>NC_057814.1:163537956-163878449 GCF_018294505.1 Triticum aestivum | reverse complement strand
TTCCCTCGCCTCTTGATCCAGTAAGGTGTCGAGGAAGTAGATGAGTTCCACAATATGACGGCGTGGTGACGGTGATGATGAAGTGATTCTCGCAGGGCTTCGCCTAAGCACCGCAAAACTATGACCGGGGTGTAAACTGTGGAGGGGGGGCGCCGCACACGACTAACGATTGTTGTTGTTTTTTCTAGGCGCCCCCCTCCCCACATATATATAGGTGGGAGGGGAGGAGAGGCAGCCATGGGGTGCCCCAAGTAGGATCTGAATCCTACTTGGGGTTTCCCAAGTGGCGCCCCTCCTTTCCTTATATAACCGAGGTGGAAGGAAAGAGGGGGGGAGAGGGAAGGAAGTAGGAATCCTAATCCACACTGTCCTTGCCCTCCCCTCTTTCCTTCTCTCCTCATAGGGCTGGCCTCTGTAGGGGTGCACCAGGGCTGGTGTGTTCCCTCACTTGGCCCATAAGGCCCATATCTCTGCCGGGGGTGCCCGAAACTCCTTTCTGGTGACCCGATAAGTACCTGGTACCCTCCAGAACACTTTCGGTGTCCAAATACCATCGTCCTATATATCAATATTTAACTCTCAACCATTTAGAGACTCCTCGTCATGTCCATGATCTCATCCGGGACTCCGAACAACACTCGGTCACCAAATCACATAACTCATATAATACTATATCGTCACCGAACGTTAAGCGTGCGGACCCTACGGGTTCGAGAACTATGTAGACATGACCGAGACACCTCTCCGGCCAATAACCAATAGCGGAACCTGGATGCCCATATTGGCTCCTACATATTCTACGAAGATCTTTATCTGTCGAACCGTTATGACAACATACGTTATTCCCTTTGTCCATCGGTATGTTACTTGCTCGAATTCGATCATCAATATCTTCATACCTAGTTCAATCTCGTTACCGGAAAGTCTCTTTACTCATTTAGTAATACATCATCTTTGTGACAAACTCATTAGTCACTTTGCTTGCTAGGCTTCTTATGATGTGCATTACTGAGAGGGCTCAGAGATACCTCTCTGATACTCGAAGTGACAAATCCTAATCTCAATCTATGCCAACCCAACAAACACCTTCAGAGATACCTGTAGAGCATCTTTATAATCACCCAGTTACGTTGTGACGTTTGATAGCACACAAGGTATTCCTCCGGTATCTGGGAGTTGCATAATCTCGTAGTCGAAGGAATATGTATTTGATATGAAGAAAGCAATAGCAATAAAACTGAACGATCAATATGCTAAGCTAACGGATGGGTCTTGTCGATCACATCATTCTCCTAATGATGTGATCCCGTTCATCAAATGACAACACATGTCTATGGTTAGGAAACTTAACCATCTTTGATTAACGAGCTAGTCTAGTAGAGGCTTACTAGGGACACGGTGTTTTGTCTATGTATCCACACATGTATCAAGTTTCCGGTTATTACAATTCTAGCATGAATAATAAACATTTGTCATGATATAAGGAAATATAAAATAACAACTTTATTATTGCCTCTAGGGCATATTTCCTTCAGTCTCCCACTTGCACTAGAGTCAATAATCTAGTTCACATCGCCATGTGATTTAACACCAATAGTTCACATCTTTATGTGATTAACACCGATAGTTCACATCGCCATGTGACCAACACCCAAAGGGTTTACTAGAGTCAATAATCTAGTTCACACCGCTATGTGATTAACACCCAAAGAGTACTAAGGTGTGATCATGTTTTTCTTGAGAGAAGTTTAGTCAACGGGTCTGCCACATTCAAATCCGTATGTATTTTGCTATTTTCTATGTCTACAATGCTCTGCATGGAGCTACTCTACCTAATTGCTCCCACGTTCAATACGTATCTAGATTGAGACTTAGAGTCATCTAGATCAGTGTCAAACTTGCATCGACGTAACTCTTTACGTCGAACTCTTTATCACCTCCATAACCGAGAAACATTTCCTTAGTCCTCTTAAGGTACCTAAGGATAATTTTCACCGCTGTCCAGTGATCTACTCCTAGATCACTATTGTACCCCCTTGCCAAACTCATGGCAAGGTATACAATAGGTCTGGTACACAGCATGGCATACTTTATAGAACCTATGACTGAGGCATAGGGAATGACTTTCATTCTCTCTCTATCTTCTGTCGTGGCTAGGTTTTGAGTCTTACTCAACTTCACACCTTGCAACACAGGCAAGAACCCTTTCTTTGACTGATCTATTTTGAACATCTTCAAAAAAATTGCCAAGGTATGTGCTTTGTGAAAGTCCTATTAAGCGTCTCGATCTATCCCTATAGATCTGGATGCCCAATATTTAAGTAGCTTCACTGAGGTCTTTCATTGAAAATTCTTATTCAAGTATCCTTTTATGCTACAGAAATTCTATATCATTTCCGATCAACAATATGTCATCCACATATACTATCAAAATGCTACACAGCTCCCACTCACTTTCTTGTAAATACAGGCTTCACCAAAAGTCTATATAAAACATATGCTTTGATCACCTCATCAAAGCGTATATTCCAACTCCGAGATGCTCGCACTTGTCCATAGATGGATCGCTGGAGCTTGCACACTTTGTTAGCACCTTTAGGATCAACAAAACCTTTTGGTTGCATCATATACAACTCTTCTTTAAGAAATCCATTAAGGAATACAGTTTTGACATCCATTTGCCAGATTTCATAAAATGCGGCAATTGCTAACATGATTCGAACAGACGTAAGCGTTGCTACGAGTGAGAAAGTCTCATCATAGTCAACATCTTGAACTTGTCAAAAACCTTTTGCGACAAGTCGATCTTTGTAGATAGTGACACTACCATCAGTGTCCGTCTTCCTCTTGAAGATCCATTTATTCTCAATGGCTTGCTGATCATTGGGCAGGTCCACCAAAGTCCACACTTTGTTCTCATACATGGATCCATTCTCAGATTTCATGGCCTCAAGCCATCTGTCAGAATCTGGGCTCATCATAGCATCTTCATAGTTCGTAGGTTCGTCATGGTCTAATAACATGACTTCCAGGATAGGGTTACCGTACCACTCTGGTGCGGAACGTGCTCTGTTCGACCCACGAGGTCCAGTAGTAACTTGATCTGAAGTTTCATGATCATTATCATTAGCTTCTTCTCTAGTTGGTGTATGCATCACGGGAACAGATTTCTTTGATGAGCTACTTACCAATTGGAGAGAAGGTACAATTACCTCATCAAGTTCTACTTTCCTCCCACTCACTTCTTTCGAGAGAAACTCCTTCTCCAGAAAGGTTCCATTCTCGACAACAAAGATCTTGCGTTTGGATCTGTGGTAGAAGGTGTACCCAATTGTTTCCTTAGGGTATCCTATGAAGATGCACTTCTCCGATTTGGGTTTGAGCTTATCAGGATGAAGCCTTTTCACATAAGTGTCGCAACCCCAAAATTTAAGAAACGACAACTTCGGTTTCTTGCGAAACCACAGTTCATATGGTGTCGTCTCAACTGATTTAGATGGTGCCCTATTTAATGTGAATGCAGCCGTCTCTAAAGCATAACCCCAAAATGATAGCGGTAAATCGGTAAGAGACATCATAGATCGCACCATATCTAATAAAGTACGGTTACGACGTTCGGACACACCATTACGCTGTGGTGTTCCAGGTGGCGTGAGTTGCGAAACTATTCCACATTGTTTCAAATGAAGACCAAACTCATAACTCAAATATTCACCTCCACGATCAGACTGTAGAAATTTTATTTTCTTGTTATGATGATTTTCCACTTCACTCTAAAATTCTTTGAACTTTTCAAATGTTTCAGACTTATGTTTCATTAAGTAGATATACCCATATCTACTCAAATCATCTGTGAAGGTCAGAAAATAACGATACCCGCCGCGAGCCTCAACACTCATTGGACCGCATACATCAGTATGTATTATTTCCAATAAGTCATTGGCTCGCTCCATTGTTTCGGAGAACGGAGTCTTAGTCATCTTGCCCATGAGGCATGGTTCGCAAGCATCAAGTGATTCCAAAAGCCCATCAGCATGGAGTTTCTTCATGCACTTTGCACCAATATGACCTAAACGGCAGTGCCACAAATAAGTTGCACTATCATTATTAACTTTGCATCTTTTGGATTCAATATTATGAATATGTGTATCACTACAATCGAGATTCAACAAAAATAGACCACTCATCAAGGGTGCATGACTATAAAAGATATTACTCATATAAATAGAACAACCATTATTCTCTTATTTAAATGAATAACCGTCTCGCATCAAACAAGATCCAGATATAATGTTCATGCTCAACGCTGGCACCAAATAACAATTATTCAGGTCTAAAACTAATTCTGATGGTAGATGTAAAGGTAGTGTGCCGACGGTGATCACATCAACCTTGGAACCATTTCCCACGCGCATTGTCACCTCGTCCTTAGCCAATCTACGTTTAATCCATAGCCCCTATTTCAAGTTGCAAATATGAGCAACAAAACTAGTATCAAACACCCAGGCGCTACTACAAGCATTAGTAAGGTACACATCAATAACATGTATATCAAATATACCATTGTTCACTTTGCCATCCTTCTTATCCGCCTGCTTAGGTTTCTTGCCAAACCACAGTTCATACGGTGTCGTCTCAACGGATTTAGATGGTGCCCTATTTAACGTGAATGCAGCTGTCTCTAATGCACAACCCCAAAACGATAGTGGTAAATTGGTAAGAGATATCATAGATTGCACCATATCTAATAAAGTACGATTATGATGTTCGAACACACCATTACGTTGTGGTGTTCCAGGTGGCGTGAGTTGTGAAACTATTCCACATTGTTTTAAATGAAGGCCAAACTCGTAACTCAAATATTTGCCTACGCGATCAAATCATAGAAACTTTATTTTCTTGTTACGATGATTCTCCACTTCACTCTGAAGTTCTTTGAACCTTTTAAATGTTTCAAACTTGTGTTTCATTAAGTAGATATACCCATATCTGCTCAAATCATCTGTGAAGGTCAGAAAATAGTGATACCTCGCCGCGTGCCTCAACTCTCATCGGACGACATACATCGGTATGTATTATTTCAAATAAGTCATTGGCTCGCTCCATTGTTCCGGAGAACGCAGTTTTAGTCATCTTGCCCATGAGGCATGGTTCGCAAGTATCAAATGATTCATAATCAAGTAATTCCAAAAGTCCATCTGCATGGAGTTTCTTCATGCGCTTTACACCAATCTGACCTAAATGGCAGTGCCACAAATATGCCACACTATTATTATCAACTTTGCATCTTTTGGCATCAATATTATGAATATGTGTATCACTACGATCAAGATTCAATAAACCATTTACATTGGGTGTATGACCATAGAAGGTTTTATTCATGTAAACAGAACAACAATCATTCTCTGACTTAAATGAATAATCGTATCGCAATAAACATGATCCAATCATATTCATGCTCAACGCAAACACCAAATAACATTTATTTAGGTCCAAAAATAATCCCGAAGGTAGAGGGAGTGTGCGATAGTGATCTTATCAACCTTGGAATCACTTCCAACACACATCGTCACCTCGCCCTTAACTAGTCTCTGTTCATTTTGCAACTCCTGTTTTGAGTTACTAATCTTAGCAACTGAACCGGTATCAAATACCCAGGGGCTACTATGAACACTAGTAAAGTACACATCAATAGCATGTATGTCAAAAATACCTTTGTTCACTTTGCCATCCTTCTTATCCGCCAAGTTTTTGGGGTAGTTCCGCTTCTAGTGACCATTTCCTTGTAGTAGAAGCACTCAGTTTCAGGTTTGGGTCTAGCTTTGGGCTTCTTCACGGGAGTGGCAACTTGCTTGCCATTCTTCTTGAAGTTCCCTTTATTTCCCTTGCCCTTTTTCTTGAAATTAGAGGTCTTGTTAACCATCAACACTTGATGTTATTTCTTGATTTCTACCTTCGCCAATTTCAGCATCGCGAAGAGCTTGGGAATCGTTTTCGTCATCCCTTGCATATTATAGTTCATCACGAAGTTCTAGTAACTTGGTGTAGGAGATATGCCCTAGAGGCAATAATAAATGTTATTGATTATCTCCCTGTTCATAATTATGTTTATGTTCCATGCTATAACTGTTGTGGTTCCCGAGCCCGTATATCCATAAAGGCTCTGGGGAGAACCCATGTGCACGTGTGGAATAATAAACGGTAAAATGTATTCCTAGTCGTGCCTCTAAGACTAGCTCAAGTGTTGCATGATGATTATGTTTTCCCAATCATGGGCATGTCTATGCCAAGCAATTTTGAGGGCACAATGTCAGGAAGGACATTTGTGTTGAATCGACCCGAATTGATGTTATGCTATGAGATACATTCGTCACAAGTTAATGGTTTATAACACAGAGATAGTTAATGTTTGCATAATTCCTTAGACCATGAGAGTATCGAGTTTCTTCATGCTTGCTTCATGAACTTTGGGGTTTGTTAAACGTCATCCGTAACTGGATGGCTATTACGGCGGCTTACGGGTTCATGGAAAAGTGTGTCAAGTAACTTGATAGCTCAAGATTGGGATTTGCTCCTCCGACGATGGAGAGATATCTCTGGGCCCTCTCGGTGTTACGGTATCCATCATCGTCTGGCCAGACACTTTGTGATTTGATCACGGGGATGCCGGAACACGATAACGAGAAACGAGAACAATACCGGTAACGAGGTAACTAGCATAGTGGACAAGTTGTTGATCCACGGGAATGCCAACATGTCTCACCTCGGGTATTTGTAACATATCGCGAAGCAACAGGAATAGCACACGGCAACTGGAGGTTCACTCGAATATTCATTCGTGTGGGTATAGGGGTCAATATGGGTGTCCACGGCTCCGATGTTGATCATTGATCGGAAGGGGTTCCAGGTCATGTCTATACTTCACCGAACCTATAGGGTCACACGCTTAAGGGTCATCTATCTGCTGAATACTAGACAGGGAGTCTGAGAGAAAATCATCGAAAAAGTTTCGGACACCGAAAAGTTTCGGACAGCGGAATCGTACCGCAGAGAGAGGTCACCGGATGAGTTTCGGTGAAACCGAAAAAGTTGTTTCGGGGTATGCCATTAAGTCAAAATGGTTTCGGCACATGCCTGATAATTCTTGGAGGGTGCCAGAATCATTCTGGAAACTTTTTGGAATTTTCAGAAATAAAAACCGAAAATGTTTCGGAGCTGCCGGTACCGCTTTGGCTGTTTTTCGCAGATGAAATTCACTAATCTGAAATTGTTTCAGAACGAATCCAAAATCATTTTAGTGGGTACTGGAATTATTCTAAGACCCACAGAAATATTTTCGGATTTAGTGGACGCGAAAAATTGTCTTCATGAATAGTGAAAACGCATTCTTGTTTGCTTTTCGCAGATGAAAATCACTAAACCGAAATTGTTTCGGAACGCGTTGAAAATTATTTTAGTGGGTACTGGAAATGTTCTGAGCCCACATAAATATTTTCAGTTCGAACGGACGCTGAAAAATGTCGTCATGAATAGTGAAAGTGCTTTTTGCTTGGCTTCTTGGAGAAGCCACCTTGAGGGCCTTTTTGGTATTTCCCCCCTTGGCTTCTTGGAGAAGCCACCCTTGGGCTTGGCCTATAAATAGGGGTGGAGGGGGCTGCCTAAAGGATCATCCCTTCTCACATACAAGTGCCATGCATGATCTGGCTTCTCTCTCCCTCCCAGCGAAATAGTTTCGTAGAGCCGAAAGGCTGTCTGGGTTCCGGTGGGAACTAGTTCTGGACGGCGAAGCCCTGCCGGATAGATGACACCGTATGTGTGCAACTCTGTAGAGAGATCGTAGTTTCGGTCTTAGTTCGTGAGTGCCTCCCGAAGGGCTGTCCGTGTGACCGTCCGAGTTTCGAAGGTCCTCCCGAAGGGCTGTCCGAGTGACCGTTCGAGTTTCGAAGGTCCTCCCGAAGGGCTGTCCGCGACACCGTCCGGGGGGCTGTTCGACCGCCTCCCGGAGGGCTGTCTGAGGAGCAGATGAGGGTATACATCCTCGCGGTTGGGAGGTTGTAAATCCTAGCTGCGGGGATCTGCACCGCCGATCGTCATCGACTCTACTTCCCGCTGCGCTACGAGTCGGTAACGAAAAAGATCAAACCATGTATGCAGTCTCCATAGTGGTCCTGGGCTGGTGCGTAGGTCGGAAATTTTTGTTTTCTGCTGCGTTACCCTACAGTGGCATCATGAGCCGTGCTATGCGTAGATGCAGGTTGCGATCTAGAATACATAGAGATGTATGGGTATTGCATAATATAATTAGGTAGTAGATGAGATCTATTGCTGAAAATTATTTATGCGGGTGACAGATGAAATCTGTTACCCGATGTTCTTGTTGCTTCCCTAGAATTTGCGTTTGCTCAATCTCGAGACAGCATGGTGGAATTTGACAAAGTTCTGGCAATCCGTGATCCTGATTGATCATGGAAGTGCTATCAGTTCTTTGGGTTCTGCCGTAGTCAAAAGAAAGATGAAATTCGCAGATGAAAGGGCATTGCAGATATGATCTGCACGGGGGTCATGCGTATGACGAAGTTTAGTATGGGGCTCGAGATTTAATTATCCCGTGTTTCATACACCCCGAGATGTTAATCTAGCAACCTGAATAATCATACTTGATGATAAAATGTTGGTAGCTGCGGTTTAAGTCAAAACCTTAGAAGCCACGTAAAATAAATTTTGCATAAACCGATTAGAGGCGTCTAACTTGGTTTTGCAGGATGTGCATGTGATGTGGTATAGCAGTGCTCATACTAATTCGATTATGTATGAGATGACTATATGATGTAATTTGATTAACATGACCTGCGTGTCATGATTCGGCATGATGGCTGGAGCCATATGATTGCACTTTAATGACCTGCGTGTCAACCTTGTTGTAATGCATTATTTTGTTAGCTATAGAGATAGCAATATTATCTGGTGCATCGACAAGGTGGTGGCAATCTTCGTGAAGGTGAACACCGACGCGAATGCCGAAGACGA
The DNA here is from genome assembly GCF_018294505.1 of Triticum aestivum. Classification (NCBI taxonomy): domain Eukaryota; kingdom Viridiplantae; phylum Streptophyta; class Magnoliopsida; order Poales; family Poaceae; genus Triticum; species Triticum aestivum. The sequence goes on along the minus strand of NC_057814.1, from coordinate 163,869,422 downwards.
AGAAATGAAATACTTCTCCGTCAGAAAGGGCTATACCATATCTTGCTATTATGAATTGCCTGAGATGTTTATCCCTTATGATGCACCCTTCTTGATTGCGCGGTAGTCGCTTTTTATTAGGGTGATCTCTCACTTAAAATATCAAAGTAGTTAGTGTTCACCCAAGTGTAGCACCGTCTGAAATTCGTATCTTTTCGGGGTGCGCCATGTACACATGAGCACGAACGAATCGAGAGGAATGAGGCGGGTGAGGTCAGACCTCGCAGCAAGATCACTTGGTTGTCTTTGACGTTCAGGCAGGAGAGTCCTGAGCTCGGAACACGCCCATCGAAAGATGAACAAGAATCACATAGAGATGTGATCGGCAAGTTGGCCTACCGATTGAAATTCGTGTCATCAGTGATGAACCCGTCAATGGCATCGAATAGAAATATGGATCTTGAATCACTCTAAATCAATTATGAGAGATATTGATTTGAGTGGGAGCGCACTGTTGAATTAACATGTTTAATTCTCAGTGCAATTAATTATGAACATTGTCTAAGTGTTTCTTGCAAAATAGTTGTAGAATAATGGCTCGCGTTTCCACCTTCCCTATTAAAATTGAATAGCTGTTAAATATCTGGTTAAAACTTTACGATTGGTAACGTAATGTGAGGATTGTCCTCAAAAGTGCCGAGAAGGACTTTGTCCTATCGCATGCTTTCCGTATCCTCCCGCTAATGCTATGGATCATGTGACTCTCGTCCTTCGATCCAAAAGCTAGAATTCTGTTACGGTCAAGTGGAATATGTTTGCTTCCATGAAACCCAAACTTCGAAAGTTGGGATAGTTATATGATATTCATGGAACTGAAAATTATTTTCAGATACAAACAAAGCAATGTTTGTTTGCAAGTATTAGTAAAAGTGTTTACTATGCATTTGACTGTTGGGAAAGGGATCCAGAAGAACGCCTGTCATATAATGAAAGGTGAATAAAACAACAACTTAAAGAGAAAGGAAGTGTCCAAAGGGTGTTAGTATGACTTACACGCCTAGGAAGTCCGGGGCTAATGCCACTCTTAAGTTGGGTGCTTCTTCTGAGAGTAGGAGAAATACTAAAAGTTAAACTGTTAGAAGTATAAAGGCAAAAGGAAAGAAGACTGGAATATCCAGCTCATGTATGAATGTCATACAAGTTTTTGATGTATAGAAGGCTGGTCAAAGATATAGTTCTTGCGAATTATGGTTAAACATGTTAATCACTAATTCTTGGGTATTGTGAGTTCATCACAAAAATGCCCGCTCGATTGCATTCTGTTGCAACTCGATGTAAGAACTACTATGGCCTGAAAGACTAGCCAGAAATGAGGTTAAGGTATACACAGGGAACATAGTAAATGTTACTATACCTTCCATCGGTGTATTGCCGTCTGTATTTATTTTCATAATTCATTTAGAGTTTTACAAACTCTAGCCCATTGCATAAGGTATCTTGCAAGAAGGTTGTTCATAAGAGAACTTTTTATGTTCGATGTTATGAATAACACAAGGGCCATACTTTCATTATGAATGAGATGTATGTTATGAATATTGATAATAATACAATACCTCTGGGTTTACTTTCATAATTCATTTTAGAGTTTCATACACTCTAGCCCATTGCACAATGTTTGTTGCAAAAGAGTTGTTCATAAAAACAACAATTGTTGTTAAGTATTATGAATAACATGAAGGGCCATGCTTCCATCCAAGATGGGACGTATGTTATGAATATTGAGGGTAATATGATACATCCATAACACTGACGCTAAATGTCGCAAGACTAAAAGAATACCACACAAGTGTGGCACTACATTTGGTCACATTGGAGAAACCCGCATGGAAAATTCCATTATGATGGATTTTGAAGTCTTTTTGATTTTGAATCATCTGACACTTGCAACTTTCCTCCGAAAAGTGAAGTGACTAAAATACCGTTCACAGGCCATAAGGAACGAACAACAAACTTATTAGTGATCATACATTTGATGTGTGTAGTCCGATAAGTGTTGTTAGTGGTGGATTTATTTATCTTCAGAAATGACTCAAGTAGATATATGGATATTTACTTGATGAGACGTAAGTCTGGATCTTTTGAAATCATTCGAAAGGTTCTCAAAAATGAAGTAGAAGTTATTGTAACAAGAAAATTATGTTTCTGCAATTTGATTGCACAAAGGAATATTTGAGTTACATGTTTAGCGAATGTCTGATGAGTTGTGAAAGGGGTTTCATAACTTGCACCTCCCGGAACACCACTGCAAGTGGAAAGTCCGTGGAGATGTAATCAAACCATTTATGACATGGTAAGGTCAAAGATGACATAAATAAATTTGCCATTATCCCTTTTAAAGTGATGCTTTAGAGACTGCGGCTTTTACACTGAAAAGAGCTACATCGGGTCTGTTGAAATGAAGCCATGGTATGGTACGCCCAACCATGTTATATCTTTTCTTAACATTTGGAATATGGGGCTTGTGTAAAAGGTTACAAACCTATTCCAAATCAGACAAGTGCTACTTTGTAGGTTATACCAAAATGTTGGGTATTCCTCCCTCACTATACCGAGGCAAATAGTTTTGCCGCGAAACGGTGTGCTTTTAAAGAGAATGGTTCTTTCAAAAAGGTGAGTGGGAGAATAGTGCAACTCGACGAGATAAACAGTATCTCGTCATCAGATCAAAGGAAAGAGACCTTGGAAGTAATTCCAGAGTTTCCTACTGCGACTGATACGGAAGTCTCTACAATAAAATGTATGAACTTCGGTCGAACTTGCAGCTGAACCACGTAGGCAAGGCTCGTGCAAACCTCTCAGGTGCGCAAACGAGATATTGTTGTTAGACAACATTATACCTACGATACACAAGGAAGCGTTGATGGGCCCTGACTCCGGAATTGGCTAAATGCCAATACAACCCGAGTTAGTTTCCATATAAGTGATTCAAGATTAAAACCTTGATACACCTTTCGGAAGACTTAGAGTCTAACGAATATTTATGGAACTTAAAACTGATACGGATAAAATGTTTTATCCATAAAGCTCGACTTGTTGAAATAACAAGTTCAAGAGTTGACTACGATGAGGTTGTTTTCATCGTAGCGATGCTTAAAGTCGGTTCGGGTTGAACTAGCAATTAATACATATTTCAATCATGAGATATGAAACATGGATGATAAAAGGATTTCCATCTGATGGAAATGAAAGCTAGGACTTGTATATGATACAGTCCAAAGTAATTTGTCGATCCAGAGGATGCTAGTAGGTATGCAAACTTCAGAGTTCCAGCAATGGACAGAAGAGAGCAAAATGGAGTTGGAATCTTCGTGTTTTGATGAAATGGTCAAAGGGGTTTTGACTTCATCAATGGGTAACGAAGATGCTTGTAATTCAAGAAAGTAAGTGGGAGCGTAATAATATTTCTAAAAACCTTATGTGCTTGGCACATTGGTAATTGGAAATAAATTTCTTGACACAAATTAGGACTTCATTTGAAAATAGTTTTTCGATGAAGTGCTTAGGCTAAATAGCCTCAATATTAGGCATGATGATCTATGGAGATAGATTTACCTAATGGGGCTAAGCAATGAATACATATTGACAAGATGCTAAAACCTTTTAGCATTTAAAACGCCAAGGAGTGATTCTTGCCAAAGTCACATGGAAAGAGTTTTTGCAAGACTCGGTGTCCCAAAACACTGATGAGTAAAATACATGATGCAGATTCCACACACTTTTGTGTTTGGATTAATCATGTATTCCATGGTATGTAAAACAACCAGATATGTCCGATACTCCCAAGGTGTTGCGAGTATGGATACCAAAGTGATCAAATTACTGATCATGGGACAACAGTGAAAGATGTCACAGAGTACTAGAGTAAGTACTGATGACATGGTTTTCTCGCAAGCAGAGATCATGAAGAGTTCGTTGTAAAATGTTACATCGATACAGTCTTCATCTTTTCTCCATGCGATTTTCGATTTAAATTAAGGGTTTTGTGTAACACACAATGTGGTGGCACAGTTAGTTGGAATTTGTTCAAACTAGTTACTGTGGCGAATTCTATAACAAGGGCTAAGTATGTTGACGCTTTAGAAGCGACAAAGAAGATGTTGAATCATATAGTTCATTCATGAACTTAGTATGGTTCCAAGATGGCTTTTGACAATGGGACACTACTGCAGATAGTTGCTCCATAACTCAGTCTGAGGAATCCAGGTTCGACCTGTGATTCACATACATACAAAGCCAAGTCCACACAAAATATGAATTTTGTGAAAACGTGAAAACGCGAGGACATGCAAAGATACACACGGAGCTGAAGTCGTCAGATCCGTTGGACATCAGGCTATACCACAAGCGAAGCATATTTACACCGGTGTGCCACAGGTGTGAAGTGCATTAGCATAAGCTAGATTATTGACTCTAGTGCAAGTGGGAGTCTGTAGGAGATATGCCCTAGAGGCAATAATAAATGTTATTGATTATCTCCTGTTCATAATTATGTTTATGTTCCATGCTATAACTGCTGTGGTTCCCGAGCCCGTATATCCATAAAGGCTCTGGGGAGAACCCATGTGCACGTGTGGAATAATAAACGGTAAAATGTATTCCTAGTCGTGCCTCTAAGACTAGCTCAAGTGTTGCATGATGATTATGTTTTCCCAATCATGGGCATGTCTATGCCAAGCAATTTTGAGGGCACAATGTCAGGAAGGACATTTGTGTTGAATCGACCCGAATTGATGTTATGCTATGAGATACATTCGTCACAAGTTAATGGTTTATAACACAGAGATAGTTAATGTTTGCATAATTCCTTAGACCATGAGAGTATCGAGTTTCTTCATGCTTGCTTCATGAACTTTGGGGTTTGTTAAACGTCATCCGTAACTGGATGGCTATTACGGCGGCTTACGGGTTCATGGAAAAGTGTGTCAAGTAACTTGATAGCTCAAGATTGGGATTTGCTCCTCCGACGATGGAGAGATATCTCTGGGCCCTCTCGGTGTTACGGTATCCATCATCGTCTGGCCAGACACTTTGTGATTTGATCACGGGGATGCCGGAACACGATAACGAGAAAAGAGAACAATACCGGTAACGAGGTAACTAGCATAGTGGACAAGTTGTTGATCCACGGGAATGCCAACATGTCTCACCTCGGGTATTTGTAACATATCGCGAAGCAACAGGAATAGCACACGGCAACTGGAGGTTCACTCGAATATTCATTCGTGTGGGTATAGGGGTCAATATGGGTGTCCACGGCTCCGATGTTGATCATTGATCGGAAGGGGTTCCAGGTCATGTCTATACTTCACCGAACCTATAGGGTCACACGCTTAAGGGTCATCTATCTGCTGAATACTAGACAGGGAGTCTGAGAGAAAATCACCGAAAAAGTTTCGGACACCGAAAAGTTTCGGACAGCGGAATCGTACCGCAGAGAGAGGTCACCGGATGAGTTTCGGTGAAACCGAAAAAGTTGTTTCGGGGTATGCCATTAAGTCAAAATGGTTTCGGCACATGCCTGATAATTCTTGGAGGGTGCCAGAATCATTCTGGAAACTTTTTGGAATTTTCAGAAATAAAAACCGAAAATGTTTCGGAGCTGCCGGTACCGCTTTGGCTGTTTTTCGCAGATGAAATTCACTAATCTGAAATTGTTTCAGAACGAATCCAAAATCATTTTAGTGGGTACTGGAATTATTCTAAGACCCACAGAAATATTTTCGGATTTAGTGGACGCGAAAAATTGTCTTCATGAATAGTGAAAACGCATTCTTGTTTGCTTTTCGCAGATGAAAATCACTAAACCGAAATTGTTTCGGAACGCGTTGAAAATTATTTTAGTGGGTACTGGAAATGTTCTGAGCCCACATAAATATTTTCAGTTCGAACGGACGCTGAAAAATGTCGTCATGAATAGTGAAAGTGCTTTTTGCTTGGCTTCTTGGAGAAGCCACCTTGAGGGCCTTTTTGGTATTTCCCCCCTTGGCTTCTTGGAGAAGCCACCCTTGGGCTTGGCCTATAAATAGGGGTGGAGGGGGCTGCCTAAAGGATCATCCCTTCTCACATACAAGTGCCATGCATGATCTGGCTTCTCTCTCCCTCCCAGCGAAATAGTTTCGTAGAGCCGAAAGGCTGTCTGGGTTCCGGTGGGAACTAGTTCTGGACGGCGAAGCCCTGCCGGATAGATGACACCGTATGTGTGCAACTCTGTAGAGAGATCGTAGTTTCGGTCTTAGTTCGTGAGTGCCTCCCGAAGGGCTGTCCGTGTGACCGTCCGAGTTTCGAAGGTCCTCCCGAAGGGCTGTCCGAGTGACCGTTCGAGTTTCGAAGGTCCTCCCGAAGGGCTGTCCGCGACACCGTCCGGGGGGCTGTTCGACCGCCTCCCGGAGGGCTGTCTGAGGAGCAGATGAGGGTATACATCCTCGCGGTTGGGAGGTTGTAAATCCTAGCTGCGGGGATCTGCACCGCCGATCGTCATCGACTCTACTTCCCGCTGCGCTACGAGTCGGTAACGAAAAAGATCAAACCATGTATGCAGTCTCCATAGTGGTCCTGGGCTGGTGCGTAGGTCGGAAATTTTTTGTTTTCTGCTGCGTTACCCTACACTTGGTGATAGTGACTAGAGAACTCTCTCAATCACTATCTTATCCGGAAGATTAACTCCCACTTGATTCAAGCGATTGTAGTACCAGACATTCTGAGCACATGCTCACTAGCTGAGCTATTCTCCTCCATCTTGTAGCCAAAGTACTTGCTAGAGGTCTCATACCTCTTAACACGGGCATGAGTCTGAAATATCATTTCCAGCTCTTGGAACATCTCATATGCTCCATGTCGTTCAAAACATTTTTTGAAGTCCCGGTTCTAAGCCGTAAAGCATGGCACACTAAACTATCAAGTAGTCATCATACTGAGCTTGTCAAACGTTCATAATGTCCACATCTGCTCCTGCAATAGGTTTGTCACCTAGCGGTGCATCAAGGACATAATTCTTCTGTGCAGTAATGAGGACAATCCTTAGATCACGGACCCGGTCCGCATCATTGCTACTATCATGTTTCAACTTTAGTTTTCTCTAGGAACATATCAAAAAATAAGGGAGCTATATCGCGAGCTATTGATCTACAACATAGATTTGCAAATACTATCAGGACTAAGTCCATGATAAATTAAGTTCAATTAATCAAATTACTTAAGAACTCCCACTTAATTAGATAGACATCCCTCAAGACATCTAAATGATACGTGATCCAAATCAACTAAACCATGTTCGATCATCACGTGAGATGGAGTAGTCATCAATGGTGAACATCTCTATGTTGATCATATCTACTATATGATTCACGTTCGATCTTTCGGTCTTTAGTGTTCCGAGGCCATGTCTGTACATGCCAGGCTCGTCAAGTTTAACCTCAGTATTCCGCATATGCAAAACTGTCTTGCACCCGTTGTATTTGAACGTAGAGTCTATCACACCCGATCATTACGTGGTGTCTCAACACGACGAATTGTCGCAACGGTGCATACTCAGGGAGAACACTTATACCTTGAAATTTAGTGAAGGAATCATCTTATAATGCTACCACCATACTAAGCAAAATAAGATGCATAAAAGATAAACATCACATGCAATTAAAATATGTGACATGATATGGCCATCATTATCTTGTGCTTTTGATCTCCATCTCCAAAGTATCGTCATGATCTCCATCATCACCGGCTTGACACCTTGATCTCCATCGTTGCTTCGTGGTCGTCTCTCCAACTATTGCTTCTACAACTATCGCTAACGCATAGTGATAAAGTAAAGCAATTACATGGCGTTTGCATTTCATACAATAAAGAGACAACCATAAGGCTGCTGCCAGTTTCCGATAACTTTTACAAAACATGATCATCTCATACAACAACATATATCACATCATGTCTTGACCATATCACATCACAACATGCCCTGCAAAAACAAGTTAGACGTCCTCTACTTTGTAGTTGCAAGTTTTTACGTGGCTGCTACGGGCTTCTAGCAAGAACCGTTCTTACCTACGCATCAGAACCACAACGGTGATTTATCAAGTTTGTTGTTTTAACCTTCAACAAGGATCGGCCGCAGTCAAATTCGATTCAACTAAAGTAGGATAAACAGACACCCGCCAGCCACCTTTATGCAAACGCCATTGTTGGGAAACGTAGCATACAATTTTAAAAAAAATCCTACGCTCACGCAAGATCTATCTAGGAGATGCATAGCAATGAGAAGGGGAGAGTGTGTCTACGTATCCTCATAGACCGAAAGCGGGAGCGTTTGACAACGTGGTTGATTTAGTCGAACTTCTTCTAGCTCCGACCGATCAAGCAATGAACGTACGGCACCTCCGAGTTCTGCACACGTTCAGCGCAATGACGTCCCTCGCCTTCTTGATCCAGCAAGGTGTCGAGGAAGTAGATGAGTTCCATCAACACGATGGCGTGGTGACGGTGATGATGAAGTGGTTCTCGCAGGGTTTCGCCTAAGCACCGCAAAACTATGACCGGGGTGTAAACTGTGGAGGGGGGCGTCGCACACGGCTAACGATTGTTGTTGTTTTTTCTAGGCACCCCACTCCCACATATATAGGTGGGAGGGGAGGAGAGGCAGCCATGGGGCGCCCAAGTAGGATCCGAATCCTACTTGGGGTTTCCCAAGTCGCGCCCCCCTTTCCTTATATAACCGAGGTGGAAGGAAAGAGGGGGGCAGAGGGAAGGAAGTAGGAATCCTAATCCACACTTTCCTTGCCCTCCCCTCTTTCCTTCTCCTCATAGGGCTTGAAGGAAATATGCCCTGGAGGCAATAATAAAGTTGTTATTTATATTCCCTTATATCATGATAAATGTTTATTATTCATGCTAGAATTGTATTAACCGGAAACTTAGTACATGTGTGAATACATAGACAAAACAGAGTGTCCCTAGTATGCCTCTACTTGACTAGCTCGTTGATCAAAGATGGTTAAGTTTCCTGACCACAGACATGTGTTGTCATTTGATGAATGGGATCACATCATTAGAGAATGATGTGATGGACAAGACCCATCCGTTAGCCTAGCATAATGATCGTTTAGTTTTATTGCTATTGCTTTCTTCATGACTTATACATATTCCTCTGACTATGAGATTATACAACTCCCGAATACCGGAGGAACACCTTGTGTGCTATCAAACTTCACAATGTAACTGGGTGATTATAAAGATGCTCTACAGGTGTCTCTGAAGGTGTTTGTTGAGTTGGCATAGATCGAGATTAGGATTTGTCACTCTGTGTATCGGAGAGGTATCTCTGGGCCCTCTCGGTAATGCACATCACTATAAGCCTGGCAAGCAATGTGACTAATGAGTTAGTTCCGGGATGATGCATTACAGAAAGAGTAAAGAGACTTGCCGGTAACGAGATTGAACTAGGTATGATGATACCGACGATCGAATCTCGGGCAAGTAACATACCAATGACAAAGGGAATGACGTATGTTGTTATGCGGTTTGACTGATAAAGATCTTCGTAGAATATGTAGGAACCAATATGAGCATCCAGGTTCCTCTATTGGTTATTGACCGGAGATGTGTCTCGGTCATGTCTACATAGTTCTCGAACACGTAGGGTCCGCACGCTTAACGTTCGATGACGATTTGTATTATGAGTTATGTGTTTTGGTGACCGAAGTTTGTTCGGAGTCCCGGATGAGATCACGGACATGATGAGGAGTCTCGAAATGGTCGAGAGGTAAAGATTCATATATTGGAAGGTTGTATACGGACATCAGAATGGTTCGGGGATTTTTCTCGGAGTACTGGGAGGCTATCGGAACCCCCCGGGAAAGTTAATGGCCTAATGGGCCATAGTGGAGGAGAGGAGGCAGGCCACGGGAGGAGGCGCGCGCCCCCTTGCCCAATCCGAATTGGACAAGGGGAGGGGGCGCGGCCCCCTCTTTCCTTCCCCTCTCTCTCCCTTCCCCTTGCCCCCTCTCCGTTAGAAGGAAAGGGGGCGAATCCTACTAGGAACGGAGTCCTAGTAGGAGCCCCCCTTATGGCGCGCCACCCCTGGCCGGCCACCTCCTCCCTCCCTCCTTTATATACGTAGGCGGGGGGCACCCCAAAGGCACACCAAGATTTCTCTTAGCCGTGTGTGGTGCCCCCCTCCACAGTGTACTCCTCGGGTCATAGCGTCGTAGTGCTTAGGCGAAGCCCTGCACGGATCACATCACCATCACCGTCGCCATGCCGTCGTGCTGATGGAACTCTCCCTCGACCCTCTACTGGATCAAGAGTTCGAGGGACGTCATCGAGCTGAATGTGTGCTGAACACGGAGGTGCCGTACGTTCGGTACTTGGATCAGTTGGAAAGTGAAGACGTTCGACTACATCAACCACGTTAACATAACGCTTCCACTTTCGGTCTACAAGGGTACGTGGACACACTCTCCCCCTCTCGTTGCTATGCATCTCCTAGATAGATCTTGCGTGATCGTAGGAATTTTTTAAAAATTGCATGCTACGTTCCCCAACAGTGGCATCCGAGCCAGGTCTATGCATAGATGATATGCACGAGTATAACACAAAGAGTTGTGGGCGATAATAGTCATACTGCTTACCACCAATGTTTTACTTTGATTCGGCGGTATTGTTGGATGAAGCGGCCCGGACCGACATTACATGACTGCGTTCATGAGACTGGTTCTACCGACGTGCTTCGCACACAGGTGGCTGGCGGGTGTCTGTTTGTCCAACTTTAGTTGAATTGAGTTTGACTACGGCCGGTCCTTGTTGAAGGTTAAAATAGCACACTTGACAAATAATTGTTGTGGTTTTGATGCGTAGGTAAGAACGGATCTTGCTAGAAGCCCGTAGCAGCCACGTAAAACTTGCAACAACAAAGTAGAGGACGTCTAACTTGTTTTTGCAGGGCATGTTGTGATGTGATATGGTCAACACGTGATGAGATATAAATTGTTGTATGAGATGATCATGTTTTGTAACAGTTATCGGCAACTCGCAGGAGCCATATGGTTGTCACTTTATTGTATGAAATGCAATCGCCATGTAATTGCTTTACTTTATCACTAAGCGGTAGCGATAGTCGTAGAAGCAATAGTTGGCGAGACGACAACGACGCTACAATGGAGATCAAGGTGTCAAGCTGGTGACGATGGAGATCATGACGGGGCTTTGGAGATGGAGATCAAAGGCACAAGATGATGATGGCCATATCATGTCACATATTTTGATTGCATGTGATGTTTAACCTTTATGCATCTTATTTTGCTTAGTATGGCGGTAGCATTATAAGATGACCCCTCACTAAATTTCAAGGTATAAATGTTCTCCCTAAGTATGCACCGTTGCTACAGTTCGTCGTGCCGAGACACCACGTGATGATCGGGTGTGATAAGCTCTACGTTCACATACAACGGGTGCAAGCCAGTTTCGCACGTGCAGAATACTCGGGTTAAACTTGACGAGCCTAGCATATGCAGATATGGCCTCGGAACACTGAGACCGAAAGGTCGAACGTGAATCATATAGTAGATATGATCAACATAGAGATGTTCACCGTTGAAAACTACTCCATCTCACGTGATGATCGGACATGGTTCACGTGATCATTTAGATAACTAGAGGGATGTCTATCTAAGTGGGAGTTCTTAAGTAATATGATTAATTGAACTTTAATTTATCATGAGCTTAGTACCTGATAGTTTTTTGCATATCTATGTTGTTGTAGATCAATGGCTCGTGCTACCGTTCCCTTGAATTTTAATGCATTCCTAGAGAAAGCTAAGTTGAAAGATGATGGTAGCAACTACACAGACTGGGTCCGTAACTTGAGGATTATCCTCATTGCTGCACAGAAGAATTACGTCCTGGAAGCACCGCTAGGTGCAAGACCTGTTGCAGGAGCAGCTCCAAACGTTATGAACGTCTGGCAGAGGAAAACTGATGACTACTCGATAGTTCAGTGTGCCATGCTTTACGGCTTAGAATCGAGACTTCAAAGACGTTTTGAACGTCATGGAGCATATGAGGTGTTCCAGGAGTTGAAGTTAATATTTTAAGCAAATGCCCGAGTTGAGAGATATGAAGTCTCCAACAAGTTCTATAGTTGCAAGATGGAGGAGAATAGTTCTGTCAGTGAACACATACTCAGAATGTCTGGGTACCACAACCACTTGACTCACCTGGGAGTTAATCTTCCTGATGATAGTGTCATTGACAGAGTTCTTCGATCACTGCCACCAAGCTATAAAGGCTTCGTGATGAACTATAATATGCAAGGGATGGAAAAGACAACTCCCGAGCTCTTCGCAATGCTAAAGGCTGCGGAGGTAGAAATCAAGAAGGAGCAACAAGTGTTGCCGATTAACAAGACCACTAGCTTCAAGAAAAGGGCAAAGGGAAGAAGGGAAACTTCAAGAAGAACAGCAAGCAAGTTGCTGCTCCAGGGAAGAAGCCCAAGTCTGGACCTAAGCCTGAAACTGAGTGCTTCTACTACAAAGGGACTGGTCACTGGAAGTGGAACTGCCCCAAGTATTTGGCGGATAAGAAGGATGGCAAAGTGAAAGGTATATTTGATATACATGTTATTGATGTGTACCTTACTAATGCTCGTAGTAGCGCCTGAGTATTTGATACTGGTTCTGTTGCTCATATTTGCAACTCGAAACAGGGACTACGGATTAAACGAAGATTGGCTAAGGACGAGGTGACAATGCGCATGGGAAATGGTTCCAAGGTTGATGTGATCGCCGTCGGCACGCTACCTCTAGCTACATCTACCATCGGAATTAGTTTTAGACCTGAATAATTGTTATTTGGTGCCAGCGTTGAGCATGAACATTATATCTGGATCTTGTTTGATGCGAGACGGTTATTCATTTAAATCAGAGAATAATGGTTGTTCTATTTATATGAGTAATATCTTTTATGGTCATGCACCCTTGATGAGTGGTCTACTTTTGTTGAATCTTGATTGTAGTGATACACATATTCATAATATTGAAGCCAAAAGATGCAAAGTTAATAATGATAGTGCAACTTATTTGTGGCACTGCCGTTTAGGTCATATTGGTGTAAAGTGCATGAAGAAACTCCATGCTGATGGGCTTTTGGAATCACTTGATGCTTGCGAACCATGCCTCATGGGCAAGATGACTAAGACTCCGTTCTCCGGAACAATGGAGTGAGCCACTGACTTATTGGAAATAATACATACTGATGTATGCGGTCCAAATGAGTGTTGAGGCTCGCGGTGGGTATCATTATTTTCTGACCTTCACAGATGATTTGAGCAGATATGGGTATATCTACTTAATGAAACATAAGTCTGAAACATTTGAAAAGTTCAAAGAATTTTAGAGTGAAATGGAAAATCATCGTAACAAGAAAAGAAAATTTCTACGGTCTGATCGTGGAGTGAATATTTGAGTTATGAGTTTGGTCTTCATTTAAAACAATGTGGAATAGTTTTGCAACTCACGCCACCTGGAACACCACAGCGTAACGGTGTGTCCGAATGTCATAACCGTACTTTATTAGATATGGTGCGATCTATGATGTCTCTTATCGATTTACCGCTATCATTTTGGGGTTATGCTTTAGAGACGGCTGCATTCACGTTAAATAGGGCACCATCTAAATCCGTTGAGACGACACCATATGAATTGTGATTTGGCAAGAAACCCAAGTTGTCGTTTCTTAAAGTTTGGGGCTGCGATGCTTATGTGAAAAAGCTTCAACCTGATAAGCTCGAACCCAAATCGGAGAAATGTGTCTTCATAGGATACTCAAAGGAAACTGTTGGGTACACCTTCTATCACAGATCCGAAGGCAAGATATTCATTGCTAAGAATGGATCCTTTCTAGAGAAGGAGTTTCTCTCGAAAGAAGTGAATGGGAGGAAACTAGAACTTGATGAGGTAATTGTACCTTCTCCCGAATTGGAAAGTAGTTCATCACAGAAATCAGTTCCAGTGATTCCTACACCAATAAGTGAGGAAGTTAATGATGATCATGAAACTTCAGAACAAGTTACTACTGAACCTCGTAGGTCAACCAGAGTACGATCCGCACCAGAGTGGTACGGTAATCCTATTCTGGAGGTCATATTACTTGACCATGACGAACCTATGAACTATGAGGAAGCGATGATGAGCCCAGATTCTGCGAAATGGCTTGAGGCCATGAAATCTGAGATGGGATCCATGTATGAGAACAAAGTGTGGACTTTAGTTGACTTGCCCGATGATCGGCAAGCCATCGAGAATAAATGGATCTTCAAGAAGAAGACTGATGCTGAGGGTAATGTTACTGTCTACAAAGCTCGACTTGTTGCGAAAGGTTTTCGACAAGTTCAAGGAGTTGACTACAATGAGACCTTTTCACCCGTAGCGATGCTTAAGTCTGTCCGAATCATGTTAGCAATTGCCGCATTTTATGATTATGAAATTTGGCAAATGGATGTCAAAACAACATTCCTTAATGGATTTCTTAAAGAAGAGTTGTATATGATGCAACCAGAAGGGTTTTGTCGATCCTAAAGGTGCTAACAAAGTGTGCAAGCTCCAGCGATCCATTTATGGACTGGTGCAAGCCTCTCGGAGTTGGAATATACGCTTTGATAGTGTGATCAAAGCATATGGTTTTATACAGACTTTTGGAGAAGCTTGTATTTACAAGAAAGTGAGTGGGAGCTCTGTAGCATTTCTAATATTATATGTGGATGACATATTGTTGATTGGACATAATACAGAATTTCTGGATAGCATAAAAGGATACTTGAATAAGAATTTTTCAATGAAAGACCTCGGTGAAGCTGCTTATATATTGGGCATCAAGATCTATAGAGATAGATCAAGACGCTTAATTGGACTTTCACAAAGCACATACCTTGATAAAGTTTTGAAGAAGTTCAAAATGGATCAGTCTAAGAAAGGGTTCTTGCCTGTGTTACAAGGTGTGAAGTTGAGTCAGACTCAATGCCCGACCACTGTAGAAGATAGAGAGAAAATGAAAGTCATTCCCTATGCCCCAGCCATAGGTTCTATCATGTATGCAATGCTGTGTACCAGACCTGATGTGTGCCTTGCTATAAGTATAGCAGGGAGGTACCAAAGTAATCCAGAAGTGGATCACTGGACAGCGGTCAAGAACATCCTGAAATACCTGAAAAGGACGAAGGATATGTTTCTTGATTATGGAGGTGACAAAGAGCTTGTCATAAATGGTTACGTCGATGCAAGCTTTGACACTGATCCGGATGAATCTAAGTCACAGACCGGATACGTATTTATATTGAATGGTGGAGCTGTGTAAGTTGGTGCAGTTCCAAGCAGAGCGTCGTGGCGGGATCTACGTGTGAAGCGGAGTACATAGCTGCTTCGGAAGCAACAAATGAAGGTGTCTGGATGAAGGAGTTCATATCCGATCTAGGTGTAATACCTAGTGCATCGGGTCCAATGAAAATCTTTTGTGACAATACTGAAGGAATCCAGATTTCACAAGAGAGCCAAACACATCAAGAGACGCTTCAATTCCATCCGTGGTCTAGTCAAGGAGGGAGACATAGAGATTTGCAATATACATACTGATCTGAATGTTGCAGACCCGTTGACTAAGCCTCTTCCATGAGCAAAACATGATCAACACCAAGACTCCATGGGTGCTAGAATCATTACTATGTAATCTAGATTATTGACTCTAGTGCAAGTGGGAGACTGAAGGAAATATGCCCTAGAGGCAATAATAAAGCTGTTATTTATATTTCCTTATATCATGATAAATGTTTATTATTCATGCTAGAATTGTATTAACCGGAAACTTAGTACATGTGTGAATACATAGACAAAACAGAGTGTCCCTAGTATGCCTCTACTTGACTAGCTCGTTGATCAAAGATGGTTAAGTTTCCTGACCATAGACATGTGTTGTCATTTGATGAATGGGATCACATCATTAGAGAATGATGTGATGGACAAGACCCATCCGTTGGCCTAGCATAATGATCGTTTAGTTTTATTGCTAATGCTTTCTTCATGACTTATACATATTCCTCTGACTATGAGATTATACAACTCCTGAATACTGGAGGAACACCTTATGTGCTATCAAACGTCACAACGTAACTGGGTGATTATAAAGATGCTCTACAGGTGTCTCCGAAGGTGTTTGTTGAGTTGGCATAGATCGAGATTAGGATTTGTCACTCCGTGTATCGGAGAGGTATCTCTGGGCCCTCTCGGTAATGCACATCACTATAAGCCTTGCAAGCAATGTGACTAATGAGTTAGTTCCGGGATGATGCATTACAAAACGAGTAAAGGGACTTGCCGGTAACGAGATTGAACTAGGTATGATGATACCGACGATGGAATCTCGGGCAAGTAACATACCGATGACAAAGGGAATGACGTATGCTGTTATGTGGTTTGACCGATAAAGATCTTCGTAGAATATGTGGGAACCAATATGAACATCCAGGTTCTGCTATTGGTTATTGACCGGAGATGTGTCTCGGTCATGTCTACATAGTTCTCGAACCCGTAGGGTCCGCACGCTTAACGTTCGATGACGATTTGTATTATGAGTTATGTGTTTTGGTGACCGAAGTTTGTTCGGAGTCCTGGATGAGATCACGGACATGACGAGGAGTCTCGAAATGGTCGAGAGGTAAAGATTCATATATTGGAAGGTTGTATACGGACACCGGAATGGTTCCGGATAGGTTCGGGGATTTTTTCGGAGTACCGGGAGGCTATCGGAACCCCCCGGGAAAGTTAATGGGCCTAATGGGCCATAGTGGAGGAGAGGAGGCAGGCCACGGGAGGAGGTGCGCGCCCCCCCTTGCCCAATCCGAATTGGACAAGGGAAGGGGGCGCGGTCCCCTCTTTCCTTCTCCATCTCTCTCCCTTCCCCTTTCCCCCTCTCCGTTAGAAGAAAAGGGGGGGCGAATCCTACTAACGCGCCACCCCTGGCCGGCCACCTCCTCCCTCCCTCCTTTATATACGGGGGCGGGGGGCACCCCAAAGGCACACCAAGATTTCTCTTAGCCGTGTGTGGTGCCCCCCTCCACAGTTTACTCCTCCGGTCATAGTGTCGTAGTGCTTAGGCGAAGCCCTGCGCGGATCACATCACCATCACTGTCGCCACGCCGTCGTGCTGACAGAACTCTCCCTCGCCCCTCTACTGGATCAAGAGTTCGAGGGACGTCATCGAGCTGAATGTGTGCTGAACACGGAGGTGTCGTATGTTCGGTACTTGGATAGGTTGGAACGTGAAGACGTTCGACTACATCAACCGCGTTATCATAACGCTTCCTCTTTCGGTCTACGAGGGTACGTGGACACACTCTCCCCCTCTCGTTGCTATGCATCTCCTAGATAGATCTTGCGTGATTGTAGATTTTTTTTTTAAAATTGCATGCTACGTTCCCCAACAGGGCTGGCCTCTATAGGGGCGCATCAGGGCTGGTGTGTTCCCTCACTTGGCCCATAAGGCCCATATCTTTGTCGGGGGTGCCCGAAACTCCTTTCCGGTGACCCGATAAGTACCCGGTACCCTCCAGAACACTTCCGGTGTCCGAATACCATCGTCCTATATATCAATCTTACCTCTCGACCATTTCGAGACTCCTCATCATGTCCGTGATCTCATCCAAGACTCCGAACAACATTCGGGCACCAAATCACATAACTCATATAATACTATATCGTCATCGAACGTTAAGCGTGCGGACCCTACGGATTCGAGAACTATGTAGACATGACCGAGACACCTCTCCGGTCAATAACCAATAGCGGAACCTGGATGCCCATATTGGCTCCTACATATTCTATGAAGATCTTTATCGGTCGAACCGTTATGACAACATACGTTATTCCCTTTGTCCATCGGTATATTACTTGCTCGAGATTCGATCGTTGGTATCTTCATACCTAGTTCAATCTCGTTACCGGCAAGTCTCTTAACTCGTTCCGTAATACATCATCTTTGTGACTAACTCATTAGTCACTTTGCTTGGCTTCTTATGATGTGCATTACCGAGAGGACCCAGAGATACCTCTCCAATACTAGGAGTGACAAATCCTAATCTTGATCTATGCCAACCCAACAAACACCTTCGGAGATACCTGTAGAGCATCTTTATAATCACCCAGTTACGTTGTGACGTTTGATAGCACACAAGGTATTCCTCCGGTATCTGGGAGTTGCATAATCTCATAGTCGAAGGAATATGTATTTGACATGAAGAAAGCAATAGTAATAAAACTGAACGATCAATATGCTAAGCTAACGGAGTGGTCCTGTCCATCACATCATTCTCCTAATTATGTGAACCTGTTCATCAAATGACAACACATGTCTATGATTAGGAAACTTAACCATCTTTGATTAACGAGCTAGTCTAGTAGAGTCTTACTAGGGACACGGTGTTTTGTCTATGTATCCACACATGTATCAAGTTTGCGGTTAATACAATTCTAGCATGAATAATAAACATTTATCATGATATAAGGAAATGTAAAATAATAACTTTATTATTGCCTCTAGGGCATATTTCCTTTAACCACACGGGGACCGAGGTGGCGACGTGTTGGGAAGCCGTGACGGCGACGACTCCATCCACCCACCTTTGACAATACACGAACTTCGAGAAAAGTTTTTCCAAAAACAACCCCTCCAGAATGAAGCGACTCGTAGCTAGGCGTCGTCGTCGGGCTCGCCACTGAGGATCATATATTTGGTTTTCAGCCTGAAAACACATGCAAGTAGACTCCAGAGCTACGCCTTTAACAAGGGCGCGATGCGTAAACATTGCATTGCCTCGTGCAACAATAGAAGGTTAGATGTGGGGTTTCAAAACGGAGCTCAAGACTTGTGCTCGAAGAGCACCGCAAAGCCATAGTTACCATGTGTTGTCATCATATTCAAAGCGGGGGTTTTAAGATGTAAATACCCATTTTTATAAGAAAAATCTAAAGTACACAAATCCTGAAGGAAAAAAATAAAGCACGAAGGCTCAATGGAGGGAGACACCTGAGTAACAATATATTACTCTTTTTGCATGGTAATACGTGTCTCATTTATATATATCATAAGAATCATAATACAAGCCACGTATAAACCAGGCAAAACTGAAAAGACAACCAAATGCTAACCTTTGCACAAAGAAATATTAGCCAAAAAGTAAAAACAAAAACAAGACCGAGTAATACTCTGAGCATGACAATAACGCCCGTCACCTCTGGCACCACCATGGTATCCACCAAAAGAAAAAAAATGACGGATCACCTCCATACACTCTAAATACGTCTATATACCCTTGTATATAGTCCACATCTGAATCTAAGCCTTATACTTAGAAATGGAGGGAGCATGAGCATTGTAAACAATCCTATTGCTCGCATTTATTTTTAGGTTTATTTCAGGATTTCCGGCGATGCACGTTCAATGGAAGGAGAGGTTCCCGTCGACTAAGAGGCGCCTACGGTGACTTCGTAAAATCTCAAGATGATATGCCGGCTCAGTCTCTCGAAGGTGCTCATAGCGGTAGGGTATGCGTGTGTGCATTCATAGAGGTGAGCGCATGCACGTATATATGAGCGCTTGCATCTGTACTGCGTTCAAAAGAAAAAAACAATCCTCCTCTCTCTCTAAAAATAGCATTGTGAACCACCCTAATCTTCCTCCATGAAAAAGAAATCAAGCCACTAATCGCTCTCAAAACCCCACACGCTTATACTCCTAAGATAATCCAAAAAGCTCCTCCCCTCCCCTCCCCTCCCCTGCCCCGAGTTTTTTAAGGGGAATTTGAGGATTTGCCACGCCTTTAATTACACTTTGAGGATTTGCCCCTGTTTACCCTGTAACTGAGGATTTGCCACGCATTTGCTATAATCTTGAGGATTTGCCCCCGACGAGACGGGCCACAGCAAAATGACCAACAAGCCCTCGTGTTGATCTACGTGAGAGGCAGCCAACCCCGATCGTTCTGTCCCAGATATCACGCTCGTCTGATACGATTTGGGTGGCAGCGGCGAAGGCGACCTCGATCTCCACGACGGCGGCGACGACGACGACGGCGGCAGCGACAACGGCAGTGGTGGCTGCAACCTGGTATGTGCCACTATATGCCATTCCTTCGACCGTCACCTGCTCCCCCAAGGTCGTTGTTCCTCTAGTGCAACATGTCAATACGTCCACCTTTTGCCTTGGTATGAGTCTGAACCAACTCCCAGATTTGCCCCTAAAACATAGTTAATCAACAAACTCCGAAGAAATCATCTCCAGATTTTCTGCAAATTCAGAGTCCTGCTATTAGCTCCCACTTGATTGTTAATGTCAAGAAACCTGAAGATAAAATAAAAGCCATTTGGCACCTGTTGAATAAACATGTAAAGAGAATAACAAGTTTGATGCAGAGCATGTACGGTTGATCTGTGGAGGATGGATGCTATGGATGATGGCCCTAATATGGGTACTGAGGGTGTTGCTCTCAAGACACAAAGGTGAGAATGATACTCTATCCGCATTTCCGTCAATGAACAATCTAACCGTAAACTTCGAATATTTCACTGTAGGGTGAAGCAGCCTGTTCATGTTAACATCAAAGTTAGAGTTCTTCCATATCGGGCCATGCTTGCTGATGGCGCCGAGGAACAAATGGAGCGGCAGGATATTGAAATGCAGATTAGATGGAAGGGGCTCACTTTAAACAAATTTGCATATGACTTGAGCCAATACATACCATGGGGCCCATGGCAGGAGGTGCATCTGTTTGGCTATGATAAGGATTCAGATGAGGAATGCAGACTGGTTAGCACTAAGCAATTGAGAAGCCATTTGATTGACCATATGTGGGGAGAGGAAGAAAAAGTGAAGATGCTAGTTGAGGTGCATACAAAACCTGCTAAGAAATCTGTCGCGAAGAGAGCTAACAAGCCTACTAAGGAACCAGCTGCTAAGAAACCTAAGAAGGCACCTGTTGAGAAGGCACCTAAAATCCTAAAATCGGCTATGGATGATGTACTATGCAGTGCTACATCATCTGTGGTTGTGGACAATGCGAATGAGGAAGCACTTGAGGTTGTTCAATCAATGGCGAGTCAAACAAGTGCTTTTGTTGACAATGATATTAACTTCACAGCATGTGATGTTGTTCAACCCAATATGCCATCAATTTCTGACATTGCTGAAAGCAATGAGCAATGCGGGTCTTCAGTGGTGTTGGATATCGAACCACCAATTGATTGGAGCCTAATTGAGATTGCTCCTCCAAATGAAGATGAAGTGGATGTTCCAGTTACAGAGGAGAATATGTGTGATTTTCTAGGTATCGAGGAGGATGAGACACATGAAGCACCTTCTTCGCCACCTAGTGAAGATGCGTATCTCACTGATGAGGAGGACCAACAACTATTAACTGAGGCTGCTATTCCTGTTGATGACAAGATAGCTCAAGAGGAGGAGATTGCATATGACAAAGAGAACCCTCATATGTATGTAGGTGCCTTGTTTCCTTCAATGGAAGAGTTCAGGATGGCAATAAAACAATATGCCATTAACAATGAAATTGACATATGGGGATATAAAACAGACAAAAAAAGATATCTCGGACAATGCAGAGGCATCAAGTGTCCATGGAGAATAACTGCTCGTTTAAGGGCTGATGAGAAAACAATAAGGGTACTAACAACTTTCTTGCTAACAATAACTTCTGTTTCTAGTACTCCAATTCATATTACTTGGCTTTAATATGAGTAATATGGATCGGAGGGAGTGATTAATTTTCTTTTATTGAATGCAGTACTATTTCTCATAGGCCATTTGTTTTGTATGGATGCAGGTCACTAAGATGAGTAAGAAACACAAGTGTTCTTCAAGTAGCAGAGTAAAAACCACCATGGCAACACAAGGTTGGGTTGAAGCCAAGGCAATGAGTATACTCCAGAATGATCCTACCATAGGATGTAAAGAACTACAAGAGAAACTCGAAGAAACTTATGACATCACCATTGGTTATGATACAGTTTGGGCCGGTAAATCTAGAGCCGAAAAACAGATTTATGGCACTTTGAAGCAGAGTTTTCAGAATTTGCATAACTTCAAAGCAGAAGTTGAGAAGAGATCTCCAGGGAGCATCGTAGAGGTTGATACCAAGGTAGTAGATGGTAAAGTCCACTTTCACAGATTCTTTATGGCTCTTAAACCTTCCAATAGATGGTTTTCTAGCTGGTTGTAGACCATATCTCAGCATAGACTCCACGGCATTGAATGGTAGATGGAGAGGACACTTGGCAGCTTGTACAGCATTAGATGGTCATAACTGGATGTTTCCTGTTGCAATTGGGTTCATTGATGGAGAGACTGAGGAAAACTGGACTTGGTTCATGTCACAACTCAATAGAGCTTTAGGTTCAGTCCCTAACTTAGCTATATGTACAGATGCATGCAAAGGTTTAGAAAATGCTGTCAAAAAGGTTTTTCCTCATGTGGAGCAGAGAGAGTGTTTTAGGCACTTGATGGCAACTTCACAAAAAAATTCAAAGGTGATGTGTTTGGTAGGATGTGGCCTGCTGCTAGGGCATATAGGCCTGAAGTTTTCTCCCATCATATGCAGAAAGTCTTGGCAGCTAGTAGCCGTGTGCATGAATATTTGTCAACCTATCACAGTTTGAAGTGGATGAGATGCAGTTTCAATGCAGACATCAAGTGTGATTATATAAACAACAATCTGGCCGAGTCTTTTAATAACTGGATAAAAGATTATAAAGACTTGCCTGTTGATGAGCTTGCTGACACATATAGAGAGTTGTTGATGAAACTAGTATACAAAAGAAGGAGAATTGGGGAGAAATTGAGGGGAAAGATCATTCCTGCTGTTATTCAACAGATTTTCAATAGGACTAGAGGGCTTGGTCATCTAAAAGTTGGAAAATCAGGTAATGGTAGTTGTGAAGTCAGGGACACAAGCAAAAACAGTCTTAGGCATGTTGTGAAGGTTGATAAACATGAATGCACCTGTTTGGAATGGCAGCACACCGGAAAGCCTTGTGAGCATGCTCTAGTATTTTTGATGGGGAGGAGAAACCCCAAATGGGTTGACTATGTTCATAATTATTTCTCCTTGGACAAGTTTAGGGCAGCTTATGCAGGTGAGATTGAGCCTATGACAGATAGGAGTCAATGGCCTCATGTGGATGTTGGTTTCGACATGGACGCACCAATTGACAAAGGAAGACCGCCTGGAAGGCCTAGAAAGCAGAGGTACAAGAGTGCCCTCGAAGGTGGAAAAGGTGGTCCAAAAAAGAAAGAACCTAAACAATTGGGCAGCCAAAACAGATGCAAAAGATGCAATGAACTAGGTCACAGACAAGCTGCTTGCCCTTTAAATGGTCCCAAAAAAAGGTAATTATATAACCAAATATATTTTGCATTACTTTTGTCATGTTATGAATTGTTTCCAGTTATATGCATTTTGTATCATGTTGCAGGAAGAGAAAACAGAGAGCAAGAACATATCCTGCTGAAGATGATGAGCCAGGACCTCAAATTGGTGGTGCTCCCGTTGGCACACCCAACAGACAAATTGGTGGCGCTCCTGTTGGCACACCCAATAGGCAAATGCTTACTATTCCTGCCAGTCTCCATGATAGTCCTAGGCCAGTGACAAGAAGGTAATATACAGTAAAATGATTATTTCATTGCAGTCCAAAGTTGATCTCTCATGTTTACTATTCCACTTTTTCTAGGATGCTGGCTATAGCCTTGGCTGATGAATCATCAGAGCCAACAGAGGTGCCTTCGACCTCGCGTGCGAGAAAGCTGACCCCTAAGAGAAAAAGAACGTAGATGGTGGCGTGCTTATGTGGTGAACTAGATGCTATGTCATGTCATTTTTTTGAGCTAAACATGCTATGTCGTGTCCTTTTGTGCCGAACTATGTTTGTTGATTCTTATGTATGGATGTCAGAGTCAGACTATCTATTATTGTAACCAAATGTTTGCAGTTGCCATGATTTGTGAAGAAATGTTGTCCAAGTGGTAGCCTGATGATGCACAATTTTTTTGGCCAAAAAATCAAACTACCCAGATAAAGTTGAAACAATTCCACAAAATAAAGAGTTTTAAATTGAGCATTCTGGGAAAATTTGAGCTCACTTGGCCGAACAGAAATTGAGAAACTTAAAAACAGATCATTTCCGGCCTATTTTTGGGTCAAATTTGGCCTAAAATTGAAATTATGCAGGAAACATTGAAACAATTACTAAAAACCGTGAATTTCTGGGAGAATTTGAGATCATTTGGCGGAGCAGAAATTAGAATATTAAGAAGTACCCAAAATGACAAATCTGAAGTTCACAACTTCAGAAAGTACACATAACCACAAATCTGAAGTTCCTTAGATTTGGGAGAGCACGGACCTGTGCAGCAGCTCGGGGAAGGCAGAGCCCATTGCGGCAGCAGCAAGCTCGGCGAGGGTCAGCAGGAAGAAGCAGCAGCTCGGGGAAGGTTCCACACAGTGAGACCTCGCAGCAGCTCACGGACGCACAGCAGCATGCAGCGGCAGCTCGTGGAAGGTTGCACACAGGGCGTCGCAAGCTCAAGGAGGCACAACACCACACAGCAGCAGCTCAGGGGAGGACGCCCTTGCCGGTATAGCTGCTGCAAGGTCGCACGACGTACGGCGAGGTTGCAGGGCGGCCATCCACCATGGACGAACAGAGTACAAGCAAAAGGAAGAAGAGATAAGGTACATGTCCGATTGGGGATTACTCATCCTGATTTGGACCAGGGGCATTTTGGTCACATAATTTATACTATAATCTGCCAAATGATCCAAACCGTGTACGGAGGGCAAATCCTCAAGATTACAGCAAATGCGTGGTAAATCCTCAGTTACAGGGTAAACAGGGGCAAATCCTCAAAGTGTAATTAAAGGCGTGGCAAATCCTCAAATATAGGGTGATCTCTCACTTAAAATATCAAAGTAGTTAGTGTTCACCCAAGTGTAGCACCGTCTGAAATTCGTATCTTTTCGGGGTGCGCCATGTACACATGAGCACGAACGAATCGAGAGGAATGAGGCGGGTGAGGTCAGGCCTCGCAGCAAGATCACTTGGTTGTCTTTGATGTTCAGGCAGGAGAGTCCTGAGCTCGGAACACGCCCATCAAAAGATGAACAAGAATCACATAGAGATGTGATCGGCAAGTTGGCCTACCGATTGAAATTCGTGTCATCAGTGATGAACCCGTCAATGGCATCGAATAGAAATATGGATCTTGAATCACTCTAAATCAATTATGAGAGATATTGATTTGAGTGGGAGCACATTGTTGAATTAACATGTTTAATTCTCAGTGCAATTAATTATGAACATTGTCTAAGTGTTATATGCAAAATAGTTGTAGAATAATGGCTCGCGTTTCCACCTTCCCTATTAAAATTGAATAGCTGTTAAATATCTGGTTAAAACTTTACGGTTGGTAACGTAATGTGAGGATCGTCCTCAAAAGTGCCGAGAAGGACTTTGTCCTATCGCATGCTTTCCGTATCCTCCCGCTAATGCTATGGATCATGTGACTCTCGTCCTTCGATCCAAAAGCTAGAATTCTGTTATGGTCAAGTGGAATATGTTTGCTTCCATGAAACCCAAACTTCGAAAGTTGGGATAGTTATATGATATTCATGGAACTGAAAATTATTTTCAAATACAAACAAAGCAATGTTTGTTTGCAAGTATTAGTAAAAGTGTTTACTATGCATTTGATTGTTGGGAAAGGGATCCAGAAGAACGCCTATCATATAATGAAAGGTGAATAAAACAACAACTTAAAGAGAAAGGAAGTGTCCAAAGGGTGTTAGTATGACTTACACACCTAGGAAGTCCGGGGCTAATGCCACTCTTAAGTTGGGTGCTTCTTCTGAGATTAGGAGAAATACTAAAAGTTAAACTGTTAGAAGTATAAAGGCAAAAGGAAAGAAGACTGGAATATCCAGCTCATGTATGAATGTCATACAAGTTTTTGATGTATAGAAGGCTTGTCAAAGATATAGTTCTTGCGAATTATGGTTAAACATGTTAATCACTAATTCTTGGGTATTGTGAGTTCATCACAAAAATGCCCGCTCGATTGCATTCTGTTGCAACTCGATGTAAGAACTACTATGGCCTGAAAGACTAGCCAGCAATGAGGTTAAGGTATACACAGGGAACATAGTAAATGTTACTATACCTTCAATCGGTGTATTGCCGTCTGTATTTATTTTCATAATTCATTTAGAGTTTTTACAAACTCTAGCCCATTGCATAAGGTATCTTGCAAGAAGGTTGTTCATAAGAGAACTTTTTATGTTCGATGTTATGAATAACACAAGGGCCATACTTTCATTATGAATGAGATGTATGTTATGAATATTGGTAATAATACAATACCTCTGGGTTTACTTTCATAATTCATTTTAGAGTTTCATACACTCTAGCCCATTGCACAATGTTTGTTGCAAAAGAGTTGTTCATAAAACCAACAATTGTTGTTAAGTATTATGAATAACATGAAGGGCCATGCTTCCATCCAAGATGGGACGTATGTTATGAATATTGAGGGTAATATGATACATCCATAACACTGACGCTAAATGTCACAAGACTAAAAGAATACCACACAAGTGTGGCACTACATTTGGTCACATTGGAGAAACCCGCACGGAAAATTCCATTATGATGGATTCTGAAGTCTTTTTGATTTTGAATCATCTGACACTTGCAACTTTCCTCCGAAAAGTGAAGTGACTAAAATACCGTTCACAGGCCATAAGGAACGAACAACAAACTTATTAGTGATCATACATTTGATGTGTGTAGTCCTATAAGTGTTGTTAGTGGTGGATTTATTTATCTTCAAAAATGGCTCAAGTAGATATATGGATATTTACTTGATGAGACGTAAGTCTGGATCTTTTGAAATCATTCGAAAGGTTCTCAAAAATGAAGTAGAAGTTATTGTAACAAGAAAATTATGTTTCTGCAATTTGATTGCACAAAGGAATATTTGAGTTACATGTTTAGCGAATGTCTGATGAGTTGTGAAAGGGGTTTCATAAACTTGCACCTCCCGGAACACCACTGCAAGTGGAAAGTCCGTGGAGATGTAATCAAACCATTTATGACATGGTAAGGTCAAAGATGACATAAATAAATTTGCCATTATCCCTTTTAAAGTGATGCTTTAGAGACTGCGGCTTTTACACTGAAAAGAGCTACATCGGGTCTGTTGAAATGAAGCCATGGTATGGTACGCCCAACCATGTTATATCTTTTCTTAACATTTGGAATATGGGGCTTGTGTAAAAGGTTACAAACCTATTCCAAATCAGACAAGTGCTACTTTGTAGGTTATACCAAAATGTTGGGTATTCCTCCCTCACTATACCGAGGCAAATAGTTTTGCCGCGAAACGGTGTGCTTTTAAAAAGAATGGTTCTTTCAAAAAGGTGAGTGGGAGAATAGTGCAACTCGACGAGATAAACAGTATCTTCATCAGATCAAAGGAAAGAGACCTTGGAAGTAATTCCAGAGTTTCCTACTGCGACTGATACGGAAGTCTCTACAATAAAATGTATGAACTTCGGTCGAACTTGCAGCTGAACCACGTAGGCAAGGCTCGTGCAAACCTCTCAGGTGTGCAAATGAGATATTGTTGTTAAACAACATTATACCTATGATACACAAGGAAGCGTTGATGGGCCCTGACTCCAGAATTGGCTAAATACCAATACAACCCGAGTTAGTTTCCATATAAGTGATTCAAGATTAAAACCTTGATACACCTTTTGGAAGACTTAGAGTCTAACGAATATTTATGGAACTTAAAACTGATACAGATAAAATGTTTTATCCATAAAGCTCGACTTGTTGAAATAACAAGTTCAAGAGTTGACTACGATGAGGTTGTTTTCATCGTAGCGATGCTTAAAGTCGGTTCGGGTTGAACTAGCAATTAATACATATTTCAATCATGAGATATGAAACATGGATGATAAAAGGATTTCCATCTCATGGAAATGAAAGCTAGGACTTGTATATGATACAGTCCAAAGTAATTTGTCGATCCAGAGGATGCTAGTAGGTATGCAAACTTCAGAGTTCCAGCAATGGACAGAAGAGAGCAAAATGGAGTTGGAATCTTCGTGTTTTGATGAAATGGTCAAAGGGGTTTTGACTTCATCAATGGGTAACGAAGATGCTTGTAATTCAAGAAAGTAAGTGGGAGTGTAATAATATTTCTAAAAACCTTATGTGCTTGGCACATTGGTAATTGGAAATAAATTTCTTGACACAAATTAGGACTTCATTTGAAAATAGTTTTTCGATGAAGTGCTTAGGCTAAATAGCCTCAATATTAGGCATGATGATCTATGGAGATAGATTTACCTAATGGGGCTAAGCAATGAATACATATTGACAAGATGCTAAAACCTTTTAGCATTTAAAACGCCAAGGAGTGATTCTTGCCAAAGTCACATGGAAAGAGTTTTTGCAAGACTCGGTGTCCCAAAACACTGATGAGTAAAATACATGATGCAGATTCCACACACTTTTGTGTTTGGATTAATCATGTATTCCATGGTATGTAAAACAACCAGATATGTCCGATACTCCCAAGGTGTTGCGAGTATGGATACCAAAGTGATCAAATTACTGATCATGGGACAACAGTGAAAGATGTCACAGAGTACTAGAGTAAGTACTGATGACATGGTTTTCTCGCAAGCAGAGATCATGAAGAGTTTGTTGTAAAATGTTACATCGATACAGTCTTCATCTTTTCTCCATGCGATTTTCGATTTAAATTAAGGGTTTTGTGTAACACACAATGTGGTGGCACAGTTAGTTGGAATTTGTTCAAACTAGTTACTGTGGCGAATTCTATAACAAGGGCTAAGTATGTTGACGCTTTAGAAGCGACAAAGAAGATGTTGAATCATATAGTTCATTCATGAACTTAGTATGGTTCCAAGATGGCTTTTGACAATGGGACACTACTGCAGATAGTTTCTCCATAACTCAGTCTGAGGAATCCAGGTTCGACCTGTGATTCACATACATACAAAGCCAAGTCCACACAAAATATGAATTTTGTGAAAACGTGAAAATGCGAGGACATGCAAAGATACACAGGGAGCTGAAGTCGTCAGATCCGTTGGACATCAGGCTATACCACAAGCGAAGCATATTTACACCGGTGTGCCACAGGTGTGAAGTGCATTAGCATAAGCTAGATTATTCTCTAGTGCAAGTGGGAGTCTGTAGGACATATGCCCTAGAGGCAATAATAAATGTTATTGATTATCTCCTTGTTCATAATTATGTTTATGTTCCATGCTATAACTGCTGTGGTTCCCGAGCCCGTATATCCATAAAGGCTCTGGGGAGAACCCATGTGCACGTGTGGAATAATAAACGATAAAATCTATTCCTAGTCGTGCCTCTAAGACTAGCTCAAGTGTTTCATGATGATTATGTTTTCCCAATCATGGGCATGTCTATGCCAAGCAATTTTGAGGGCACAATGTCAGGAAGGACATTTGTGTTGAATCGACCCGAATTGATGTTATGCTATGAGATACATTCGTCACAAGTTAATGGTTTATAACACATAGATAGTTAATGTTTGCATAATTCCTTAGACCATGAGAGTATCGAGTTTCTTCATGCTTGCTTCATGAACTTTGGGGTTTGTTAAACGTCATCCGTAACTGGATGGCTATTACGGCGGCTTACGGGTTCATGGAAAAGTGTGTCAAGTAACTTGATAGCTCAAGATTGGGATTTGCTCCTCCGACGATGGAGAGATATCTCTGGGCCCTCTCGGTGTTACGGTATCCATCATCGTCTGGCCAGACACTTTGTGATTTGATCACGGGGATGCCGGAACACGATAACGAGAAACGAGAACAATACCGGTAACGAGGTAACTAGCATAGTGGACAAGTTGTTGATCCACGGGAATGCCAACATGTCTCACCTCGGGTATTTGTAACATATCGCGAAGCAACAGGAATAGCACACAGCAACTGGAGGTTCACTCGAATATTCATTCGTGTGGGTATAGGGGTCAATATGGGTGTCCACGGCTCCGATGTTGATCATTGATCGGAAGGGGTTCTAGGTCATGTCTATACTTCACCGAACCTATAGGGTCACACGCTTAAGGGTCATCTATCTGCTGAATACTAGACAGGGAGTCTGAGAGAAAATCATCGAAAAAGTTTCGGACAGCGGAATCATACCGCAGAGAGAGGTCACCGGATGAGTTTCGGTGAAACCGAAAAAGTTGTTTCGGGGTATGCCATTAAGTCAAAATGGTTTCGGCACATGCCTGATAATTCTTGGAGGGTGCCAGAATCATTCTGGAAACTTTTTGGAATTTTTAGAAATAAAAACCGAAAATGTTTCGGAGCTGCCGGTACCGCTTTGGCTGTTTTTCGCCGATGAAATTCACTAATCTGAAATTGTTTCAGAACGAATCCAAAATCATTTTAGTGGGTACTGGAATTATTCTAAGACCCACAGAAATATTTTCGGATTTAGTGGACGCGAAAAATTGTCTTCATGAATAGTGAAAACGCATTCTTGTTTGCTTTTCGCAGATGAAAATCACTAAACCGAAATTGTTTCGGAACGCGTTGAAAATTATTTTAGTGGGTACTGGAAATGTTCTGAGCCCACATAAATATTTTCAGTTCGAACGGACGCTGAAAAATGTCGTCATGAATAGTGAAAGTGCTTTTTTGCTTGGCTTCTTGGAGAAGCCACCTTGAGGGCCTTTTTGGTATTTCCCCCCTTGGCTTCTTGGAGAAGCCACCCTTGGGCTTGGCCTATAAATAGGGGTGGAGGGGGCTGCCTAAAGGATCATCCCTTCTCACATACAAGTGCCATGCATGATCTGGCCTCTCTCTCCCTCCCAGCGAAATAGTTTCATAGAGCCGAAAGGCTGTCTGGGTTCCGGTGGGAACTAGTTCTGGACGGCGAAGCCCTGCCGGATAGATGACACCGTATGTGTGCAACTCTGTAGAGAGATCGTAGTTTCGGTCTTAGTTCGTGAGTGCCTCCCGAAGGGCTGTCCGTGTGACCGTTCGAGTTTCGAAGGTCCTCCCGAAGGGCTGTCCGAGTGACCGTTCGAGTTTCGAAGGTCCTCCCGAAGGGCTGTCCGCGACACCGTCCGGGGGGCTGTTCGACCGCCTCCCGGAGGGCTGTCTGAGAAGCAGATGAGGGTATACATCCTCGTGGTTGGGAGGTTGTAAATCCTAGCTGCGGGGATCTGCACCGCCGATCGTCATCGACTCTACTTCCCGCTGCGCTACGAGTAGGTAACGAAAAAGATCAAACCATGTATGCAGTTTCCATAGTGGTCCTGGGCTGGTGCGTAGGTCGGAAATTTTTTGTTTTCTGCTGCGTTACCCTACACTTGGTGATAGTGACTAGAGAACTCTCTCAATCACTATCTTATCTGGAAGATTAACTCCCACTTGATTCAAGCGATTGTAGTACCAGACATTCTGAGCACATGCTCACTAGCTGAGCTATTCTCCTCCATCTTGTAGCCAAAGTACTTGCTAGAGGTCTCATACCTCTTAACACGGGCATGAGTCTGAAATATCATTTCCAGCTCTTGGAACATCTCATATGCTCCATGTCGTTCAAAACATTTTTTGAAGTCCCGGTTCTAAGCCGTAAAGCATGGCACACTAAACTATCAAGTAGTCATCATACTGAGCTTGTCAAACGTTCATAATGTCCACATCTGCTCCTGCAATAGGTTTGTCACCTAGCGGTGCATCAAGGACATAATTCTTCTGTGCAGTAATGAGGACAATCCTTAGATCACGGACCCGGTCCGCATCATTGCTACTATCATGTTTCAACTTTAGTTTTCTCTAGGAACATATCAAAAAATAAGGGAGCTATATCGCGAGCTATTGATCTACAACATAGATTTGCAAATACTATCAGGACTAAGTCCATGATAAATTAAGTTCAATTAATCAAATTACTTAAGAACTCCCACTTAATTAGATAGACATCCCTCAAGACATCTAAATGATACGTGATCCAAATCAACTAAACCATGTTCGATCATCACGTGAGATGGAGTAGTCATCAATGGTGAACATCTCTATGTTGATCATATCTACTATATGATTCACGTTCGATCTTTCGGTCTTTAGTGTTCCGAGGCCATGTCTGTACATGCCAGGCTCGTCAAGTTTAACCTCAGTATTCCGCATATGCAAAACTATCTTGCACCCGTTGTATTTGAACGTAGAGTCTATCACACCCGATCATTACGTGGTGTCTCAACACGACGAACTGTCGCAATGGTGCATACTCAGGGAGAACACTTATACCTTGAAATTTAGTGAAGGAATCATCTTATAATGCTACCACCATACTAAGCAAAATAAGATGCATAAAAGATAAACATCACATGCAATTAAAATATGTGACATGATATGGCCATCATTATCTTGTGCTTTTGATCTCCATCTCCAAAGTATCGTCATGATCTCCATCGTCACCGGCTTGACACCTTGATCTCCATCGTT
Organism: Triticum aestivum; assembly: GCF_018294505.1. Lineage (NCBI taxonomy): Eukaryota > Viridiplantae > Streptophyta > Magnoliopsida > Poales > Poaceae > Triticum > Triticum aestivum. The sequence continues at coordinate 163,836,751 of NC_057814.1, read as the reverse complement.
GCTTCGTGGTCGTCTCTCCAACTATTGCTTCTACAACTATCGCTAACGCATAGTGATAAAGTAAAGCAATTACATGGCGTTTGCATTTCATACAATAAAGAGACAACCATAAGGCTGCTGCCAGTTTCCGATAACTTTTACAAAACATGATCATCTCATACAACAACATATATCACATCATGTCTTGACCATATCACATCACAACATGCCCTGCAAAAACAAGTTAGACGTCCTCTACTTTGTAGTTGCAAGTTTTTACGTGGCTGCTACGGGCTTCTAGCAAGAACCGTTCTTACCTACGCATCAGAACCACAACGGTGATTTATCAAGTTTGTTGTTTTAACCTTCAACAAGGATCGGCCGCAGTCAAATTCGATTCAACTAAAGTAGGATAAACAGACACCCGCCAGCCACCTTTATGCAAACGCCATTGTTGGGAAACGTAGCATACAATTTTAAAAAAAATCCTACGCTCACGCAAGATCTATCTAGGAGATGCATAGCAATGAGAGGGGGAGAGTGTGTCTACGTACCCTCATAGACCGAAAGCGGGAGCGTTTGACAACGTGGTTGATTTAGTCGAACTTCTTCTAGCTCCGACCGATCAAGCAATGAACGTACGGCACCTCCGAGTTCTGCACACGTTCAGCGCAATGACGTCCCTCGCCTTCTTGATCCAGCAAGGTGTCGAGGAAGTAGATGAGTTCCATCAACACGATGGCGTGGTGACGGTGATGATGAAGTGGTTCTCGCAGGGTTTCGCCTAAGCACCGCAAAACTATGACCGGGGTGTAAACTATGGAGGGGGGCGTCGCACACGGCTAACGATTGTTGTTGTTTTTTCTAGGCACCCCACTCCCACATATATAGGTGGGAGGGGAGGAGAGGCAGCCATGGGGCGCCCAAGTAGGATCCGAATCCTACTTGGGGTTTCCCAAGTCGCGCCCCCCTTTCCTTATATAACCGAGGTGGAAGGAAAGAGGGGGGCAGAGGGAAGGAAGTAGGAATCCTAATCCACACTTTCCTTGCCCTCCCCTCTTTCCTTCTCCTCATAGGGCTTGAAGGAAATATGCCCTGGAGGCAATAATAAAGTTGTTATTTATATTCCCTTATATCATGATAAATGTTTATTATTCATGCTAGAATTGTATTAACCGGAAACTTAGTACATGTGTGAATACATAGACAAAACAGAGTGTCCCTAGTATGCCTCTACTTGACTAGCTCGTTGATCAAAGATGGTTAAGTTTCCTGACCACAGACATGTGTTGTCATTTGATGAATGGGATCACATCATTAGAGAATGATGTGATGGACAAGACCCATCCGTTAGCCTAGCATAATGATCGTTTAGTTTTATTGCTATTGCTTTCTTCATGACTTATACATATTCCTCTGACTATGAGATTATACAACTCCCGAATACCGGAGGAACACCTTGTGTGCTATCAAACGTCACAATGTAACTGGGTGATTATAAAGATGCTCTACAGGTGTCTCTGAAGGCGTTTGTTGAGTTGGCATAGATCGAGATTAGGATTTGTCACTCTGTGTATCGGAGAGGTATCTCTGGGCCCTCTCGGTAATGCACATCACTATAAGCCTGGCAAGCAATGTGACTAATGAGTTAGTTCCGGGATGATGCATTACAGAAAGAGTAAAGAGACTTGCCGGTAACGAGATTGAACTAGGTATGATGATACCGACGATCGAATCTCGGGCAAGTAACATACCAATGACAAAGGGAATGACGTATGTTGTTATGCGGTTTGACTGATAAAGATCTTCGTAGAATATGTAGGAACCAATATGAGCATCCAGGTTCCTCTATTGGTTATTGACCGGAGATGTGTCTCGGTCATGTCTACATAGTTCTCGAACACGTAGGGTCCGCACGCTTAACGTTCGATGACGATTTGTATTATGAGTTATGTGTTTTGGTGACCGAAGTTTGTTCGGAGTCCCGGATGAGATCACGGACATGATGAGGAGTCTCGAAATGGTCGAGAGGTAAAGATTCATATATTGGAAGGTTGTATACGGACATCAGAATGGTTCGGGGATTTTTCTCGGAGTACTGGGAGGCTATCGGAACCCCCCGGGAAAGTTAATGGCCTAATGGGCCATAGTGGAGGAGAGGAGGCAGGCCACGGGAGGAGGCGCGCGCCCCCTTGCCCAATCCGAATTGGACAAGGGGAGGGGGCGCGGCCCCCTCTTTCCTTCCCCTCTCTCTCCCTTCCCCTTGCCCCCTCTCCGTTAGAAGGAAAGGGGGCGAATCCTACTAGGAACGGAGTCCTAGTAGGAGCCCCCCTTATGGCGCGCCACCCCTGGCCGGCCACCTCCTCCCTCCCTCCTTTATATACGTAGGCGGGGGGCACCCCAAAGGCACACCAAGATTTCTCTTAGCCGTGTGTGGTGCCCCCCTCCACAGTGTACTCCTCGGGTCATAGCGTCGTAGTGCTTAGGCGAAGCCCTGCACGGATCACATCACCATCACCGTCGCCACGCCGTCGTGCTGATGGAACTCTCCCTCGACCCTCTACTGGATCAAGAGTTCGAGGGACGTCATCGAGCTGAATGTGTGCTGAACACGGAGGTGCCGTACGTTCGGTACTTGGATCAGTTGGAAAGTGAAGACGTTCGACTACATCAACCACGTTAACATAACGCTTCCACTTTCGGTCTACAAGGGTACGTGGACACACTCTCCCCCTCTCGTTGCTATGCATCTCCTAGATAGATCTTGCGTGATCGTAGGAATTTTTTAAAAATTGCATGCTACGTTCCCCAACAGTGGCATCCGAGCCAGGTCTATGCATAGATGATATGCACGAGTATAACACAAAGAGTTGTGGGCGATAATAGTCATACTGCTTACCACCAATGTTTTACTTTGATTCGGCGGTATTGTTGGATGAAGCGGCCCGGACCGACATTACATGACTGCGTTCATGAGACTGGTTCTACCGACGTGCTTCGCACACAGGTGGCTGGCGGGTGTCTGTTTGTCCAACTTTAGTTGAATTGAGTTTGACTACGGCCGGTCCTTGTTGAAGGTTAAAATAGCACACTTGACAAATAATTGTTGTGGTTTTGATGCGTAGGTAAGAACGGATCTTGCTAGAAGCCCGTAGCAGCCACGTAAAACTTGCAACAACAAAGTAGAGGACGTCTAACTTGTTTTTGCAGGGCATGTTGTGATGTGATATGGTCAACACGTGATGAGATATAAATTGTTGTATGAGATGATCATGTTTTGTAACAGTTATCGGCAACTCGCAGGAGCCATATGGTTGTCACTTTATTGTATGAAATGCAATCGCCATGTAATTGCTTTACTTTATCACTAAGCGGTAGCGATAGTCGTAGAAGCAATAGTTGGCGAGACGACAACGACGCTACAATGGAGATCAAGGTGTCAAGCTGGTGACGATGGAGATCATGACGGGGCTTTGGAGATGGAGATCAAAGGCACAAGATGATGATGGCCATATCATGTCACATATTTTGATTGCATGTGATGTTTAACCTTTATGCATCTTATTTTGCTTAGTATGGCGGTAGCATTATAAGATGACCCCTCACTAAATTTCAAGGTATAAATGTTCTCCCTAAGTATGCACCGTTGCTACAGTTCGTCGTGCCGAGACACCACGTGATGATCGGGTGTGATAAGCTCTACGTTCACATACAACGGGTGCAAGCCAGTTTCGCACGTGCAGAATACTCGGGTTAAACTTGACGAGCCTAGCATATGCAGATATGGCCTCGGAACACTGAGACCGAAAGGTCGAACGTGAATCATATAGTAGATATGATCAACATAGAGATGTTCACCGTTGAAAACTACTCCATCTCACGTGATGATCGGACATGGTTCACGTGATCATTTAGATAACTAGAGGGATGTCTATCTAAGTGGGAGTTCTTAAGTAATATGATTAATTGAACTTTAATTTATCATGAGCTTAGTACCTGATAGTTTTTTGCATATCTATGTTGTTGTAGATCAATGGCTCGTGCTACCGTTCCCTTGAATTTTAATGCATTCCTAGAGAAAGCTAAGTTGAAAGATGATGGTAGCAACTACACAGACTGGGTCCGTAACTTGAGGATTATCCTCATTGCTGCACAGAAGAATTACGTCCTGGAAGCACCGCTAGGTGCAAGACCTGTTGCAGGAGCAGCTCCAAACGTTATGAACGTCTGGCAGAGGAAAACTGATGACTACTCGATAGTTCAGTGTGCCATGCTTTACGGCTTAGAATCGAGACTTCAAAGACGTTTTGAACGTCATGGAGCATATGAGGTGTTCCAGGAGTTGAAGTTAATATTTCAAGCAAATGCCCGAGTTGAGAGATATGAAGTCTCCAACAAGTTCTATAGTTGCAAGATGGAGGAGAATAGTTCTGTCAGTGAACACATACTCAGAATGTCTGGGTACCACAACCACTTGACTCACCTGGGAGTTAATCTTCCTGATGATAGTGTCATTGACAGAGTTCTTCGATCACTGCCACCAAGCTATAAAGGCTTCGTGATGAACTATAATATGCAAGGGATGGAAAAGACAACTCCCGAGCTCTTCGCAATGCTAAAGGCTGCGGAGGTAGAAATCAAGAAGGAGCAACAAGTGTTGCCGATTAACAAGACCACTAGCTTCAAGAAAAGGGCAAAGGGAAGAAGGGAAACTTCAAGAAGAACAGCAAGCAAGTTGCTGCTCCAGGGAAGAAGCCCAAGTCTGGACCTAAGCCTGAAACTGAGTGCTTCTACTACAAAGGGACTGGTCACTGGAAGTGGAACTGCCCCAAGTATTTGGCGGATAAGAAGGATGGCAAAGTGAAAGGTATATTTGATATACATGTTATTGATGTGTACCTTACTAATGCTCGTAGTAGCGCCTGAGTATTTGATACTGGTTCTGTTGCTCATATTTGCAACTCGAAACAGGGACTACGGATTAAACGAAGATTGGCTAAGGACGAGGTGACAATGCGCATGGGAAATGGTTCCAAGGTTGATGTGATCGCCGTCGGCACGCTACCTCTAGCTACATCTACCATCGGAATTAGTTTTAGACCTGAATAATTGTTATTTGGTGCCAGCGTTGAGCATGAACATTATATCTGGATCTTGTTTGATGCGAGACGGTTATTCATTTAAATCAGAGAATAATGGTTGTTCTATTTATATGAGTAATATCTTTTATGGTCATGCACCCTTGATGAGTGGTCTACTTTTGTTGAATCTTGATTGTAGTGATACACATATTCATAATATTGAAGCCAAAAGATGCAAAGTTAATAATGATAGTGCAACTTATTTGTGGCACTGCCGTTTAGGTCATATTGGTGTAAAGTGCATGAAGAAACTCCATGCTGATGGGCTTTTGGAATCACTTGATGCTTGCGAACCATGCCTCATGGGCAAGATGACTAAGACTCCGTTCTCCGGAACAATGGAGTGAGCCACTGACTTATTGGAAATAATACATACTGATGTATGCGGTCCAAATGAGTGTTGAGGCTCGCGGTGGGTATCATTATTTTCTGACCTTCACAGATGATTTGAGCAGATATGGGTATATCTACTTAATGAAACATAAGTCTGAAACATTTGAAAAGTTCAAAGAATTTTAGAGTGAAATGGAAAATCATCGTAACAAGAAAAGAAAATTTCTACGGTCTGATCGTGGAGTGAATATTTGAGTTATGAGTTTGGTCTTCATTTAAAACAATGTGGAATAGTTTTGCAACTCACGCCACCTGGAACACCACAGCGTAACGGTGTGTCCGAATGTCATAACCGTACTTTATTAGATATGGTGCGATCTATGATGTCTCTTATCGATTTACCGCTATCATTTTGGGGTTATGCTTTAGAGACGGCTGCATTCACGTTAAATAGGGCACCATCTAAATCCGTTGAGACGACACCATATGAATTGTGATTTGGCAAGAAACCCAAGTTGTCGTTTCTTAAAGTTTGGGGCTGCGATGCTTATGTGAAAAAGCTTCAACCTGATAAGCTCGAACCCAAATCGGAGAAATGTGTCTTCATAGGATACTCAAAGGAAACTGTTGGGTACACCTTCTATCACAGATCCGAAGGCAAGATATTCATTGCTAAGAATGGATCCTTTCTAGAGAAGGAGTTTCTCTCGAAAGAAGTGAATGGGAGGAAACTAGAACTTGATGAGGTAATTGTACCTTCTCCCGAATTGGAAAGTAGTTCATCACAGAAATCAGTTCCAGTGATTCCTACACCAATAAGTGAGGAAGTTAATGATGATCATGAAACTTCAGAACAAGTTACTACTGAACCTCGTAGGTCAACCAGAGTACGATCCGCACCAGAGTGGTACGGTAATCCTATTCTGGAGGTCATATTACTTGACCATGACGAACCTATGAACTATGAGGAAGCGATGATGAGCCCAGATTCTGCGAAATGGCTTGAGGCCATGAAATCTGAGATGGGATCCATGTATGAGAACAAAGTGTGGACTTTAGTTGACTTGCCCGATGATCGGCAAGCCATCGAGAATAAATGGATCTTCAAGAAGAAGACTGATGCTGAGGGTAATGTTACTGTCTACAAAGCTCGACTTGTTGCGAAAGGTTTTCGACAAGTTCAAGGAGTTGACTACAATGAGACCTTTTCACCCGTAGCGATGCTTAAGTCTGTCCGAATCATGTTAGCAATTGCCGCATTTTATGATTATGAAATTTGGCAAATGGATGTCAAAACAACATTCCTTAATGGATTTCTTAAAGAAGAGTTGTATATGATGCAACCAGAAGGGTTTTGTCGATCCTAAAGGTGCTAACAAAGTGTGCAAGCTCCAGCGATCCATTTATGGACTGGTGCAAGCCTCTCGGAGTTGGAATATACGCTTTGATAGTGTGATCAAAGCATATGGTTTTATACAGACTTTTGGAGAAGCTTGTATTTACAAGAAAGTGAGTGGGAGCTCTGTAGCATTTCTAATATTATATGTGGATGACATATTGTTGATTGGACATAATACAGAATTTCTGGATAGCATAAAAGGATACTTGAATAAGAATTTTTCAATGAAAGACCTCGGTGAAGCTGCTTATATATTGGGCATCAAGATCTATAGAGATAGATCAAGACGCTTAATTGGACTTTCACAAAGCACATACCTTGATAAAGTTTTGAAGAAGTTCAAAATGGATCAGTCTAAGAAAGGGTTCTTGCCTGTGTTACAAGGTGTGAAGTTGAGTCAGACTCAATGCCCGACCACTGTAGAAGATAGAGAGAAAATGAAAGTCATTCCCTATGCCCCAGCCATAGGTTCTATCATGTATGCAATGCTGTGTACCAGACCTGATGTGTGCCTTGCTATAAGTATAGCAGGGAGGTACCAAAGTAATCCAGAAGTGGATCACTGGACAGCGGTCAAGAACATCCTGAAATACCTGAAAAGGACGAAGGATATGTTTCTTGATTATGGAGGTGACAAAGAGCTTGTCATAAATGGTTACGTCGATGCAAGCTTTGACACTGATCCGGATGAATCTAAGTCATAGACCGGATACGTATTTATATTGAATGGTGGAGCTGTGTAAGTTGGTGCAGTTCCAAGCAGAGCGTCGTGGCGGGATCTACGTGTGAAGCGGAGTACATAGCTGCTTCGGAAGCAACAAATGAAGGTGTCTGGATGAAGGAGTTCATATCCGATCTAGGTGTAATACCTAGTGCATCGGGTCCAATGAAAATCTTTTGTGACAATACTGAAGGAATCCAGATTTCACAAGAGAGCCAAACACATCAAGAGACGCTTCAATTCCATCCGTGGTCTAGTCAAGGAGGGAGACATAGAGATTTGCAATATACATACTGATCTGAATGTTGCAGACCCGTTGACTAAGCCTCTTCCATGAGCAAAACATGATCAACACCAAGACTCCATGGGTGCTAGAATCATTACTATGTAATCTAGATTATTGACTCTAGTGCAAGTGGGAGACTGAAGGAAATATGCCCTAGAGGCAATAATAAAGCTGTTATTTATATTTCCTTATATCATGATAAATGTTTATTATTCATGCTAGAATTGTATTAACCGGAAACTTAGTACATGTGTGAATACATAGACAAAACAGAGTGTCCCTAGTATGCCTCTACTTGACTAGCTCGTTGATCAAAGATGGTTAAGTTTCCTGACCATAGACATGTGTTGTCATTTGATGAATGGGATCACATCATTAGAGAATGATGTGATGGACAAGACCCATCCGTTGGCCTAGCATAATGATCGTTTAGTTTTATTGCTAATGCTTTCTTCATGACTTATACATATTCCTCTGACTATGAGATTATACAACTCCTGAATACTGGAGGAACACCTTATGTGCTATCAAACGTCACAACGTAACTGGGTGATTATAAAGATGCTCTACAGGTGTCTCCGAAGGTGTTTGTTGAGTTGGCATAGATCGAGATTAGGATTTGTCACTCCGTGTATCGGAGAGGTATCTCTGGGCCCTCTCGGTAATGCACATCACTATAAGCCTTGCAAGCAATGTGACTAATGAGTTAGTTCCGGGATGATGCATTACAAAACGAGTAAAGGGACTTGCCGGTAACGAGATTGAACTAGGTATGATGATACCGACGATGGAATCTCGGGCAAGTAACATACCGATGACAAAGGGAATGACGTATGCTGTTATGTGGTTTGACCGATAAAGATCTTCGTAGAATATGTGGGAACCAATATGAACATCCAGGTTCTGCTATTGGTTATTGACCGGAGATGTGTCTCGGTCATGTCTACATAGTTCTCGAACCCGTAGGGTCCGCACGCTTAACGTTCGATGACGATTTGTATTATGAGTTATGTGTTTTGGTGACCGAAGTTTGTTCGGAGTCCTGGATGAGATCACGGACATGACGAGGAGTCTCGAAATGGTCGAGAGGTAAAGATTCATATATTGGAAGGTTGTATACGGACACCGGAATGGTTCCGGATAGGTTCGGGGATTTTTTCGGAGTACCGGGAGGCTATCGGAACCCCCCGGGAAAGTTAATGGGCCTAATGGGCCATAGTGGAGGAGAGGAGGCAGGCCACGGGAGGAGGTGCGCGCCCCCCCTTGCCCAATCCGAATTGGACAAGGGAAGGGGGCGCGGTCCCTTCTTTCCTTCTCCATCTCTCTCCCTTCCCCTTTCCCCCTCTCCGTTAGAAGAAAAGGGGGGGGGGGGGCGAATCCTACTAGCGCGCCACCCCTGGCCGGCCACCTCCTCCCTCCCTCCTTTATATACGGGGGCGGGGGGCACCCCAAAGGCACACCAAGATTTCTCTTAGCCGTGTGTGGTGCCCCCCTCCACAGTTTACTCCTCCGGTCATAGTGTCGTAGTGCTTAGGCGAAGCCCTGCGCGGATCACATCACCATCACTGTCGCCACGCCGTCGTGCTGACAGAACTCTCCCTCGCCCCTCTACTGGATCAAGAGTTCGAGGGACGTCATCGAGCTGAATGTGTGCTGAACACGGAGGTGTCGTATGTTCGGTACTTGGATAGGTTGGAACGTGAAGACGTTCGACTACATCAACCGCGTTATCATAACGCTTCCTCTTTCGGTCTACGAGGGTACGTGGACACACTCTCCCCCTCTCGTTGCTATGCATCTCCTAGATAGATCTTGCATGATTGTAGATTTTTTTTTAAAATTGCATGCTACGTTCCCCAACAGGGCTGGCCTCTATAGGGGCGCATCAGGGCTGGTGTGTTCCCTCACTTGGCCCATAAGGCCCATATCTTTGTCGGGGGTGCCCGAAACTCCTTTCCGGTGACCCGATAAGTACCCGGTACCCTCCAGAACACTTCCGGTGTCCGAATACCATCGTCCTATATATCAATCTTACCTCTCGACCATTTCGAGACTCCTCATCATGTCCGTGATCTCATCCAAGACTCCGAACAACATTCGGGCACCAAATCACATAACTCATATAATACTATATCGTCATCGAACGTTAAGCGTGCGGACCCTACGGATTCGAGAACTATGTAGACATGACCGAGACACCTCTCCGGTCAATAACCAATAGCGGAACCTGGATGCCCATATTGGCTCCTACATATTCTATGAAGATCTTTATCGGTCGAACCGTTATGACAACATACGTTATTCCCTTTGTCCATCGGTATATTACTTGCTCGAGATTCGATCGTTGGTATCTTCATACCTAGTTCAATCTCGTTACCGGCAAGTCTCTTAACTCGTTCCGTAATACATCATCTTTGTGACTAACTCATTAGTCACTTTGCTTGGCTTCTTATGATGTGCATTACCGAGAGGACCCAGAGATACCTCTCCAATACTAGGAGTGACAAATCCTAATCTTGATCTATGCCAACCCAACAAACACCTTCGGAGATACCTGTAGAGCATCTTTATAATCACCCAGTTACGTTGTGACGTTTGATAGCACACAAGGTATTCCTCCGGTATCTGGGAGTTGCATAATCTCATAGTCGAAGGAATATGTATTTGACATGAAGAAAGCAATAGTAATAAAACTGAACGATCAATATGCTAAGCTAACGGAGTGGTCCTGTCCATCACATCATTCTCCTAATTATGTGAACCTGTTCATCAAATGACAACACATGTCTATGATTAGGAAACTTAACCATCTTTGATTAACGAGCTAGTCTAGTAGAGTCTTACTAGGGACACGGTGTTTTGTCTATGTATCCACACATGTATCAAGTTTGCGGTTAATACAATTCTAGCATGAATAATAAACATTTATCATGATATAAGGAAATGTAAAATAATAACTTTATTATTGCCTCTAGGGCATATTTCCTTTAACCACACGGGGACCGAGGTGGCGACGTGTTGGGAAGCCGTGACGGCGACGACTCCATCCACCCACCTTTGACAATACACGAACTTCGAGAAAAGTTTTTCCAAAAACAACCCCTCCAGAATGAAGCGACTCGTAGCTAGGCGTCGTCGTCGGGCTCGCCACTGAGGATCATATATTTGGTTTTCAGCCTGAAAACACATGCAAGTAGACTCCAGAGCTACGCCTTTAACAAGGGCGCGATGCGTAAACATTGCATTGCCTCGTGCAACAATAGAAGGTTAGATGTGGGGTTTCAAAACGGAGCTCAAGACTTGTGCTCGAAGAGCACCGCAAAGCCATAGTTACCATGTGTTGTCATCATATTCAAAGCGGGGGTTTTAAGATGTAAATACCCATTTTTATAAGAAAAATCTAAAGTACACAAATCCTGAAGGAAAAAAATAAAGCACGAAGGCTCAATGGAGGGAGACACCTGAGTAACAATATATTACTCTTTTTGCATGGTAATACGTGTCTCATTTATATATATCATAAGAATCATAATACAAGCCACGTATAAACCAGGCAAAACTGAAAAGACAACCAAATGCTAACCTTTGCACAAAGAAATATTAGCCAAAAAGTAAAAACAAAAACAAGACCGAGTAATACTCTGAGCATGACAATAACGCCCGTCACCTCTGGCACCACCATGGTATCCACCAAAAGAAAAAAAATGACGGATCACCTCCATACACTCTAAATACGTCTATATACCCTTGTATATAGTCCACATCTGAATCTAAGCCTTATACTTAGAAATGGAGGGAGCATGAGCATTGTAAACAATCCTATTGCTCGCATTTATTTTTAGGTTTATTTCAGGATTTCCGGCGATGCACGTTCAATGGAAGGAGAGGTTCCCGTCGACTAAGAGGCGCCTACGGTGACTTCGTAAAATCTCAAGATGATATGCCGGCTCAGTCTCTCGAAGGTGCTCATAGCGGTAGGGTATGCGTGTGTGCATTCATAGAGGTGAGCGCATGCACGTATATATGAGCGCTTGCATCTGTACTGCGTTCAAAAGAAAAAAACAATCCTCCTCTCTCTCTAAAAATAGCATTGTGAACCACCCTAATCTTCCTCCATGAAAAAGAAATCAAGCCACTAATCGCTCTCAAAACCCCACACGCTTATACTCCTAAGATAATCCAAAAAGCTCCTCCCCTCCCCTCCCCTCCCCTGCCCCGAGTTTTTTAAACGCGCCACTTAAGAGCAAGACAACCGCAACTACTAAAAGCGAGACACGCACAGCACACAGCACACGCACAGTGACGCGGGGGAAGGAGGAGCAAACGCCGGAGCTCAGCTAGGGTTTCCCCGATCCCGGCGCGCGACAGGGGCGCTCCCGGAGCTCGCCACTTAGGGCGGGGGAGGCTCGCCGGCGCAGCGGGGCGAGGGCTCCCTCCGACGCGGGGGGCGCGGCGGACCTTGCATGCCGGGGCGGCCCGCCGGGGCTCAGATCTGAGATGGCCGACGGCGGCGAGGAGGGGAATGCGGCGGCGCCCAGGGGCTTCTCGCGGCGGAGGGGCACGGTGCGGGCCAGCCTCGACGCCGACGAGCTCATGGCGCTCATGCACGGCTCGGATCCCGTCCGGGTCGAGCTCACCCGCCTTGAGAACGAGCTCAGGGGTGAGCCGCTGATCTGCCCCTGCCGTTTCGCTCTGGTGTTTTCGATGCGGGTTCGGCGTCGGGAGGGGTCTGACCTTTGTGCTGGTTTGTGGTGCTAGACAAGGAGCGGGAGCTCGGGGAGGCGCACACGGAGATGCGGGCGCTGCGGCTGTCCGAGAGGGCGCGGGAGAAGGCCGTGGAGGAGGTAATTGCCGATTGCTCTTGAGATTTTGCGGTACGGAGGTGTGGTATCTACTATTTTAGGCTGGAATTGATGTCAGGGATTGTGGGGAAGTGCCAAATTTGGTTAGGTTATTAGTTAGAATGGGCACTTCAGTATGCTAATTGCATCGCCCTAGCCTCTTTTTGCGGTGTTGAGGTACCTTGTACTGTCATTGCATTATGGTCCATTTCGGCCCACTGAATGCTAGATTATCAAACCAAAATTTTAGTTTTGCAACGATGGGTTTAGATGTTCAGCAGCAATGAAGTCATTTTGCTAAGTGGGGACCTATGCTGTCAACTGTCGTATAGGAGGTGTTTGTGTTTCTACAGTCATCTTTAATTTTGTTCTTAGCAATGGAATATAGCCATTTGTTTTTCATGCTTCAAATTTTTTAGTGGTCCTGTGCCTTGTATTTTTCTGGGCTGTACTTGTGGTATTTTGGTGCCCAACTCTACCAAATTTCCACGACTGCATTCTTAAGCAATGCTGGAAGCACCTGTAGTAGAAAGATAAAGCTGTTCGTTTTTTTGCTGGTCTTGTATTTATTTAGAATGAGCACTTCAGTATGCTAATTTCATGGCTCTTGCTGCGTGTGCTGTCACTGATTCTGGTTCATTTCGATATACTGTGTGCTAGGTTATCAAACTAGATTTTTAGGTTTGCAAGGACTGAATGGGTTTAGATGCTCAACAACAATGAAATCATTCTGCTAACCGGGGACTTATGCTGTCAAACTGTTGTATAGGAGGTGCCTGGCTTTTCTTTTCTTGTGACATAATGGCTCTTGTTGTTGCCAACTTTAGGAGTTAGGATTACTATGACTGGGTTACTGTATGCTTATAGCTTACTTTCGCTCTCTGTTATTCTTTTATCGATATTTTTATTTAGCGTCAAGAGTTAATTGGTCAAATATGGTAGCATGGCTTTTCATGAATTAAGTTCTTGAGTTGCACCTGAATAATACCGCCTTCTTCAACTCTTGGGTTTCAATACATTCCGTGGCCCATAGATAAGGTAGATGAGCTTATGTATTTGTGCATTGGCATACTATATCCTGCTTTCATGTTAACAAACTTTGAAATACAAAATATTTATGATGTGCTATCGATTATTATTTTCATTTTCTTGACCATTCGATGACCGTAATGCACCAGTAGTCCTTTTATTTTATGTGAATCACTATCTATGATTGAATATTTTTTGGTGGACAATGAGTTTTTATTATAAATTGGCGTCGAAGAACTTAAAATGCTTGTGTATACCTATATTGAATTTTACTTGTTTGTTATCAACTTATCATTATGGATTGAAACTTAGGGCTTAAAATCCTCTGACTAAAGAACTATGAATTAAAAAACAAGTTTGAGTATAAGTTGTTGCAGCTCATATTATACTGAATATTTTTTCTGTTTCGTGTAAGTTCATAAGTTACAACGCTGAATTACTTGTTGATACTTATTATTTTATCATTAACCATAAACCTGACGATGATTACCTCCTTTCTCTGATTAACATGATTGTAATCTTTGTGGCAGCTTACAGATGAGCTGGAGAGGATGGACGAGAAGCTCAAGTTGACAGAATATCACCTAGATAACAAAGTACTGTGATTTATGTCTATCTGTTGCTCTTCTCTGTCTTTTGATTGTGCTTTAATATAGAGAATAAAACTTGTAGAATCTAGAAGTCAAGAAGATAAATGATGAGAAAAAGGCTGCAATGGCTGCTCAGTTTGCGGCAGAAGCTACTTTGCGAAGAGTGCATGCAGCTCAAAAGGATGATGACATGCCACCAATTGAAGCCATTCTTGCTCCACTTGAAGCAGAGCTAAAGCTATCTCGGCAAGAGGTTCTACTTTTACTTCACATATCCCCTCTTCTATTTTTGTGTTTGTCATGAATTTATAATGTCTCCCTTCCAGCCCACAATCTTCATCCTCCAATGCACCTAGATGGTTACTCTCTCCTCCATATCACAAATAAGTGACGTTTTGGGCATGTCTCCAGTGATTTTTTTTGAACTTTGACTGTGAATATCATTTTAATTAATCATATTGGAAATTTGAAAATCATGTGTATATTGTCTCAAAAGGTATTTCTAGAGCACTATATTTTTCTTGTCTTTTATACATATAATAGAAGTTAGTGGACAAAGTTACATCTGAAGGCCGTGTCAACGTCCAAAATGTCACTTATTTGTGATGTGGAGGGAGTATCTAATTGCAACTTTCCAGTAGTCATGTATTCACTATGAACAAAAGAGATGATAAACTATGAAATTGATTTGGTTGATTTCAGATTGCAAAGCTCCAGGAGGATAATAGAGCCTTGGATCGACTAACAAAACAAAAAGAGGCAGCACTACTGGAAGCAGAAAGGACTGTGCAAATAGCAATGGCAAAAGCTGCTATGGTTGATGACTTGCAAAACAAGAACCAAGATTTGATGAAGCAAATTGAGATCTGTCATGTATGTGGGTGCATGTAGTGTATTCTTGGTCATCTGGAGTAAACAACTTTCAACATAGCAATAGAGCTCAACTATGAAAATGCTGAATTATTTACTTTATGCATTGCAGGAAGAAAATAAGATATTGGATAAGTTGCATCGCCAAAAGGTTGCAGAAGTTGAAAAGCTTAGTCAAACTGTGAGGGAGCTGGAAGAGTCTGTTCTTGCAGGTGGTGCAGCTGCCAATGCTGTTAGAGATTACCAGCGCAAAGTGCAGGAGATGAATGTAACAAACTACCCTTAAATTGTTGCCTTTGCCATCAATATTAATTGGCTGATACCTAGTTATGTTCATGATTTTGTCAGGACGAAAGAAAAACACTTGACCGTGAACTTGCTCGTGCGAAAGTTACAGCAAATAGGGTTGCTGTGGTGGTAGCAAATGAGTGGAAAGATTCTAATGATAAAGTGATGCCAGTTAAACAGTGGCTTGAAGAGCGCAGATTCATGCAGGTGAGACTAGTAGGATTTATTTATGCCTTTCTGTTATTGATGTGCATTGCTTGCTTAGATGCAGGCATATGCTTGTTCTTGGTGAAGTTAAACGTTTTTGCCTGCTGGCTCTTTTATCGAAATCATATGTGGCAACCTGTAATTACCTTTTTTTTTTGGTTTCTGCAGGGTGAAATGCAACAACTTCGTGATAAGCTTGCTGTTGCAGAACGAACAGCACGGTCTGAAGCTCAACTAAAGGTTTGCAAACCATTCTGTTTTAATTCAGTGTGAGCTAAAACTTGTTAAGGGAATTGTTCAGACAGGCTAAACTTGTTAGTTCTTCATAAACTCAGGAAAAATACCAGTTGCGCCTGAAAGTTTTGGAAGATGGACTGCGAGGGCCACCAAGTGGCTCTAGTCGACCGCCTACTGAAGGGAAGAGTTTCAGCAATGGTCCTTCCCGCCGGTTATCACTCGGCGGAGCAGATAATATGTCTAAAGTCTCACCAAATGGCTTATTAACAAGGAGATCTCCATCTTTCCATTCAAGATCCTCTCTTTCTTCTAGCAGCAGCTTGATACTAAAACACGCTAAAGGAACTTCAAAGTCATTTGATGGTGGAACTAGGTCACTAGACAGGGGAAAGGTCCATGGGAATGGATCACATTTACTTAACAAATCTACAGACGCAGTTAAAGATCGTGAAGCGAATGATGGTTGGAAAGGGACTGTGGATGAGGGAACTAATGAAAGTCCAAATAGCAATGCAGATCAGAGAAGTAATGAAACCACAAATAGCAACTCAATTGAAATGGTCTCTGGTTTCCTGTATAATATGTTGCAGAAGGAGGTGGTTTCTTTGAGGAAAGCATGCCACGAAAAAGATCAAAGTCTAAAGGACAAAGATGATGCCATTGAAGTATGCAACCATTTCTTATTTATGCAGTTTGTGTGGACATGATGCCAGCATTATAAAGTTATTTATTATGTCCTTTTGTCCTGCAGATGTTAGCAAAGAAAGTTGATACCTTAACCAAAGCAATGGAAGTGGAGGCTAAAAAGATGAGGCGAGAGGTTGCTGCCATGGAGAAAGAAGTTGCAGCTATGCGTGTCGATAAGGACCAAGAAATCAAAGCCAGGCGGCTTGGTAACTCAAAAGGGTCTGGGAGTTCTCAACTGCTTCCTGGAAGGTACATCTTCACAGATTCTTAAACGTTTTCAGGAACTTATTCTGATTGAAATAGTTCAAATGACATTCTTGGGATGATGATTTGTCATGTGTGACATAAGTAGCAATTTCTGTTTAATATTTCCATTACCCAGCAATCTTAGGGGGTGTTTGGTTCAGGGACTTTTTAGTCCCAGAGACTAGAAAAAGTCCCTAAAAAGTCCCTAGGAACCAAACGGGAGGGACTTTTTCTACAGGGACTAGAAAAAGACTCTACTACAGAGTCTTTTTTGATTAGTCCCTGGGACTAGAAAAAGTCCTAGGACTTCTGAACCAAACACCCCCTTAGTTTTGTTATGGTGCACCTGCAATTTAATGTCCATATTTGCTCTTTAGTGATTAGTTCTCTTATGATGTCATGCCATTAAAAATTATACGAGGAAGGCATGTGAAATTGTGATTATTCAGGTGTACAGAACTACATTTACAACAAAAGCTTAGAATGATTTTGCCACTCAGTAATTTTGATACTGGAGAGAGCTCTCAAGTCTGTTGTACCTATACGCTCAACTACTATGTGGTGAAACTGAAAAAGTTTCAGGAGACATTATCTTTTACCACCCTCTTCCTGAAATTACATCTTCATACAGTTTCTTCCTCTAACCCACCGTGAATTTTGTTCCTTGTGTGCAGAAGCGCACCACGAAGTGGGTTGGCACGCAACTTCCAATGACGGCGGCACTAACTTGAGGCGGCGTATTATTCCATAGAGTCCATTTCGCTCTGTATTTGTTTCGTTCCATTATTACCTATTAGTTTTGTGGTTGAGATGATAGCACAGATGACCCTGTGATAAATCTTGGGAGCCGGGGAAAGGGTAGTAGGCTCGGATCTGACGTGATTGCTTCTCTGCCGTAGAGGAGGTGGCCCTGAGGCGAGGTCTAACCCCCTACGGCTCGCCCTCGTTTTGTCGTCGACGCACCTGATGCTTTTGTATAGGCTGGACGGGTCTCCACGTCCTCTCCCATCTGTAATGTAGCTAGAGTGTTTGCTTGGTTCTGCTCCTCCATACCCCCGCTGCCCAGGTTGTGAATATATTGTTATTCTCACATGATTATTGGCTCTCCTCTATTTACCATGGTGTTTTGGTTGGAAATTCCATTACAATACTCGTCGTTGATTTACATTTCAGCCTGACAATCAGAAACAGAAATGTTGCCCGTTGGATTTCCCTGGGTCTGATTCCCTGTACAAATTTCTGAAAGAATGTATGGCAAAGATATAGCAAGTCTGATACTGTACAGTTCTTGGAGCAGCTTGTCAAGAAACTGGAGCCAGCAGTGAGAACTTGACATGGAGTGAGATCTTCCCCTTCTCGGCATCAAGCTTTGCACCTGTGACCAGCCAGTGTCCAGGGGAGTCCTGCGGCCCCATGGTAACCTGAGACGTGTCAACAAACTTGAGCAGCTTCTGGTCGCCGACGGGCACCGGCGGCCCTCCGGCGAACACGCCCGAGTCGACGTTGACTCTCGCCGGTTCCTGCCGGTCTCTCTCAGCGGCGCCCGAAGACGCCGCCACCCCTAACGACTTCGACAGGAAGCCCCCTTTACCCGAAAGCCTCCCCGTGTTGTGCGCCCATTTGGACTGCACCACGGCGTACCCTGCCAGCTCGGTGTACAGGAGCCTGAGGTGCAGCACGGTGGTCGAGTCGTGGGCCCTGACGTGCAGCTGCACGCCGGACACGATGTACGCGGTCCGCCGGTGCGCGCTGCACCAGTTGGGGTCGTACTTCACCGGCGCGGTGCAGACGTGGGCGAACATCCTCCGCTGCACCGGCTCGTGGTACCGCTCGTCGGAGACCGTCTCCGACCCGCGCCATATCGGCGGCTTGTCTCGACGTCCCTTGATGAATGTTGGGGTGTTCGCTAGATGCTGCAGGTGGAGGCCTAGCCTGGTCACGACACGACATGAAGGTGTCAACATTGCAAAATTTTGTCATGCTGGACATGCTGCAAAACAGAATGCTGCAGCGAACGTAGATAATCGCGGCAAACCTGTTGTTCTTCTTGCCCTCTAGATGCAGTCTCATCCCGGTGACCGGCAAGTTTGGAATGATAACCTGCATTTAGTTGAGTGAGCATCTCCATTGGATTGCAGATGGTTTTAAGCAAATGGGGATCATTGCTTGCCTGGTTTGAGTTGACATGGAGCTTTGATCCCACAAGGCTGAAGTGCAAGGCTTGGCTCGCGCCCTGACGGTTCGAACATAGAGCGAGTGGTAGGTCACTGAGCACAGGGGCCCACGACCTGTGGTGCTGGAAGTCAAGGAAGTACCTCAAATCTTCTACTGGAGGTTTGTCTGTTAAAGAGCAGTGACATAGTTTAGCATTTTTCGTCGCAGATCATACACCAAAGCAACCGCTCCCTTCAATCCATATTAGTTGTCGCTGATTTAGTACATGAAGTTTGTGGAAGGCAGCCTCTCCTTTGTTGATTTTTCATGAAACTGCTAGACCTATGCAATGACTAACAAAAATGTTGTTAGAGTATATAGAGGTCTTACATCTCAGGTAGAGGTTTATGGCATGAGAGAGGAAGCCCAGGCCCGACACTCCCTTGAGAAGGGATGTCAGTGGCACAAGCTTGAAGCCGATCGCATCCGGCTTTGCCGGCACCGTGAGCAGCCACTCGGCGTGGCTCCTCGCCGCCGTGTCCCCTCCCCTCTTGGAGTGTATCACCGTCACACCCTGCATCAGCTGAAAATCAGCAAAGATGACCTGCTTCATGACTCTTGATAAGTTGCAACTTGGAAGAGTAGTGAGTAGTAGTACCTCTTTGCATGCGACTTGACTAGTCATTCCTTCGACCCTAGGCTGTGTTAACTGGGCATCAAACACGTTGAAGGCCTCAGGGACCTGTTGCAGTCAGAATCATGGAGTTCTTTTAAGCACATTTCACTTGAGGTCATCATAGTTTCAGTTTGGGATGGTCGGAAAATTAACAAAATTTCTTGACCTTGGTCTTGTTATCTCTGGACTTGCAGTGTGAAGGAGGCATGGGACATGTCCCGGTGAAGAGCTGGTCGCCTAGCTTCTCTAGGTGCTCCTTGATCTCGGACTCCGGTAGCAGCGACGACTTGTCCTGCTTCACGTAGACCACATCCTGGCCGCCCATGCTCACCCCGACGACGATATGCGTCCCGTACTTCTGGATGAAACTGCTCACAGATTCACAGAGAGTGGCGTTAGTTTTCATGCAGTTTATTAGTGTGCAGATCAGCTGAGAATTTGCATCTGCATCTTGGGTCCTGAGTCCTGACTCCTGACTGACAAAACATCATCTGATGCATCATGCTTCCATGACTCTTGAGGGTGAAATGATCAGAGTTCACATACTATTAGGCCCCACAAAGTTGTGAAAGGTAATTCGAGACCTTGACTTGAACAAGTCAAGTCCTGCGTCAATTTTCCACCGCGCACGCATACGATCTTTCACACCACATGGGCACGAGTGTCGTGGGCGGCCTTGCACTATCCTGGCAAGGACGAGGAGGTCGCCGTCCACAGTTGATCACCTCGTCAACTTGCATGATTCGTTTCCAAGTACGGTCAAGCAGGAGCTGCTCACATGTATGCATTGCACACTATGTAGACTGTAGAGTACCTTGCTATGGCTGACGGGTCCCAGGTGGCGGGCACGTCGGCGACGACGCGGTCGGCGAGCGCGAGCGGCCGGCAGTCGAGGCGGAGGTCGAGGAGGGAGATGAAGTAGCCGTCGAGCGCCAGGCACTTGGTGCTGGAGGCGTCCTGCGCCCAGGAGCCGCCGTCCAGGCCGAAGCACGCGTTGAAAAGCCCCGACGGGATCTTCCCCGCCACCGAGCTCCGGCCGTTGAACAGCTCCGTCATCTGCATGCAATGCACGCACGCGCGCGCGCGGTCAAGATTCAATAGATCCACGGTCACGAACGCGTTCTCTAATTCCGCATAAGATTCAAAGTTTTGAATAGCGGGATATAACGGTTTTAGTCATTTAGCAGCGCTATTTTAGCTTATTTCGAGGCCGCCGCTGTCTGCCATTGTCCATTATTTTTAAACTTTGATGAACTCTCTGCTAGAGTGTTTTCTTTTGTGGCAACTGTTCCATCGGTTGGCTTAGTCAAGAACTCCAGGATTCAAGACAAGGCAATTATTATGTAAAGAAAGTCAATACAAGATAATGGAACTCGTCATGCTGCTCTGATTAGTTTGATCGGAAAATTTGACCGGCGAGGAATTGAGTACTTGGGTGGGATTGCGAGGGAACTGGATTAGAATGATAATGAATTATCTTGGTCAATAGTTCCATGACTTGACTAGTTACTTAATTTTTAGTATTTCCTCCTCTTAGAATCTCTGATTTATCAATCTGACATTTTTTTGGTTGGATATAAATCTAACAGTTGAACATAGCTCAACAAATCCTGCTTGCATACTAAATTATTTTAGCCAAAATCCTTCTCCCCCAACTCTAAGGCATCAGTAGAAAATTAGAGGGCCTGTCAAGAAAAATGAAAGAGAAGAAGAGGAAGGTGCAGTTGAGCAGCTGGTAACAAACCTTGTTGAACTCGAGGACGTCGGACCTGATCCTGACCCGGTTGCCCTTGCCGCACATGACGTCCGCCGGCACGTCGGTCACCGCGCCGATCCCCGGCACGGGGACCGCCGCCGCCTTTCCGCCGCTCCTGGCGACGAGGCATCCTTCCGCAGCCTTGCAGTGCTTCAGCCGCAGGTCGCCCGCCATGTCGACCCCCGTGCCGAGGCAGCTCACCGCGCTCGCCACCGCCGCCGCCATCTCCTCGCTGCCGCCGGTCACCGCCCTGGCCCTGGCCATCGCTCGTCCCACCATGAACCAATCAACAAACCTTGCTGCTAGGCGCGCAATGAAAATGGACCGGATCAATGGACGGCGGTTTCTCAAGGCGTCAAGCGCATGTGGTGCATCCAATTGTCCGTCTCTCGTGGCTTGGCTCGTGCTGCCTGGAAACGGCCAGCGACTGCGATGGCCGATTTGGAGCTGCCGATGCATAATTGGCACCTGTTGTCTCAAAGGCGCATATATATAAAGAGAGAGGACGAAGTGGCGCGCGGGAGCAAGGGGAGGGGGGCGGCGCCATGGTCATGGCTGCTATTTTTCGTTCCCTTTTTCTTTGGCTTCTTGTTGAATTGAACACCTTTTACTCGCTTATTTCTTGGGGCCCTCCTCGACGGGGCACCGCCAAAGCGTGGAACTCCCCATTCTGCGGCGATGTGGACACCGGATTTGAATTGATTTCCGGGCCTTGCTGGTGACAGAGACCCGGTTCCCACTTGAAATTCCCTAGGATGACTGTTTCAATTCCCTGGAGTGACTAGTGGTGGACAAGTACTCGTCGCCTCATAGTAATTGCTGAAGATGTTCCAAAGCATGGACTAGGCATCTCGGAGTGCAAATTATGCGTGTTTTCAAATTTCCGATTTGGAAATGTCCCGTGCAGTCTCTGAATTCTTTGACATTTTGGTTGACCTGTTTTTTATTTATTTAAAGTTTGCACCTCTATTGATTCTGCCCCCTCATCGTTTCCCTGAATCTTTCTATCACGTGCTTCATGAATCTTTTGTGTGTAGATTGTTCGAAAGTGTTCATTTTAGTTGGAAGTAGATTGATGCGCTTTTGAATTTAATTGGCTTCCTCATTTGAAAGTGGATATCGTATCACCTAACCATTTTTAGAGTAACTTGTATTTTGTTAAAAAATATTAGACAACCTCTAGAAATTAATTGAATCGCATGTGTTTTTGTAGAATATTAGGACAAACATGCTTTGTTAATAATTTCTATAAATATGTTTTTCTTCCATACATTTTCTTGTTTTTTCCCCTTATCTTTGAAGTATTGCGTTGTTTGGGTTTGCTAGGTATGCAAAATTGTGGCCCCATCACTGTCAAAGTTGTTTTCGATCAGGGTAAAGCTAGATGGTTTTGACACAGACCAATAATATGGTTTCAGTTTTTCTTTTTTGAGAAAAATATGGTATTAGGTTTGACGGGCCGGTCTTAGATTTTTGCAGTATGAGAGGGACACTCATATGAAAAGTCCCATTTTTAATTCAAACATGGCAAGTCTTCATTTTAGTTGGAAATAGATTGATGTGTTTATGAATTTAATTAACTTCTTCATTTGAAAGTGGATATCATATCACCTAACCATTTTTGACTCAATTATATTTTGCACCATATATTGTAATTTATCATGCCACGTGAAAATCCAACCCACTTGTGCTTCCAACGGTTATAGTCAGGCTGCGAACCTCACTAGCATTGCTAGTTGCAATAAGTTATGGGCACATAATGTTAATAAAAGTGTTTTTGTAATTTCAGATCAATTAATTATAGGAACTAAAAGTGAATGTAAAAGTAGCTTGAAGAAGTTTGTTATGTAGGAAATCTACAGGGGTTCATAAATTCACCAGTAAAATTTCTCAAAGCAGCGGTGACATATAAATATAAATATAAGTATGTATAATGACCAGTTAAACATTCATAACAAATCATAACATATGTTGAGACTATGTTATATAGGCAGCATGTCCATTATTCTACTAGACTAACACATACCTCATCAATAGCTAATACTCTACCGAAGGTGTTTGAAATTCTCTTGAATTCACCTCAAATTTTTTTGAATCACAAACAGTAGAACAAATAATTGTAAAGGAAAATAATTGGGAAAATAGAAGTAAAGAAAAATTACTGAGTTCAACCAATTCCTGCTCTTGGGAACATGAGATTATATAGTAGATTTGATTCTCAAAGTGCTAGCATCATAGATGTGCACTAATACATCCTTTCAAAGTATTTAAATGCTTTGCTTTGATTATCCGCTCCAACAGTACAACATCTTCCTTGAGCCTGAATTTTCAACATGTAACACTCCCGACTTCATTTCTGAAGACCTTGCCATTTATTTGGATCCCAAATGTTCCAACATCCTTGTATGAGACATCAATAGCAATTCTCCTTGGAAGTAGTTGCTGGGCTAGGGGCATATTATCAAAGTTAGAGATACCCATCTTTTTGCTTGGAATGATGTTGGTCCAACAATCTTAAGAGAAACAACAATCCCAGAAGAGATGACTTACACTTTCCTCAGATTTTTCATTATAGAAAACACAATCGTAAAACTCCAAGTGGAAAGTCTTCCTTCTTAAGAGATTCCCGATGTTGACTCTATCATGCAAGAGAAGCCAGAAGAAAATCTTGTGTCTTAGTTTGTTTGCACTTTTCCAAATCCATTTGAAGAAAATGTGCTCCTCCTTGTAAGTGCATCTAGTGCCACCCCTAGTTGGTTTTGGAGTATTGACGACAAACTTGGTTGAGGGACTAATGTGTTTGTGAGTGTTGCAGGATAACACAGGTAGTAGTCCCTCATTGATTCGGTTTACCTACCAGAGATGACCCCTAAAAATGTGTGAAGACATTGAAGACAATGGTGGTCTGTGAAGATATTCACAACGAAGATTATGACTCGAGAAGACATTCACGTGAAGACTATGGAGTGCGAAGACATAGTTGTTTCGTAGTTTCCTTTTCTTCTTTGTTGAGTCATAGGAACCACCGCACTGTTAAGTGGGGTCCAAGTGAACAAAGTCAGAGTGACTGAAGTGATGCTCAACCAAATCCTATGTCTTCGAGCGAAGACAATGAGAGCAAATCTTATCCAGAGCTGGATGAGTCAGCTTTACTTGTAGCCCAAGTCAAGCTGCCGCGTGTGTTTGAAATCTGACCGTTGGACACGTGTCAGTTCCTTAGTGACCCAGGGTCATTTCGGACAAATCAGGTCGGGTTGCCTCCTGGCTATAAATAGCCCACCCCCTACACCATAAATTGGTGGCTGCTCAGAGTTAGTGCACGGCTTTTGTCGTTTGAGAGCAACCCACCTCCGAAGCATTTGAGAGAGAGAGATCCTTGCGAGGACAAAGCCCAAAACACCCAGAGCCAAAGAGTGTTAGGCATCACTGAAGTCTTTCTGTCCGCGTGATCTGAAGACTTGTTACACTTGAGGACTGTGAATCCTCCAGCCGGTTAGGCGTCGCGTTCTGAGCATCCAAGAGTCATTGTGGATTGCCGGTGAACGAAGTCTGTGAAGGTTTGGAAGTCTACCTTGAAGACTTACCAGAGTGATTGGGCGAGGACTAAGTGTCCTTAGCTCAAGGGGAATAAGGTGAAGACACGGTCTTCTGAGTTGAATCTCATCCTCCCTAACCAGACGTACAGTTTTCACAGCAACTGGAACTGGTCCAACAAATCCCTGTCCTCACCAAGCAACTGGTTCTATCTCTTACCTCTCTTTACTTACAGTTTGTCTTCGTGAAGTCATTGCCTGCTTGCTTGATCTGATTGACTTCACTGTGTGACGACTATTGTTGTTTGGCTTCATACTATCTTCCATCCTGATCCATACTACCTAGCTGCTAATAGTCCTCGTGATTTCACTTCATTGCTTACTTGACTATGGCTTGTCTAGTGTAGTCTACCTTCCGTTGCATATCAATAGGCTCATATCTACTGTTTGTCTTCAAAGCCCCCGTGTTTTGAAGACTTTCATAAAAATCGCCTATTCACCCCCCTCTAGTCGATAACTAGCACTTTCAATTGGTATCAGAGCAAGGTTCTCCCTTGTTCTGTGTGATTCGGTTTAACCACCTGGAGTTTTAGCTATGTCGACTGCAGGGATAATCAAAGTCTCCGCTGCGTGCCCTGTCTTCGATGACACTGATTACCCCTACTGGAAGAATAAGATGCGTATGCATCTTGAAGCCATTGATGTTGACCTCTGGTATGTCGTCAAGAACGGCGTTCCCAAGGCCGGTGAAGGTGTCACCCCTGCTGATGTCAAGAGGTTCATTCAACTGGATTCTACTGCCAAGAACATCATTAGTGGTCACCTGACCAAAGGACAGTATGGTCGCGTGAGTGCTCTGGAAACTGCGAAGCTAGTCTGGGACTGGCTCTCCAAGGTCAACGAAGGCGTCTCAACCCAGAGAGACTCAAGGATCAGTGTTCTTCGCAACCTCTTCAACCGCTTCAAGAGAAATGACAATGAGAATGTCCAGCTCACATTTGACCGCCTCACTGATATCACAAATGAGCTTCATGCACTCGGCGCCACTGAGATCACCAAGCATGAAATCGTCAAGACACTCTTGAGATCGCTCGACAGCTCATTTGACACCCTGGCCCTCATGATTCAAGAACGCCCTGACTTCAAGACTCTTGATCTGTCTGACATACTTGAGAGGCTCAACACACATGAGTTCTAGTTATCTGAGAAAAGAGATATCTATGGTCCCAACTATGGCCGAACTCGCGCTTTGAAGGCAAAGGTTGTTTCCTCATCTGAAGAAGAATCTGACAGCAGTTCTGGGGATCCTGAAGACATTGGAAAGGAGCTTGCTATGCTTGTGAAGAAGTTCCAGAAATTCACTAAGAAGAAAGGCTTCAGAAAGTCTTCAAGATCCAGCTCAAGAAATGATGAAGCTTCTACTCATGACCACAAGAAGAGAACATGCCACAAGTGCAAGAAACCTGGTCACTACATCTTTGAGTGTCCACAGTGGGATAATGAGAACAACAAGAAGAAGAAGAGCAAGGAATATGATTCTGATGACAAGAAGAAGAAGAAATCCTCAAAGTCTTCTTCCAAGTCTTCGTCGAAGTCTTCATCACACAAGAAGAGCTCATCAAGCAAGGCACGTGCATTTGTTGGCAAGGAGATGGATTCAGAGGAGGAGTCTGCTTCTGAGGAGGCGGAGGTGGAGTCCGATTCAGGCATGGCAAGCCTGGCTCTAGCTTCAGCCTATGTCGCCAAGTCCATCTTCAACACTGAAGACAATGGCCTCGTCACCAACACTGATGCTAATGATGAGGATGACTCTGCTCCCACCTACTGCTTCATGGCACGTGGTGCCAAGGTAAACTCACGCGATGCTTACTTCCAAACATCAAGTGAAGATGACTCTGATTGTGAATCCAAACCCAGCTACAAAACACTTGCTAAAATTGTAACTGAACAACAGAAAGCTATGGAACATATTCAAAAATTGCTAGACAAAAGCGATGATCTGTTGGACGCGGAAATGACCCGAACTCGGTCCTTAATTGAAGACATCAAAAATCTTCATGTTAAGTACGAGGAACTTGAAAGTCATCATGAAACGCTCTCAACAACTCATGAAAAGCTTTCCTACGAATATCTACAAAGGAGGCAAGAACTTGAGAAATTGAGAGCGGCTCATGAAGATTTTCAAAAAGAGAACGAGTCACTTCGCGCTCAACAGATCAGTCCCGCTCAGGAAGGATTTGAACCACCATGTCTAAAATGCCTTGAGCATGATAACGCTACCTCTGTTGCTGAATGTTCTACTGCTGCTACTGTTGCAATATCTTCAACTACTGATGTGGTAACTAACCCCTCTACTGAGGATACCACTACTATTGCTGATGAGAATGCCAGGTTGAAGACATTGCTTGAGACAGGAATGTACAAAAGTCTCAAAGGGCATCAGACACTATGCGATGTCCTCAAAAAGCAGATTCTGAACCGAAACCCTAGGAAAGAGGGTGTTGGGTTCGAGAGGAAAATGAATGTTGATGGTTCTTACTGGAAGCCTGAGCAGTACCCCAAAACCACATGGGTTGCTGCAAAGGGACCTTCAGTGGATCCATCCACCTTATCTGGCTTCACTTGTGCTAACCCGATTATCATTGATGAATCCTTTGATGCAAACTATAAACTGTTTAAGAATCAGAATGGTGAAGTGTTTGCCAGGTATATTGGTACTAACTGCAGGAATGGGCCACCTATGAAGAAGATCTGGGTACCCAAAAGTTTCTTGAGAATCTTCCTGTGAATGTCATCATGACACCACCTGGGAAGAAGACAAACCCCAGGCCAAAGGCTTCATACAATCCAAAGGCTTCATACAAACAGAGGACTCAACAGAGTCACCCTAACGCCAATTTTTTGCAGGGAAATCATACTCAGACTATGAATATGAGCGTGTTTCCTCAAACCGCTATGTTCATAAAACTAAGAACTTTTCTGCTTATTCATATGAGTATTATTCACCTCCTGCAAGGCTATTTGCTAGGGCTCCAAAGCTAAAGTTCTCAGATGCTGCACTTAGACTCATTGCTTCTAAGCCACCCCTGAAAATGTGGGTGGCTAAGAAAAATTAACTCTCTTTTGCAGGGAATGGTCTCCAGCCGGAAATCAAAGGCGTCTGATGCTATTGCTGGGGACCTAAAACAACTTGTAGGGCGCAAAATAAAATGCCCAAATGGTCTTACTATGTATTTCGTTCCTGAGTTCCTTGATGATCACCCTGTTTATCCTAACCAAGATTTGAACTTCCATAATCCACTCGTTCGTCAAATGTTTATGCTTCACAATACCCTTGGTGAAGCCTATCCCCCTAACTGCACTGTAGGGTATGACACCAAAGGCTTCAGAATGGATTATGGACAGTGGATGCACTAACCACATGACTGGTGATCGAAGTCTTCTGATGGATTCAACACTACGTCCATCTGACAAGAGTCACATCACATTTGCTGACACTGGTAAAAGCAAGGTATTGGGTCTAGGTAGAGTTGCAATCTCAAGGGATCAACACATGGACAAAGTGATGCTTGTTGAATCCCTTGGTTTCAACTTAATGTCTGTCTCAATGCTTTGTGACTTAAACATGATTGTGATATTTGGAAAATATCGTTGCCTTGTTCTAATGGAATCTGACAAGTCTCTAGTCTTTGAAGGATATCGGAAAGACGATTTTTACATGGTAGATTTCTCAGCAGGACCACAGTTGGCCGTATGTCTTCTAGCAAAAGCTTCAGAGTGCTGGTCTGGCATCGGAGGATAGGGCATGCTGGCATGAGGAACTTGTACACACTCGCGAAGAAGAAACATGTTGTAGGCATCGAGGGCGTCAAGTTCAAGAAGGATCATCAGTGTGGTGCCTGCGAAGCTGGAAAGATGACTAGGGCCAAGCATCCCTCGAAGACAATCATGACGACATCTCAACCCTTCGAGCTGCTTCACATGGACTTATTTGGCCCTACTCACTACTCTACTCTTACTACCACTGCTTGCCTCTATGGCTTCGTCATTGTTGATGATTATTCAAGATACACATGGGTTCATATAATCCTTTACAAGAATGAAGTGCAGGATGTCTTCAGACGCTTCGCCAATCGTGCCATGACGAACTATGGCATCAAGATCAAGCACATCAGAAGTGACAATGGCACAGAGTTCAAGAACATAGGCCTCAACACTTATCTTGATACATTGGGCATCACTCATGAGTTCTCAGATCCATACACACCTCAGCAGAATGGCATCATGGAGCGCAAGAATAGAACACTCATTGATATGGCTCGGACGATGCTTGATGAGTACAAGACTCCAAGGAAGTTCTGGCCTGAAGCCATTGATACTGCATGCCACATCATCAACCGTGTTTATCTTCACAAGCTTCTAAAGAAGACATCCTATGAGCTCCTAACTGGTAAGAAGCCAAATGTCAGTTACTTCAGAGTATTTGGTGCTAGGTGCTGGATCAAGGATCCACATCACACTTCAAAATTTGCACCGAAAGCACATGAAGGTTTTATGCTTGGTTACGGAAAGGATTCACACTCCTACAGAGTCTTCAACCTCTTTCACTATAAATTGGTCGAAACTGTGGACGTGCGGTTCGATGAGACTAATGGCTCGCAAAGAGAGCACCTGCCAAATGTGCTAGATGAAGTTCCACCGAGTGAATCGATCAAGCTTATGGGTACTGGAGAAATCATACCTTCAGAGGCACAGACTGAAGAAGAAATCATCATTGCACCAAGTCAACCTGAAGACAATGCTCAGCCTGAAGCCAATGCTGAAAATGAAGGTAATGATCAGCAAGGGCAAAACTTCGTCCAGTTCATCCTCGTGTTGCAAATGAAGTACAGATTGAGAAGATAATTGATAGCATCAATGCACCTGGTCCACTCACTCGTTCAAGAGCAACATAGCTAGCAAATTTCTGTGGGCACTTTGCATTTGTCTCTATATCTGAACCCGAGAAAGTTGCTGAAGTCTTCATGGAACCTGAATGGATTCAAGCTATGCAAGAAGAGCTTCAACAGTTTGAGATGAACAATGTGTGGGAATTAGTCAAGCGTCCTGACCCTCGCAAGCACAATATCATTGGCACCAAATGGATCTATCGCAACAAACAAGATGAACATGGTCAAGTTGTCAGAAACAAGGCTCGTCTCGTTGCTCAAGGATACACTCAAGTTGAAGGGATTGACTTCAATGAAACATTTGCTCCGGTGGCTAGGTTTGAAGCCATTCGCATACTGCTAGCCTATGCCAACCATCACAACATCCTCCTATACCAAATGGATGTGAAGAGTGCATTTCTCAATGGGAAGATTGAAGAAGAAGTATATGTTGCACAAGCACCTGGCTTTGAAGACCCAAAACATCCTGACATGGTGTACAAACTCAACAAGGCACTGTATGGCCTCAAACAAGCTCCTCGCGCTTGGTATGACACACTCAAAGACTTCCTGAAGAGCAAAGGCTTCAAACCTGGTTCTCTAGATCCTAAACTCTTCACGAAGACATATGATGGAGAACTCTTTGTGTGCCAAATCTATGTGGATGACATTATCTTCGGATGCACTGACAAGAGATACAGTAATGAGTTTGGACACATGATGCAAGAGCAATATCAGATGTCCATGATGGGTGAACTGAAATTCTTCCTCGGTCTTCAAATTCGTCAGCAAAGCAATGACATCTTCATATCACAAGAGAAATACCTCAAAGATTGCCTGAAGAAGTTTGGAATGCAAGACTGCAAAGGTTACACGACGCCAGTGCCAACCAAAAGTCATCTGGGCCCCGATGAAAATGGTAGAGTTCGATCAAAAGGTATACCGCTCCATGATTGGTTCTTTACTCTATTTATGCATCTAGGACAGATATCATGCTTAGCGTTTGCATGTGTGCCCGATTCCAAGCGGCACCAAAGGAATCGCATCACTTAGCTATGAAGCGAATTCTTCGATATTTGGCTTACACCCCAACACTAGGATTATGGTATCCAAAGGGCTCAGAGTTTGATCTAGTTGGATTCTCAGATGCTGATTATGATAGTGACAAGGTTGATCACAAGTCCACATCAGGCACATGTCACTTTCTTAGACGCTCTCTTGTCTGTTGGTCTTCAAAGAAGCAGAACTGTGTATCTCTCTCCACTGCTGAATCTGAATACATTGCTGCTGGATTTTGCCGCGCTCAGCTTCTATGGATGAAGCAAACTCTCAAGGACTATGGCATCCACATGAAGCAAGTGCCACTCTACTGCGACAATGAAAGCGCCATCAAGATTGCCAACAACCCAGTTCAACACTCGAAGACAAAGCACATTGAAATCCGTCATCACTTTCCTAGAGATCATGTCATGAAGGAAGATATTGATATCATTCACGTCAACACTGAATAGCAATTGACAGATATCTTCACAAAGCCCTTGGATGAGAAAAGGTTTTGCAAGTTGCGGTGTGAGCTAAATATCTTAGAATCCTCAAATGTCCTGTAATTGGACACAAATCCTAACGCTTATGCATGTTGATGACTTAGATGTGCAACACACGAAGTAACGTATATCTTCAATCAATGAATACATACACTCTAAGTGTGAATACATTAACGCGGAATTTGACTTCGGAGCGCCACGATAATTGTGCGTCGTGTCTGGGTCTAATACTTTCTATACGGTGGGTAACGCCACCACCAAACTATTTTGAAGTGTTTCATTTGGTGTTACTATTGCATAATCTTCGTTTGGTTTTGTCTTCAACATTGGTTTAGCTTCAATGTTTATCTTCACAATGTTGATTTGGTCGGATTGACTATTCGTCACCCTGGGTGAGAAATAGTTATTCTTCACCCCCTCTATTTTAACTTCAATGCACTGTAATTTTACGTTCCGTAAGTTTTATCTTATTTCTGACGTAAAAAGAGACCGTAAGAAAAATATATAATCGCCGTAAAAATTATTTTATGTTCTGTAAAATTACAAACGTAAAAACATATTGTAAAATACACATAAATTGCAAATTTTCTTGCCTTATGACCTATATTTTTATTTTCTTATGCCAAATTTTACGTAGTGAATCAATAGGAATGTAACTATTTGAATTCCAAACATAATTTAATTATGAAATAATCGTAAGATTACCTTAGGTGAAGAATAACTTATTCTGCATCCTGGGTGATGAATAGCATCACTATATATATATATATATATATATATATATATATATATATATTCGTATTATGTCCTCTACATCATTCACTTATAGCTATGGCTTCATGTTATCTTTTGATCTAAGTGAATGTGATCGGACCCTAACCCCTTCTATGCTTCTACCTCAGATTCTATCTATCCAAATCATATGCATTCTATTGAAACTGTCGATTGTCTTCTCTGAGTCCTTGTCAGCGGAAGACATAGAAACAAAAGTTAAATCTGTTTTAATGCTATCTCCTTATTGCCTGAAAACCGGAGAAGCCGGAACGACCACCCGACAGTCCAGTCGTGCGTGGGAACATGGAACAACTCCCAATGAGTTGCATGCATGACACGTGTCCTTCAGATGTGAACCGCCAGGGGAACCTGCGTAATTACGCTCTGCTGTCCCTTTCCTTATAAATACATAACTCACCGCGGTCATTATCTCTTCTCCCACCTCGCCACCTCGAACAAACCCTAGTGCCTCTGCTAGCTCGCTTCGACGCCGGAGACGAAGCGCTTAGCTGCCGCGACTTCTCCGACGCCGTCCTCACGCCGGCCGCGGACCTCGTCCTCTCCACCGCCATCGTAGGTGTCTTCCGTCGCCAAGTTAGGGCACGGGAGATCGAACTGCTTGGCCTCCCTCTTTGCCTCGTCCAGCAGTTCGTCAAGGGTAATTAAAACTTACTTTTTACTGCCTTTTTGATCCATCAAATCCACCCACTTCAACCAAAAGTGGTTTCTAAACTTCCAAATCTGGATCTATCCTGTTCTGCATCTCATATCATGCCAAGTATATTCACTTATGCTTCACAACTAGTTAGATTCCTCACTTGTACTTATTCATGGATTCGTACAAATCTGGAACCAACTCTCTCCAAATAAGTGAATGTCTTCGCGCTATGAGGTCAATGTCTTCAAACTGATTTATCTTCAAAATCTTTTGAGAATGCATATGACCTCTTCCCCTTCCCTCGCACCTCTAATGCCGTCACAGGTACATGTCCGTGGGAGAATCCCTTGGTTCTCATAGTCTGCATTCATTTGCAGAATTCTTACAGCACCACATCAACTCTCCTGAAGCCAGTTCCTGTCTGACCAGTAGAAGGAAGCCATTCACAGTCTTGAAGCCTTTCAGCTTGAATATAATGGCCACTAAGAAACAGCTAGAAAGGGCGGCAGGCAGCGCCGTGGGGACACAACCAAGGACTTGCCACCAGATCTCTTTGAAATGTACAAGACTAATCCCGAAGAGAATTACAATCAGCGCAAGACTCGAATCCAATGGATTCAAAGATATTGGGCAGAGGAATGGTTCAAGTACAAGTTTGTCACTACTGAATATGCTGAAAAGAACGCCATCAAGCACCATGGGGAGATATTCTATACAGAAATCTTCAGCCCAAGTCCAAGACTGAAGCCATTGCTCAAGGCTTCTACCCATGCATGGTACGCGGACCGAAGCCAGAAAATGCCGACCCATCATCCATGTTATGGTGTCGTGAAGACAATCTTTTCAAGCGAAACTACCAGTTTGCAAAAGATTCTGCTGTGAAGAACAAGAAAAATCTTGGCATCAACTTCAACCCTGGTCCGTCTGCTCCAAGGGCTGATGGCACACGCGATGCCAACCCCAATGTCATCGGCCCCTTTGACAACTTTGATGGTCTCCTCTCCTATATCGCTGCTTAGAGGGCCATAGTGGAGCAATCAGGTGATGACGCAGACTCTGAAGATGCGCCAGCTCCACCTAAGTCGCAGAAGACGAAAACAAAGGCTTCGAAGCCCTCTACCGCACCAAGTGCTTCACGTGTGAAGCCATTGGCAACTGCACCTCCTGAACCCAGTGTGCAATCAGAAGATCTCTCTCGTGTCTCCAAGAAAATAGAGAAGCCCAAGAAGAAGCCCATGAAGATTTCAGGGCATGAACTTACTCCAGCTGCCGTTCTGCGGAATGAAAATGAAGCTATTGATCTGTCAAGCGACGAAGATCTTGGTGATGATGCCCTTGAGCTACTAATCAAGAGCAAGCAAGAGGCAGAGATCTTCAATGATCTGCCCCTCTTTGATGTGGATATTCTGAACAACTTTATTGATGAGTGGTTTGATAACCCGAGCCTCAGCATTGATGATCTTCAGTTGCAAGTTGATATCAGCGTCACCTTCCACGGAGCCATTGCTAATGAGTTGGCCTTGGCTCAGAAGATTGTCGAGCTGAAGAACAAAAATGATTATGAGAAGGCTCTCTTCAAGAAGAACATGGCCAAGCTCAGCGTGGCAGATGTTCAAAGCTTCAAGGAAATGTTGCATGAGCTCAAAGAAGAGTTTCACAAGAAACGTGATGAAGCAAAAGGTTCAAGAGAGCGGATGAAATACTTCGCAGAGAAATGTGTTCAAGCACACAATGAGGCAGAGAAACGCAAGGCTCTTGGGCGTCCTGGCATTGACCCCAAGATGGCTGCCAAACAGAAGAAGAAGCCTGCTGTGGCCCAAGCTGAAGCTTCAAGGCAGGAAGCACCTCGCATTGTCTTCCCTGCCAGCATGATAGGCTCGAAGCCTAAGGTCCCCACAGCAGCTTCAGAGCTGAAAAAGACAAGGGTAGCTGAAGCCGAAGCCAAGAAGCGCAAGCACAGGAATACTTCTGATGATGCTCCGTCAAAGAAGATATTCAAGAAGTCTTCAAAGAAAGAGCGTGCTGCGGCCTCCGAGCCTCTTGTTGTCGAGCCCATTTCTGTTGCTCATCCTGCATCCACCAATCAAGAGCGTCAACTTGTTATCCATGAGCCTGCTTTCACAGAGGCTCCTGAAAATGAAGATGTACCAGCTGTCGACCCCATCACAGTTGAAGACGTTGGTCATGGCGACAATGTTGAATATGATGAAGTCCTTCCTCGAATCGTGCACCAACCGGTATCATCGCTTGTTCTTATGAATAGCAAACTCATCAGCATTGGTCGTCCTTTGACGCCAATTGCTCAGGATGATTCGTGGGCTGATCGCCTTCAGCAAGACACCCCCGTTCATGATGAAACTCCCAGAACTCCAACACCTCAAGTCACCACTCCGGGGCTTGACGACGACAATTACATGGCGCAGACCACTCCATCACCATAGGTGTTGCCCGCATTCCGCAGGCTTCGCAAAGGCCCTAGGCCACAGGTTACCATGTCGAGCATTCCAGAAGGAGAAGTGCAACAAAGCTCAGTAGCACGCCAAGTGTTTCCTGAAGCCACTCCTGCTGCGAATGTCTCCGAGTCCGAAGCAAAAGCTGCTGAAGACATTCCGGCTACATCAGCCGATGACAATCAAGAACCAAGACAAGAAGAAGAAAGAGTTGCCACACCCCCTGCCACTGAAGAAGTCATTCTCGAGGAGAATGTGTCTGTGCCCGACCCTCCTGTCATTGAAGACACGGAGGTTGAGAACACTGAGTCTGCCACCAACAATGATACTGAAGCCAATAACGTTGTCATGGCTGAAGATAATGTGGAGCCTGAAGCCAATGCTGTGCCTAAAGCTCAAGTGCAACCTGAAGCCCATGTGAACACTAATGCCACTGTTCCAGCCCCAAGGCCTCACACAATTGAACATGCCTATAATCATGGTGAACTTGTCGCAGTTTGGTGGCCCATCATGGTGCCTCCCACTGCTCCCGGACCTCAATATGACTATCATGTGGAGCAGAGGCCACAAGTTCAGAAGCCAAAGCCCAGGCTGCCAAGGTTTCTAGGTGCTGCAACCTCCCCAGGATCGTTCAGTGTCAACAGCTTCAGAGCCCACAACACCTTCTTCGATAGCGCCAAGAATCCATACTTGAAGCCAAAGATCTCATCTGATCGCTTGTGGAGCTATCAACAACGCATCTATTATTCATGTGTCTTATACAATCAAGAGCGAATCTTTCCTCACATGCGTCTGGATTGTGAAGCC
Source organism: Triticum aestivum (assembly GCF_018294505.1). Lineage (NCBI taxonomy): Eukaryota > Viridiplantae > Streptophyta > Magnoliopsida > Poales > Poaceae > Triticum > Triticum aestivum. The sequence continues at coordinate 163,800,617 of NC_057814.1, read as the reverse complement.
ATTGCTGGTCTGCCCTACCTGGAAGAAGCTCTGGACTGTTTCAGAGAAGTTGGTCTTCTGCCATTCGTCACGGACAAAGAGCACCGAATGAAGAGCTCCTGCTGCAATTCTACACCACACTTCACATTCGTGGCTACAACAGGGATTCGAAGACATGGGTCCTTGAGTGGATGACAGGCGATGTGCACCATGAAGCCAAAGCTCAAGACGTTATTGAGCTTACTTCCCTTCCCACTCTAGGTGAACTCTATGAGCCTGGTTGTCAGCTCCACCAAAATGAACTGCAGAGTATCTTCCAGCAGCCTGAACCAAATATGAGTCAGATGCTCAGCATGATGAAGCCATTGCCTCAAGATGCTGATTATCCCAAGGAATTCCTCGTCAAGGACCTTGAGTACCTGCCCCGCACAATCTATCATATTCTGAGACGTACTCTTTGGCCCATCAAGGGATACTCAGCTGAAGCCAAACTTGAAGGAGCCATGAAGATTTTGGTGTTCTATATTCTCAATGGCATCAGATTCAATTCCCAGGATTTCTTCATCAGACAGCTTGCTGCATCTGGAATTGATCTGTTTGGCTTGAAGTTTTATGCTCCATGGGTGATGCGCTTAATCAAGCTTCACTCTTCTGTCGACTATCAGCCCTGAGCGTGCAACCATCTTGTCTTTTTGCCTGAAGTTGATATGTCTGTCAAAGCCATCTACCCTGAGCCTGCTAAGGAGCCACTTTATCTTCATAACGTTGATCGCCAAAGGTTCACACAACAAATTGAGGGAGTTCTTGCTGCAACTCGAGTCTATCCACTGGCTGGAAATATACGTGCACCTCATCATGCAAACACTGAATCCACTAAAAGCACCATTGCTCAAAGGCCTCGGAAGCGATCTCGTGTACTCAATGGCCGAGAGCTTCTTGTGGCCTTACATCAGAAACAGGATAGGCACCATGACTGGCTGAAGCGTCAGATGCAGAGCATCTTGGTGGATGTCAACCGCATTCGCAATCTTGCCACCAAGAACGCATTCGTAGCACATGAAGCCTGTCGGCGGTCTTGGAAGAGTCTCACACTGCTATGCCCTGAAGACGATCTTCGCGAAGATGGCTTCACAAAGCGCTTCAAATTTGATTCCACGCCTCCCCAGAATGTCGTCTTGCGTCGAACTCCTTCCATAGAAGACTCTGAGTATTCATCTTCGGCTGCAACTGTTGTTGCGAGAGTCGTCGATGAAGAAGACGATGCCACTTCACCAACCATGACTTCGCCGCGTCTCGACACTGCACCAGGTCCCTCTGCACCACCGGACTCCAACGTCGACCCTACACCTTCATCTACTCCTAATGGGAACGAGTAGATGCTCTATGTCTTCAAACCTTTTTGGTCCTTACTGACAAAAGGGGGAGAAGCATATGAGTTGATAGTCTTCAAGCGGGTCCATATGGGTGGTTGCTATATTTTACCAAGTGTTTACAACTCTCATTTTTTGATACATTTGGTTCTTTGGGTTGTAACACTTAAACCTGATGGTCGTCTGCTACGTTTTCTGCTACTCTGTGATGCGATGATAAATTCCGCATGAAGTCATTCCGCAGACGTCCATTTTTCATTATGCATGTCATTATCTTCGTTATATCCTTATATGCATGATGAATTGTCTTCATAAGTTGAGGAGGGCCTCCACAAGTAAAACCTGCCATGTGCATTTGCATTTAAGAGCAAATTACTTATATGCACATCTTCAGGGGGGGCCTTTTTGTTACTTATGAAGACAATGCCTTAAATCCTTAAACTTTCACATACTTTTATCCCCGTTGAAAACTTCAACCAGTTTGTCATCAATCACCAAAAGGGGGAGATTGTAAGTGCATCTAGTACCACCCCTAGTTGGTTTTGGAGTATTGACGACAAAATTGGTTGAGGGACTAATGTGTTTGTGAGAGTTGCAGGATAACACAAGTAGTAGTCCCTCACTGATTCGGTTTTCCTACCAGAGATGACCCCTAAAAATGTGTGAAGACATGGAAGACAATGGTGGTCCGTGAAGATATTAACAACGAAGATTATGACTCGAGAAGACATTCATGTGAAGGCTCTGGAGTGCGAAGACATATTTGTTTCGTAGTTTCCTTTTCTTCTTTGTTGAGTCATAGGAACCGCCACACTGTTAAGTGGGGTCCAAGTGAACAAACTCAGAGTGACTGAAGTGATGCTCAACCATATACTATGTCTTCGAGAGAAGACTATGAGAGCAAATCTTATCCAGAGTTGGATGAGTCAGCTTTACTTGTAGCCCAAGTCAAGTTGCCGCGTGTGTTTGAAATCTGACCGTTGGACACATGTCAGTTCCTTAGTGACCCAGGGTCATTTCGGACAAATCAGGTCGGGTTGCCTCCTGGCTATAAATAGCCCACCCCCTACACCATAAATTTGTGACTGCTCAGAGTTAGTGCACGGCTTTTGTCGTTTGAGAGCAACCCACCTCCGAAGCATTTGAGAGAGAGATCCTTGCGAGGACAAGCCCAAAACACCCATAGCCAAATAGTGTTAGCCATCACTGAAGTCTTTCTGTCCGCATGATCTGAAGACTTATTACACTTGAGGACTGTGAGTCCTCCAGCCGGTTAGGCGTCGTGTTCTGAGCATCCAAGAGTCATTGTGGATTGCCGGTGTCTGTGAAGGTTTGAAAGTCTACCTTGAAGACTTACCAGAGTGATGGGGTGAGGACTAAGTGTCCTTAGCTCAAGGGGAATAAGGTGAAGACGCGGTCTTCTGAGTTGAATCTCATCCTCCCTAACCAGACGTACAGTTGTCATAGCAATTGGAACTGGTCCAACAAATCCCTGTCCTCACCAAGCAATTGGTTCTATCTCTTACCTCTCTTTACTTACAGTTTGTCTTCGTGAAGTCATTGCCTGCTTTCTTGATCTGGTTGACTTCACTGTGTGACGACTATTGTTGTTTGGCTTCATACTATCTTCCATCCTGATCCATACTACATAGCTGCTAATAGTCCTTGTGCTTTCACTTCATTGCTTACTTGACTATGGCTTGTCTAGTGTAGTCTACATTCCGCTGCATATCAATAGGCTCATATCTACTGTTTGTCTTCAAAGCCCCCGTGTTTTGAAGACTTTCATAAAAATCGCCTATTCACCCCCCTCTAGTCGATAACTAGCACTTTCACTCCTCATTTGCACACAGGTTCTGATACATCTTAATTCAGGAGTATTTTTCTTCCCCCTAACATTTCCAATGTCCTGTACCCGAAAGTTGTTGTGCTGATCAATCAGACCTTGAAGCTTAGTGTACTGAAGAAAAGGCTTGAGCTGACATAGGTGTATGGAAAAATTGGGTTTACTCATCAGATGTTATCCAGCTTGCAACAGTTTGGAATCATTTTTGACAAAAGAATGCAGCTCTGGATATTTATTAATCAAAGGTTGCCCTGGCCATCGGTCATGTGTAGGATCTAAAGTAGGTCTAGAGGGGGGGGGGTGATTAGACTACTTGACCAAATAAAAATCTAGCCTTTTCCCAATTTTAGTTGTTGGCATATTTTAGCAACTAGTACAAGTCAAGCAATCAACCTACACATGCAATTCTAAGGTATAGAAGCAGAATGTAAAACATTGCATATGAAGGTAAAGGGAAGGGTTTGGAGAAGGCAAACGCAATGTAGACATGAAGATTTTTGGCGTGGTTCCAATAGGTGGTGCTACCATACATCCACGTTGATGCAGACTTCAACCCATGAAGGGTAACAGTTGCGTGATTCCACGGAGGGCTCCACCCACGAAGGGTCCACGAAGAAGCAACCTTGTCTATCCCACCATGGCCATCGCCCATGACAGACTTGCCTCACTCGGGTTGATCTTCACGAAGTAGGCGATCTCCTTGCCCTTACAAACTTCTTGATTCAACTCCACAATCTTGTCGGAGGCTCCCAAGTGACACCTAACCAATCTAGGAGACACCACTCTCCAAAAGGTAATAGATGGCGTGTTGATGATGAACTCCTTGCTCTTGTGCTTCAAATGATAGTCTCCCCAACACTCAACTCTCTCTCACATATTTGAATATGGTGGGAAGATGATTTAAGTGGAAAGCAACTTGGGGAAGGCTAGAGATCAAGATTCTTGTGGTAGGATTGGAATATATTGGTCTCAACACATGAGTAGGTGGTTCTCTCTCAGAAAATGATTAGTGGAAGTGTAGTCACGTTCTGGTGGCTCTCTCACAGATGGATAAGGGGGAGGGGTATATATAGCCTCCACACAAAATCCAACCGTTAACACATTTGACCCAACTCGGTCAGACCGAATAGGAGAACTCGGTGAGACCGATTCAGTTCAAAATGTGAACGTTAGGAATCTCGGTGGGACCGACTGGAACAACTCGGTGGGACCGATGTGCTAGGGCAAGCGCAAAACCTCATCTCGGTGAGACTGATTGCTTGAACTCGGTGAGACTGATTTCAGCAAAGAGCAAACAGAGAGTTGGTCAAGTAAACTCGGTGGGACCGATTGCACATTTCGGTGAGACTGAAATAATTGCAACAGGCAACATAGAGTTTGAAGGGCCATCTCGGTGAGACCAATATCCGTATCGGTGTAACTGAATTGTCTAGGGTTCTGGCAGTGGCTATGTCAACTGAACTCGGTGGCGCCGGATAGGTCATTTTGGTGGTGCCGAGTTTGACTTTGAGTTTTGGACATATTTGGAAATGAGAAAGTGGCAGAGGGTTTTCGGAGCAATATCACTAAGCACTTTGAGAAAGTAGACCATTAAGCAACACCTCGTCCCTTTTTAATAGTATTGGCTTTCCTATGGACTCAATGTGATCTTGGATCACTAAAATAGAAATGAAGAGTCTTGAGCTTTTGCCAATCTTTGTCCTTAGCATTTTGAGGGGTCCACTGAAGGAAATATGCCCTAGAGGCAATAATAAAGTTGTTATTTTATATTTCCTTATATCATGATAAATGTTTATTATTCATGCTAGAATTGTATTAACCGGAAACTTGATACATGTGTGGATACATAGACAAAACACCATGTCCCTAGTAAGCCTATACTAGACTAGCTCGTTAATCAAAGATGGTTAAGTTTCCTAACCATAGACATGTGTTGTCATTTGATGAACGGGATCACATCATTAGGAGAATGATGTGATGGACAAGACCCATCCGTTAGCTTAGCATAATGATCGTTAAGTTTTATTGCTATTGCTTTCTTCATGACTTATACATATTCCTTTGACTATGAGATTATGCAACTCTCGGATACCAGAGGAATACCTTGTGTGCTATCAAACGTCACAACGTAACTGGGTGATTATAAAGATGCTCTACAGGTATCTCCGAAGGTGTTTGTTGGGTTGGCATAGATCGAGATTAGGATTTGTCACTCCGAGTATCGGAGAGGTATCTCTGGGCCGTCTTGGTAATGCACATCATGATAAGCCTTGCAAGCAATGTGACTAATGAGTTAGTTGCGGGATGATGCATTGCCGAATGAGTAAAGAGACTTGCCGGTAACGAGATTGAACTTGGTATGAAGATACCGACGATCGAATCTCTGGCAAGTAACATACCGATGACAAAGGGAATAACGTATGTTGTCATTACGGTTTGACTGATAAAGATCTTCGTAGAATATGTAGGAACCAATATGAGCATCCAAGTTCCACTATTGGTTATTGACCGAAGAGGTGTCTCGGTCATGTTTACATAGTTCTCGAACTCATAGGGTCTGCACGCTTAATGTTCGATGACGATTTTGTATTATATGAGTTATGTGATTTGGTGACCGAATGTTGTTCGGTGTCCCGGATGAGATCACGGACATGACGAGGAGTCTCGAAATGGTCAAGAGGTAAAGATTCATATATAGGACGATGATATTCGGACACCGGAAGTGTTCTGGGGGTACCGGGTACATATCGGGTCACTGGAAGGGGTTCCGGGCATCCCCCCGGCAACTACATGGGCCTAATGGGCCAAGAAGGGGACAGGCCAGCCCCTAGGGGGCTGGTGCGCCCCATGTAGGCCGAAATAAAGGGGAAGGAAAGAGGAGGAGAGAAAGGAAGGGGTGGGATTCGGCCTTCCCTTCATTCTCTCCTCCCTCCTCCTTCCTTCTCCCTCCGGATGAATATGGAAGGGGGAGGCCGAATTGGGAGGCGCCCAAGTAGGATTCCTCCTACTTGGGGCGCCCCCTTGGCTGCCTCTCCTCTCCTCCAACCTATATATATATATAAAAGAGGGGGGCACCGCTAGAACACACAACATTGATTCCTAGCCGTGTGCGGCGCCCCCCTCCACAGTTTACACCTCCGGTCATATTCACGTAGTGCTTAGGCAAAGCCCTGCACGGATCAGTTCACCATCACCGTCAGCACGCCGTCGTGCTGACGGAACTCTCCCTCGACTCTTTGCTTGATCAAGAGTTCGATGGACGTCATCGAGTTGAACATGTGCAGAACTCGGAGGTGCCGTACGTTCGGTGCTTGATCGGTCGGAACGAGAAGAAGTTCGACTACATCAACCACATTGTGAAACGCTTCCGCTTTCGGTCTACGAGGGTACGTGGACACACTCTCCCCCTCTCATTCCTATGCATCTCCTAGATAGATCTTGCGTGGGCGTAGGATTTTTTTTGAAATTGCATGCTACGTTCCAACAGTGGCATCCGAGCCACGTCTATGCGTAGATGATATGCACGAGTAGAACACAAAGAGTTGTGGGCGGTGATCATCATACTGCTTACCACCAATGTCTTATTTTGATTCGGCGGTATTGTTGGATGAAGCGGCCCGGACCAACCTTACATGACCACGTTCATGAGACCAGTTCCACCGACAGACATGCAACTAGTTTTGCATAAAGGTGGCTGGCGGGTGTCTGTTTCTCCAACTTTAGTTGATTCGAATTTGACTGCGGACGGTCCTTGTTGAAGGTTAAAACAACAAACTTGATAAATCACCATTGTGGTTTTGATGCGTAGGTAAGAACGGTTCTTGCTAGAAACCCGTAGCAGCCACGTAAAACTTGCAACAACAAAGTAGAGGACGTCTAACTTGTTTTTGCAGGGCATGTTGTGATGTGATATGGTCAAGACATGATGTGATATACGTTGTACGATATGATCATATTTCGTATAAGTTGTCGGCAACTGGCAGGAGTCTTATGGTTGTCGCTTTATTGTATGAAATGCAAACGCCATGTAATTGCTTTACTTTATCACTATGCGTTAACGATAGTTATAGAAGCAATAGTTGGCGAGACGACCATGACGCTGCGATGGAGATCAAGGTGTCAAGCCAGTGACGATGGAGATCATGATGGTGCTTTGGAGATGGAGATCAAAGACACAAGATGGTGATGGCCATATCATGTCACATATTTTGATTGCATGTGATGTTTATCTTTTATGCATCTTAATTTGCTTAGTACGATGGTAGCATTATAAGATAATCCCTTACTAAAATTTCAAGGTATAAATGTTCTTCCTGAGTATGCACCATTGCGACAGTTCGTCGTGCTGAGACACCACGTGATGATCGGGTGTAATAGGCTCTACGTTCACATACAACAGGTGCAAGACAGTTTTGCACATGTGGAATACCCGGGTTAAACTTGACGAGCCTAGCATGTACAGACATTGCCTCGGAACACTGGAGACCGAAAGGTCGAACGTGAATCATATAGTAGATATGATCAACATAGAGATGTTCACCATTGAAGACTACTCCATCTCACGTGGTGATCAGACATGGTTTAGTTGATATGGATCACGTAACCATTTAGATGACTCGAGGGATGTCTATCTAAGTGGGAGTTCTTAAGTAATATGATTATTTGAACTTAATTTATCATGAACTTAGTCCTAATAGTATTTGCATATCTATGTTGTAGATCAATAGCTCGCGTATAGCCCCCCCGTTTTGTTTTGTCCTAGAGAAAACTAAGTTGAAAGATGATAGTAGCAATGATATGGAATGGGTCCGTGATCTGAGGATTATCCTCATTGCTGCAGAGAAGAATTATGTCCTTGATGCACTGCTAGGTGACGGACCTATTGCAGGAGCAGATACAGATGTTATTGAAAGCAGAAGTGCTCCCTGGGTGATTTTGGTAATTAATGTCAACATATCTCTTGTTGGACTAATGCTTCTACCTAGTATGTTTTAGCTAAGTTCAACAATGGAGTGGCATGGACTAGAGGACGTGGAACCCCTTCAAAATGCTAAGGACAAAAGATTGGCTCAAGCTCAAAGCACAAGACTCTACATTTTCAGTTTAGTGGTCCAAGATCACATTGAGTCCATAGGAAAAGCCAATACTATTAAGAAGGGATGAGGTGTTGCTTAATGGCTTGCTTGCTCAAAGTTCTTAGTGATATGCTCCAAGCCCTCAACCACTTTCTCATATCCACATATGTGCCAAACCAAAAGTCCAACTCAGCCCCACCGATTCTTTCTATTCGGAGCCAGCGAGTTCAGTTGACATAGCCACTGCCAGAAACCCTAATCAATTCGGTCTCACCGAGATGGGCTTGCAAACTCTCTGTTGCCCATTGCAATAATTTCGGTCCCACCGAGATATGCAATCGGTCACACCAAGTTTGTTTGGCCAACTCTCTGTTTCGCTTATTACCCAAATTGGTCCCACCGAGTTTGAGTAATAGGTCAAACCGAGATGAGGATTTACCCTAACCCTAGCACATCGGTCCCACCGAGGTGATCCACTCGGTCCCACCGAAATGCCTAACGGTCACATTATGAACCAAATCGGTCTGACCGAGTTCTTTGAATCGGTCCCACAGAGTTTGGTGATTTGTGTGTCACGGTTAGATTTTGTGGGGAGGCTATATATACCCCTCCACCGACTCTTCATTCGTGGAGAGAGCCATCAGAACATGCCTACACTTCCAACACATAATTTCTGAGAGAGAACCACCTACACTTGTGTTGAGGTCACGATATTCCATTCCAACCAATTTGATCTCTAGCCTTCCCAAAGTTGATTTCCACTCAAATCTTCTTTCCACCAATTCCAATCCTATGAGAGAGAGTTGGGTGTTGGGGAGACTATCATTTGAAGCACAAGAGCAAGGAGTTCATCATCAACACACCATTTGTTACTTCTTGGAGAGTGGTGTCCCCTAGATTGGCTAGGTATCACTTGGGAGCCTCCGTCAAGATTGTGGAGTTGAACCAAGGAGTTTGTAAGGGCAAGGAGATCGCCTACTTCGTGAAGATCTACCCTAGTGAGGCAAGTCCTTCGTGGGCGACGACCATGGTGGGATAGACAAGGTTGCTTCTTCGTGGACCCTTCGTGGGTGGAGCCCTCCGTGGACTCGCGCAAACGTTACCCTTCATGGGTTGAAGTCTCCATCAACGTGGATGTACGATAGCACCACCTATCAGAACCACGGATAAAAAATATCCGTGTCTCGAAATTGCGTTTGCACACTCCAATCCCTTCTCTTTACATTCTTGCAACTTGCATGCTTCACTTTCCACTGCTCATATACTCTTGGCATGCTTGCTTGATATGTATTGTGAATGCTTAAACTTGTGCTAAAACTCCACATCAACCTAAAGAATTAAAAACTGCAACTTTTCTTGATTAGAGTCTATTCACCCCCCTCTAGACACCTCTTCTCGATCCTTTCAATTGGTATTAGAGCTTTGGTCTCCATTGCCTTGGTTTAAACACCTTTGGAGGAAGATGGATGTGTCTACTTTAGGGAGTCTTAGACGTAGAGTGCCTATTCTCGATGGAGAGTTTTTCTATGAGTGGAAAAATGAAATGCTTGAGATTTTCAATGAATATCATTTGAACAAGTACATTACTAGCCCTTGTGCACCTCATATTGATCCTTTGCATCCTACACCCGAAGAGGATCTTGACATGATTCGCAAACTTAGAACTATCAATCTTATCATTAGAGGATTGCCCAAAAATTTGATTGCTAATTTACCTACTCCTGATTGTGCCTATACTATATGGAGATTTCTTGAGGAACGATTTCCAAATTATTCCTTGAAAAATTTAGACGAAATTCTCCATAAGTCTATTGCCTTGAGTAAGATGAATTCTAGTGATCCTAGCTTTGGTGATTGTCTATTTGAGCTCACCAATCTCATGCGTGCCAAAGGAGATGTTGGAATCATTAGCAACATCATTTCCGAAGCTATTAGAATTCATAAAGATAACCATAGTAATGATCATTTATCTAATGAATCACCCTCTCTAGGGGTTGATCAATCACGAGATGATGTTGAACATGGATACTATGATGAGGATGATGATAGTGACTATGATCTTGATAATGCAATGAGACACTTTGGTCTTATGGAAAATCTTCACGGCTACATGGCTGGAGGAAACGAATGGGTCCTTGATAGTGGATGTAGTGATCATATGACCGGAGACAAAGATATGTTCCGTGAGCTTGCTGAAAACGACGACCCTCGAAAGTATGTCACCTTTGGTGATAACTCAACAGGTAAGGTGGTTGGCCTTGGTAAGGTGGCCATCTCACATGATAGCTCCATACAAAATGTCATGCTTGTTGAATCTCTTGGGTACAATTTACTTTCAGTATCTAGACTTGCTGATTTCGGTTTCAATGTCCTATTTACTGAGGTAGATTGCCAAGTGTTTCGAAGAGACAATCATAAAATGGTATTTACCGGTATACGTAGAGGTGATCTTTACATTGTTGATTTCACTAAAAAGGCTCAACCTAGAACTTGCTTAATTGCTAAATCTTCTAAAGGCTGGTTGTGGCATAGAAGGCTAGGTCATGTGGGCATGCTAAATCTTGATAAGCTTATTAAAGGTGATCATATCCTTGGAGTAAAAGATGTTATATTTGACAAGGATAGACTTTGTAGTGCTTGTCAAGTAGGAAAACAAGTTGGAGGGAGTCATCGCGTGAAGAATATCATGACCACGAGAAGACCACTCGAGCTACTACACATGGATCTTTTTGGTCCCAATGCTTACAAGAGTCTCGGTGGTAACTCATTTGGTCTAGTCATAGTTGATGATTATTCAAGATTTACGTGGGTGTTCTTTCTTGATGATAAATCGCAGGTCCATAAGATCTTCAAAAACTTCGCTAGAAAGGCCCAAAATCAATTTGACTTGAAGATCAAGAAGGTTCGGAGCGACAACGGAACGGAGTACAAGAACGCAAATGTGGATACCTTTCTTGACGAAGAAGGGATTTCACACGAGTTCTCAGCTACGTACACGCCTCAACAAAATGGAGTTGTTGAGAGAAAGAACCGGACTCTTATTGAGATGGCAAGAACGATGCTTGATGAGTACAAGACTCCAAAACACTTTTGGGCGGAAGCGGTTGAGACAGCTTGTCATGCAACAAATCGCTTGTATCTTCACAAGCTACTCGGCAAGACGGCATACGAGCTTCTCACCGGTAACAAACCCCAAGTTGGATACTTTCGAGTATTCGGCTCAAAGTGCTACATTCTTGATAACCATCGTCGTTCTAAATTTGCTTCTAAATCTCATGAAGGTTTCCTACTTGGTTATGGCTCAAACTCTCACACTTACCATGTCTACAACAATTTCACCCGAAAGGTTGAAGAGACGGTAGATGTGAAGTTTGATGAATCAAACGGCTCGCAAGTAGAGCAATTGCCAATTGATGTAGGAGACAAAGACCCTTCGGAAGCAATCCAAGACTTGTCTATTGGCAAGATTCGTCCAACGGAGGTGAAGGAGACTACCTCGTCCGTCCAAGTGGAAGCTTCTACCTCACGACAAGGTGAACCAAGAATTGATATGGAAGCATCCACAAGTGGGACACACCAAGACGAAGAAAACGAGGATGTACACCAAGATGAACATCAACAACCTCCTTCTCCACCACGACAAGAGAATGACAACGTCAACAATGAAGAAGACCAAGAAGAAGAAAAGATGAAGAAGATGTTCCACCCCGAGCCAAGCCAAAGCTCCCACGAGTTCGAGCAAGAATCGCCAAAGACCATCCCGTCGAGCAAATCTACAATGATATCCAAACCGGGAGAATCACTCGCTCTAAAACTCACTTGGCTAATTTTTGTGAGCATTATTCATTCATCTCTAGCATTGAACCTATGAAGGTTGAAGAAGCATTGGAAGATCCAGATTGGATAAACGCTATGCATGAAGAGCTACACAACTTTGAGAGAAACCAAGTGTGGACATTGGTCGAGAAGCCCGACAACAACCACACCATCATTGGTACCAAATGGGTGTTTCGCAACAAGCAAGATGAAGATGGTCAAGTCGTCCGCAACAAAGCACGCCTAGTCACCCAAGGCTACACTAAAGTCAAAGGTATGGACTATGGTGAGACATATGCTCCCGTTGCTAGACTTGAGTCCATTCGTATCTTACTTGCTTATGCTAATCACAATGATATCACCTTGTACCAAATTGTCGGGGAAACGACACCTATGGGATCACAAGAATCCCTACTACGGTTGCCGGGGCGCAGGGTTGCGAGAAGAGCAGGATTAGTAACCAGCACAAGGATCGTTTACCCAGGTTCGGGCCGCGAGGATGCGTAAAACCCTAGTCCTGCTTTGGTGGGTGTATTTCAGAGAGTTCTTGAGCTCTCGAACTAGCTGTGGTGAGTGCGTGGTTTGAAAGAGCCGAATCCTTCTCCAGTATGCCATGGGCCTCCTTTTATAGTCGAAAGGGGCTGCCACAGTGGCACACAGGAGGTGGAAAGGCGCACAGTGCTATGAGCTTATCGCTCGTATTACAGGACAAGACACATTTAATGCACTGCTGAGGTGTCCCCTTGCTTTATCGGGGACGGGGGCGAGGCCCGTCCCGTCCGTCGCCGCTCCTCCTCGCTTCGACACGTGCCCTGGCCAGCGATGCGTGCAGCGCCATGTAGGCAGGCAGGCAGCTGAGGTGGCGCGGTGGTAGGGTCTTCACGAAGATCTGCATGTCGCCACGCAGGCGTGTGCTGAGTTGGCCTGGAAGCTGCATGTTGCCACGCAGGTGCCCGCCTAGCTGGTCGGGCTGGCAGCTGCATGTGAACGGCGGTGGAGGCTTGGTTGGTGCGGGCCTGGCAGTGGCCCTGCTGGCGTCTTTGGCGAGGGCCTTGCCGGGTGGCCCGGCAAGGGTCTTGCCGTGTGGCCCAGCAAGGGTCTTGCCACGGCGCGCTGTCGTCCCTGGCAAGGACCTTGCCGGGGGTCTCGTGGCCTTCCTCTGCAAGGATCTTGTCGAGGATCGTTGTCTTCTAATCCTCATCTAATCTTGAACATGTCTTCACAAAGATCTGCATGCCACCACAGAGGTGCCTCCCGAGCCCTGGCCCCACATGGATGATGGCGTTGGGGACCGTGGGCTCAAGGGTGGCTCGCTCTGTTGGTGTGGGGTGAGCTGCCCCGGCAAGGGTCTTGTCGGGGGAACCTGCTTCGTCCCTTTGCTGCTTGTAGTCTTGGCCTTGGCGTTGCTCTGGTTGTCTCGGGCTTCGGTCTTACCTTGGCTCACGTCCCCTATTCTGCTTAGTGTGACCGTGGGCGCGGCTCCGACTGCCCGTGCACAGGTAAAGGGGTACAAAAGTGCGCCCCTCTTTTTGTACACCGACAGGAGCCCCCGGGCATGGGCCACACATAAGCGCGAAACGTTGTTGGGCCAGGCCCAAAACGGTGCGCGGGCAGGCGGGACGGTTTTTACCGCGGTAAAAATTTTCGCGCACTACGCTTCCCACGACCCACGCGCGGTGCGGCGTGGTGTGGAGGGGTGCGCGTGACGTGGGCGGTGTGCGTGGGGCGGTTCCTGCACGCATGCGTCACATCGCAGTAAAGAGGCGACTCGCGCCTTCCCCGTAAAAAGAGGGAGGCGTGGAGGCGCGACTCATTTACTGAATGGGGTCGGGTCGCGGCCTTCAAGGCGTCCACACCGCACGATCACGGGGTGGGGAGAGGTTGCTTCACCCCTCCCCTCGGTTCTGCACGCCCGCCACGCGTCCTTCATGCGCCTGGGGTGGCAAGCGGTGGAGGCGGGAAACCGGGCCGTCGCTGGTTGGGGCAGCGGGTCGGTCCCGATTTCCTGCGCCTCCGGTGGCTGGATTGGTTGAGCGGTGCGGCCGAGCCCCGACCCCGCCCCTTTATAAGGAGGGGGAAGGGGGATGGCATCCCACACTCTCCTGTCATCCATCTCCTCTCGCTTCTGCTTCTTCCTTCCCCTCGTCATGGAGAAAGGGAATCCTGGTCCCTCGACGGCGTCGGTGAGGGTCGCCGCTCGACAGCGCATCTCCCCTCCTCCTGAGACCGCGGTGGTAGAGCCGGCCGCGAGGGGAAGGGGGAGGGGGCGAGACCGTGGGCAAGGCCGGGGCAGAGGTCGTAGTGCTCGGGGAAGAGGAGGACGGGGCGGCGCGCCGGCTTCGCCCCCGCCAATGATTCCTTTTCCGATAGAAGGCCATGTTGGAGACCAGCCCCGTGAATTCTTCATCAGGCTGCGCCGGCCTCCGCGTCGCTGTCTTCGTCTTCCCGCCCCGTTTTCTCGGGAAATGGAGCGTGACCCGCCCCAATCCCTCAGATTGCACATGAGGGGCTGTGGGAATGGGGGCACGCGGGTCGACGTCGACTTCCCGGCTCCTCGGGTGATGTACCTCCGCCGCGGATGGAAGACATTCGCCCGCATCCACAGCCTGACGGCGGGGCTTGTCCTCTACTTCAAATTAATGGAGGACGGCCTGCTCTCCGTCAAGGTCTTCGGAGACTTCGGGACTTGCCTGAAGTGCTGCGTGGAGAGCTCCTCCGACGGAGATTCTGACGATGGAAGCTCTTCCTCGAGCGAAAGTGATGAGGAGGACAACGGGGCAGATGACGGGGACGAGTCTGATTAGGCGTCAGATGCCCCGCGCCTGGGCGGGTGCGGCAGCAGCAGCATCTGCACCTGGCCGCTCCTCCGGCAGAGTTTTGCCGGGGGTGGGGCCAGCTCCTTGAACTTCTCGGGGCCGTCTCCTTGGGCGGCTGGCATCGGGAGGCTGCAGAAGAGGAAGAGGGCGGGCGGCAAGGCCGTCAACTCGGAGTACGCGGGCACCGACGCCTTCATCGCGTATTGCCGGTCCTGCCGCCTCGTCTTCCAGCCCCTTTCCCGGCACCGTCATCACCGGCCCACCCGTGGGCGGCCACCGAGGTGTTCTCTTGGTGCTTTCTACTGCTCGTAGCTCGCCTAGGCGCCCCTTTTGCCCTCTAGCCTCCTTGACCTACCTCCCGAGGAGAGGGACAAGAAAGGGATTATAGGCATCTTATCTCTTTTTTAGTTTGTAAGCCTGTGGGCCTTCGTTAAATTTAGAACTTGTAATCCCCTTGCTCATGTTTTTCATTCCGTATGAACTGTACCTGTATGGGATGTTTTTAATGAAAAAGAGATGCTTGCCGGGGTTTTCATTCGTGGGTAGACCCCGCGACAAGGAGCGAATCCTTGTTATTATTTAAGATAAACGTTTTTCGCCCGGCAACAGGCCTTGCCGTCCCCCTCACTTCATTCGACCATCCTCATGCTCTTGGCAGAGGCAGGGATGAAGTGGGCTTTAGGCTCCTCGTTCTACCTCCTTGCCGCCGCGGCTACAACCAAATCCAGACCTAGAAGATAACCCTTAGGTATAGAGCACGGTAGCCTGGAGATAAAACGAGGTTTCACATGCCCCAGTTCCGTTCCGAAATGCACGACAGAGGATGAAAGACTTATCTGGATCTGCAGCCCCCGGCATCCTCATCTTGCCGCGGTTGGATCCTTGTGCTTGCAGCCCCGGCAACTCTGGTTCGCCGAGGTCGGGACGCCGGTCCGTTTCCTTTCTTCCAAGTAGCCCGGCAGAAGTGCTCATGTGCCCCGCGAACCAAAGGAGGACAGAAAAGAAACAGATAGACAACTCGACCTCTAAGCTAGGGGTTAGTCGCCGCTGAGCACTATCAACCCTAACCAAGGAAGAGACTCGACCTAGCATGCATGCTATAACTTAGGGCGCCAGCGCTTCATTTATTTATGCTCAGGGTCTGCGCCTGGGTTTGTACGAAGGGTTACATGCCTTGCCGGCAAAGCTTGTACAAAAGGTGGCTTGCCGGGAGGCCCAGCAAGCCGCGCCTTACAGGTAAAACTTGCGAAGATGCTCGATGTTCCAGGAGTTGCTCACTGGGATAGCATCTTCGGTCTCCAGGCGGACTGCGCCGGGCCTGGTGACTCGTATTACCCGATAAGGGCCTTCCCACTTCGGCGTCAACTTGTTGGAATTCTTGGCCGACTGAACGCGCCGAAGAACAAGGTCGCCTTCCTCAAAGCTTCGGGCATGAACCTTGTGGCTATGGTAGCGGTGCAAGGCTTGCTGGTAGCATGCTGCTCTCACAGCCGCCCAAAGACGATCTTCCTCAAGGAGCGTCGCGTCATCTTGGCGCAACTGCTCTTGCTCAAGCTCATCATAAGCAAGCACTCGAGGTGACCCGTATATGAGTTCCGTGGGGAGAACTGCTTCTGCCCCGTAGACCAGGGCAAAAGGTATCCAGTCGGTGGCTTGATTTGGCGTCGTCCTAATCGACCAAAGAACCGCCGGCAATTCATCAATCCAGCGCCTTCCGCTCTTGCGCAGCTTGTCAAAAGTCTTTGCTCTCAGGCCTGGCAACACTTCAGCATTTGCCCTCTCCGCTTGGCCGTTGCTCCGTGGGTGTGCCACGGAAGCAAAACAGACCTTGCTGCCGAGGTCTTGGATGTATTGCATGAAGGTGTGGCTTGTGAACTGCGTGCAGTTGTCGGTGATGACTCTGTTTGGCACACCAAAATGGCAGACCAGTCCCTTGAAAAACTTGACAGCTGATTGAGCAGTCACCTTTCTGTAACGCCCACGATGCGGCTATATCTCCCACGTGTCGAGGCACGACTTAGAGGTATAACCGCATAGTGGTTTTGTCGCAAGAAGGGCCATCTTCACACAATCCCATGTAATGAACAAGAATGGGATAAAGAGTTGGCTTACAATCGCCACTTCACACAATACATAATAAATATCATCATTCATCATCCAAAATACAATCATATAGACCGACTACGGTCAAAATCCAGATGAAAATAAGACAACCCCAAATGCTAGATCCCCGATCGTCCCAACTGGGCTCCACTACTGATCATCAGGAAAAGACACATAGTTATGACCACGTTCCTCGTCGAACTCCCACTTGAGATCGACGCCATCATCTGCACTGGCATCGTCGGCACCTGCAACTGGTGTTGGAAGTATCTGTGAGTCACGGGGACTCAGCAATCTCACACCCGCGAGATCAAGACTATTTAAGCTTATAGGACAAGAGGTGCAAAGAGGTGGAGCTGCAGCGGCAAAAGCATATATGGTGGCTACATTGCGCAAATGAGAGCGAGAAGAGAAGCAATGGAACGGGCGTCATCTAGCAATGACCAAGAAGAGGTCCTGAACACCTACTTACGTCATACATAACACAGACCGTGTTCACTTCCCGGACTCCGCCGAGAAGAGACCATCACGGCTACACACGCACTTGGTGTATTTTAATTGGGTCAAGTGACAAGTTATCTACAACCGGACATTAACAAATTCCCATCTGCCTCATAACCGCGGGCACGACTTTCGAAAGATAATACCCTGCAGGGGTGTCCCAACTTAGCCCATCATAAGCTCTCACGGTCAACGAAGGATAAACCTTCTCCCGAAAAACCCGATCAGTCTCGGAATCCCGGTTTACAAGACATCTCGACAATGGTAAAACAAGACCAGCAAAGCCGCCCGAATGTGCCGACAAATCCCGATAGGAGCTGCACATATCTCGTTCTCAGGGCACACCCGGATTGTCCAAGCTTCCGATAGGCCAGACCAGAGTTGCCCCTGGTGGCCACCGGCGACTGACAGTTTGGACCAATACTCAGAGGAGCACTGGCCCGGGGGTTTAAAATAAAGATGACCCTCGGGCTCTAGAAAACCCGGGGGAAAAAGGTATAGGTCGCAAATGGTAAAACCAAGGTTGGGCCTTGCTGGAGGAGTTTTATTCAAGGCGAACTGTCAAGGGGGTCCCATAAATCACCCGACCGCGTAAGGAACGCAAACTCAAGGAACATAATCCCGGTAAAACAGTAACTAGGGCGGCAAGAGTGGAACAAAACACCAGGCATAAGGCCGAGCCTTCCACCCTTTACCAAAATATATAGATGCATTAATTAAATAAGAGATATTGTGATATCCCAACATGTCCATGTTCCGACATGGAACAAACTTCAACTTCACCTGCAACTAGCAACGCTATAAGAGGGGCTGAGCAAAAGCGGTAACATAGCCAAACAACGGTTTGCTAGGAAAGGATGGTTAGGGCTGACATGGCTAAAATGGGAGACATGATATAGCAAGTGATAGGTAGCGAGCATGGCAATAGAGCGAACAACTAGCATAGCAAAGATAGAAGTGATTTCGAGGGGTGGTCATCTTGCCTGCAAGATTCTCAGAGTTGTCGAAAGCTTGATCCTCGTAAGCGTACTCGACAGGTTCCTCGTTCACGAACTCGTCTCCCGGCTCTACCCAAGACAAGAACACAAACAAACGGAACCACAATCAACAACGAGAAATGCGCAAGCAACATGATGCAAAACATGTATGATATGCAAGATATGATATGCGATGCGTTTGCGTGCTCCGGAAGGAAAATGATGAACATGACAGTAACTTGGCAAACCAAGCATGCCACTGGAAAGATGAGGTGATTTCGGTCGAAATCGATATAAAGATCACCGGAATCGGATGCACGGTTTGCAAATGGCAAGCAAAACAAGAATGACACTAATCTGCGATAAACAGCAAGATAGCACTTAAAATGCAACAAGCAACAATGCTACAGCACCCCAACATAGCAACAAAGCACATGGCAGTAATCTACAGGAGATGCTTGACAAAAGATGAGCACTGAGCTACGGCTAGTTCACAACATATCAAGCTCAAACAAGCATGGCAAAAGTGCAAAAGATTACAGGTTCACAGACAGTGAAAAACTGGACATGGCAGAAATCAGCATCAGGTAGCCATGTTCAGAGCACGAAATCAACATGCTACAGGAACTTAACATAGCAAAATAAGGCATGGTAGTGTTCTACTAAATGCACATGAAAAAAATACCTTACTGACCATAAGCCAAAAAGGACCAGAAGATATGATGGCAAGCATGTAAACATAGCAAGTTTCGTTATCAGGTTTCAGACTTAGCAGAAAACAGCGCATGGCAGAAATTTAAATATGTAGGCCTCTTTATGAGCTTGATGCACTCACTAAAGAGCAATTCATGACAAAACAAGCATACCTACAGCAAGATGGCATGATTATGAAGCTATCCATGGCAAGAACAATTGCATAGCATGTATGGATCAACTACAATAAGCTTGGAAAAAATGCATCTCAAGTTAACAATCTGCCAGAAATATTTTATAGCAAAAGTAGAGCAAGATTGAGTCATGCTATGGTACTCTAAAATTGCAAACAATTATAGGAATGGATCAATTACAACTATAGCTACAAAACATCCTTACTGAACATCTCCAAAATATGCATGGATCTCTCTGTAGCATCAAGTTTACATGGCAACAAAATTACAGCAGAAGAGGACTTAGAGAAATCACTATCCCTGAAACCAGAAATATTATGGGACCTACTTTGCCTGCTTGTGCTAGTCACCACAGAGATTACAAAAATACATGGACTACACCACTAGAAACATGGCATGGCATAATTCAAAACACATGTAGAGCTCATGCTCATAAGATGCACAGATTAAATGATACAAAAATGACAAATCTCCAAGTTCTGATAAGAACCAGAGATTAACAGCAACTAGCCCTCTTCCAACGAAGATTTGGGCATCAAGATGACCTCTAATGAAAATGGTGCAATTGAACAAAATTAAGAGCATCACGAGACGAACAATTTGACATATTATACGCGCGAATCGGAGCTACATGCACAAAGTTATCGCATTGGGAACAGGAGCACTTGCGGATAGAATCTCCAGACTTAGAGAAATAGAGGGGGGCGAGAAATCAACGGGAGCTACAGTACCGATCGGATCTGGCTGTCGGTCCAGCCCGAGCTCGTCGGCCGGAGTTGCTTGGGCCGGCCGGAGGCGAGGCAGGGGCCGGCGGGCGAGGGGCGAGGGGGACCGGAGGCGGTCGCCGGCGGCGGGGCACGGCGGGACCGGACCGGCGGCGGGCGGCGCGGGGGCGGGCCGGCGGCGGAGAGGCCGCGGCGCGCCGGCGAGGAGACCGGCGGCAGGCGGCGCGGGGCACGGGGCCCGAGGCGGCGGCGGCGGGAGGAGATGGGCCGGAGGGCCGGGAGCGGGTTCCGGCGGGCCGCGGGAGGAGAGAGAGAGATGGTGACGTGGCGGCGGCGGATTCGCCGGGGCGCGGCGGCGGACGTTGTCCGGCGCGGACGGACGCGTCCGGCGCGGCGCGGAGGGAGAGGGTTAGGGTTCGTCTGATATTTCGTTTTTCGGGATGCCCACATATAAATAGGTAGAGGGAGCTAGGAGGCTCCAAATGAGGTGCGGTTTTCGCCCACACGATCGTGATCGAACGATCTAGAGCATGGAAGAGAGTTTGGTGGGCTTTGGGCTGGTTTTGGAGGGGGTTTTTGCTGGACACTCAAATGGACTTTGCGGATGCCCGGTTAACCGTTGGAGTACCAAACGACCTCCGAATGGAACGAAACTTGACCGGTAGTCTCCGGGTGGTATATGAAGACCACTTGACAAGCCTCGGTCCATTCCGAGAAAGTTTGACACACGCACACGAAAGAAAACTAGAGGGGTGCACTGGAGGAGATAGGAGCGCCGGATTGGAAAACGGACAACGGGGAAAATGCTCGGATGCATGAGACGAACACGTATGCGAATGCAATGCACATGATGACATGAAATGAAAATGCATGACATGACAAAATACAAAACGAAAGACAAAACCCGACAACGGAGGGAAAAACATATCACATAGCCGAAAATGGCAAGAGTCGGAGTTACAAATATGGCAAGTTACATGCGGGGTGTTACACTTTCTCACTGCTTCCACCTCCGGCCACTTTGTGAACTTGTCGATTTCAACGTACAAGTACTCAAAGCCCCCGACAGTGCAGGGGAAAGGGCCCAGTATATCGAGCCCCCAGACCGAGAATGGCCAGGAGAGAAGGATTGTTTGAAGGGCTTGAGCTGGTTGATGAAGCTTCTTTGAATGGAACTGACACGCTTCACACTTGGTTACTAGTGCCATCGCATCCTGGAGGGCGGTGGGCCAAAAGAAACCTTGCCGGAACACCTTTCCGGCAAGGGCCCTCGACCCTATGTGGGAGCCACATATGCCTCCATGTATCTCCGCCAACAGCTCCAGTCCTTCCTCCCGGGGATGCACTTCAATTTCACGCCGTTCGGCCTTCTCCTGTACAGGACGTCGTCGACGAACTGGCACAGGGCAGACCGACGGGCTACTTTTTCCTCTTCGTCCTGCTCCTCAGGAAGTTCCCCTGTTTGGAGGAATCAGACAGTATGTTGTGCCCACGCTGGAGCCTAGGGCTCGACGGCAAGGACCAAAGGCATTTCCTCAGCATGGGCGCGGCTGTCTCCATGGCCAGGGATTGACGCCCTGCCGGAGCCAGTTGCCCTTTGGCGGGCTCAGCGTCCGCGGCAGTACCCTTGCCGGCAGCCCCAGGGGGCTCGGTAAGAAAGTACTTGCCGGGACCTGACTTCCTCTGCTTGTTCTGCCCCGTTGATGGTTCGATGGATGGTTGAGTTAACTGGAGCAAAAAGGTACCTGGTTCCACAGGTAGCTTGAATGCGGCACGCTTTGACAGGTAATCGGCGGTGTCATTCTCCATTCGGGGGACGTGCTCCGCTTGGATACCGTCAAAGCGCTCCTCCAGCTTCCTCACTTCATCTACGTAAGCTTCCATCAATGGGACCTGCCTGACGATGAGCTGTGAGTCACCCCTGACGATGAGCTTCTTAACCCCGAGGTCTGCCGCGATCCCGAGACCTGCAAGCAATCCCTCGTACTCAGCTGTGTTGTTGGTGGACATCTCCCGGGGAAAGTGCATCTGGATCACATACTTGAGGTGCTCTCCGGTGGGTGCGACGAGCAGCACACCGGCACCGGTGCCTTGTAGCGAGAAAGCCCCATCAAAGTACATGATCTAGTCGCGGTCTGCCTCCTTGCCGGGGAGAGTGGTCTCCTGGATTTCTTCGTCAGGCGTTGAGGTCCATTCTGCAATTAACTCCGCCAAGAGTCTGCTCTGAATTATCGAGGTACTTTCAAACTTCAAACCGAAACTTGATAACTCCAAGGCCCATTCCACAATCCTTCCGGTTGCATCTGGGTTATGCAGTATCCGTTGCAATGGGAGGCGGGTGACGACAGTGATCTCGTGGGCTTGGAAGTAATGACGCAGCTTCCTCGAGGCCATAAGGAGGCCGAAGAGCAATTTCTGCACACCGGAGTACCTTGATCTAGCTCCCTGCAAGAGGGAGCTGACAAAGTAAACCGGGTGCTGCATCATCTTCTTCTTCTGCACCACCTCACTTGACTGTGCGAGCACTGCCTCGATGGCATCAGACTCTGCCGGGGGCCTCGCCTTGCCGGCCTCAGTCCCTGCCGGGGGAATCTTTGGCTTGCCATCCGCTGGTTCTGCTGGCGTTACTGCCTTCTAGTTGACCTCCCTCTGTGCCACCAGCGCAACACTGACCACTTGATTCGTCGCCGCCAGATACAGCAGCAACGGCTCTTGTGGTTTAGGCCCAACCAGTATTGGCGTGGAGGAAAGGTATTTCTTCAGATCCTGCAATGCTGCCTCGGCTTCTGGGGTCCACTCCATTGGGCCTGCCTTCTTCAAGATTTTGAAGAAAGGAAGGGCGCGCTCGGCGGACTTGGAGATGAATCGGCTCATGGCGGCAACGCAGCCGGTGAGCCGACGCACATCCTTGATCCGCTTGGGCGCCTCAATCTGCTCAATAGCCTTGATTTTGTCTGGGTTTGCCTCGATCCCGCGCTGCGACACAAAAAACCCGAGAAGCTTGCCAGATGGAACGCCGAAGACACACTTCTCAGGATTCAGCTTGAGGTTGATCGTGCGCAGGTTGGCGAATGTCTCTGTGGCACCCCGATCCGCATGGAGCAGGGGGCCTTCGCACGTCAGCCCAGGATAAAACCTGACGCACGACAGGTCCATAATACAACATTCCAGGTACAATAATATTCATCAAATACATGTGCATAAGCTTACATCATTGATGAATACAATCATCTGGCATAGCCCTACAGCTATTTGAATGGCAGAGGAAGTCTATTAAAATGGCGGCGGAAGTCTTGGTTTGGCGGCTCATCAACTCTAGCTGGGCTCCACAACTCACAGGACTGGCAAGGTTACGGCCTAGCACGACGGATCAAGCGAATAATACGGGTACGACCTACAAAACTAGCATGACACACCAGGTCAGTACATTGAATGTACTTGCAAGACAACCAAATACATAGCATCCAAACAAGCAGAAGACAAAGCAAGAACCAAGCGTATGCAACAACCTATCTCATATCAATTACTAAACATGGCATGATATAGGTCAACTGAGCATGAACCATATCATAGCATCTACTAACATGGCAATGACATGGCATATCAAAACATGCTTATAACATGGTAATAGCAAAACATAGCACATCATCTCAATCATGGCATAATTTAACATATAAATCAAAGCATGGCATGGCATCATGAAACTATGCTGAAAATAAACTACCGATTATATCCAATGCAGACATAGCA
Source organism: Triticum aestivum (assembly GCF_018294505.1). Lineage (NCBI taxonomy): Eukaryota > Viridiplantae > Streptophyta > Magnoliopsida > Poales > Poaceae > Triticum > Triticum aestivum. The sequence continues at coordinate 163,776,772 of NC_057814.1, read as the reverse complement.
TGTTAACTTAATGCAATCATCTTCTGTTCTGCCATGGTTCTTTAAATGCAAACATATTACTCATGCAATGCAACCAAACTTGTGCACCGAGTCCCTCGGACTCGCTTACCAACGGTTTGCCTCGCAACCGAACGGTGATCTTTCCGGCGATCACAACAACGACCAACACTTGGTGTCCAACACTCACCGAGACCTCGTCTCGTGATCATATCAAAACATCGTCGTGACTTCTCACGACTATCTCATAGTCCAAGTCACCATATTCTCGTTATCACATATTTATTTACCAACTTAATTATTTCAGGTTTATCCTCCATTTCGACCAAGACCTGATAGTGGGACCTACTACGAACTGTGTTGCTATCGATAGACTTTATATACACTCTGCAGAGGTAGCACACTGTACCCACACCACGGAACCCATGGCCTCGTCATCCCATTCGGGTGGACCAACGGCATTCCGGGGAAACCGACCTACTGCCATGACACTCTCCTGGCCACTCCGACCCACTCCCAACTGGGCTAGTCCTGGGTGGCCCCGTGTCTACCAAAGACACAACGACCACCGTCATGGCCAAAATGTCCCTCACGGGGACCGATACCAAAAATTCTAACAACGGGCACACAAGGTTATGTCCGCCTACCTGATCAGGGTAAGCATGCCCATAACCTTCCCTAGTTGGAGGCACCGACGAGAGGCACGACAATAGATCGCATTAAGGCCTCCCCATAAGGCAAATGTGGCTGCACTGAAAAAGTTCGATTTGGTGGCACTATGCCTCGATCCCATCGATGACGGAGGAGGTTTGTTATTATTAAGTCATTTTAATTCCTTCTCCATCACCATGAGGATATTTAACATGAGTGCAACAATGAGCATGCAACATGCAAATGCATGGACAAAATATCGAACTTCTCAAGTACACAACTATCGAATACAGAGCATGACAATATCAGGTACTAGCATATCACGGTGCATTTCAATCATCATAACATCTTATAATGATGACATGAAAATAAAGTAGAGTAGTGACATGGCATTATTAATAATAACATTTTAATTAGCATGGCAAAAGATATCATGAAAACACAAGCATGCATGACAGGCATAATGGAATAACTACAGACGAAAACGATATGAAACAACTGCAACTACACACACACAAGGTGCAAGCAAAGTCAACATGCAAGTTCGGGGCTCATGATAAGAGGTTGGCTTGCCTGGGGGTCGACAAATACTTCGGGAAGAAGTGCGAAACGATCGCGAAAAGATTTGCCGGAAACAGTTCTCTCTCGGAGGGGGCTGTTTACGTGCAAGGGCAAAATTGTCATTTTCACTATGTGAAAATATCATGAAAATGATATCAACGGAACGGGCTTGACGAAACGAAGACGTGGGCTTTGGAATCACCTGATTCGGAGCTACGGGTAAAAAGATATGACTGTTTAACTACCAGGGACCTATCTGTAAAGAAAATCCTTACAAACTGGCCCCTGACAGAAAAATAGACCGCGTCTTTCTCAGAAATACGCTTTCCAGAGAGGAAAGCGCATTCTGGCCCGAAGAAGAGGAGGAATACGCTTTCGGCTAAAGGAAAGCGCATTACTGGCCGCAGGCGACAGAAAGTACGTTTTCAGAAAACGAAAACACATTTCTCTCTGAAGCCGCGACGAAGTACGCTTTCGAGAAACGAAAGCACATTCGCGCGGGGCGTCTCTACTTACGCCAGCTTAGCGAGCCGGCCCGGTCAGCGTGCAGAGGCTGACAGGCGGGGCCTAGAGGCAGGGTCAACGCTGGGCGGGGCCCGCCTGGCCTTCTTCTTCCTCACGCTCGGGGTCGAGCGAGGCAGCGGGAGGGGATCGCCCGACGGCGGTCGCCGGCGCGTCCGGCCACCTCTCACGACGGCCGACCTACCCACGAGCTCAGGAGGATGAGGCACATCTCGTGGTGGGCTCTGTTGCCGGCGAGGAGCGCGGGAGAAGAAGCAGCGGGGCACGCGGCGGAGAGGGGCTTCGGGCTCGCGTGGACACGGGGTTCGGGTGAGGGAGAGACGAGGCCGGGGCGATGGGGCGGCTCTCTGGAGCATGGGGGATGCGGTGGTGGTGGAGGAACAGAGAGGGAAGCACGGCATCGCCGGAATCGGGAGAGACCCGAGGCGGCGACCACGGCGGCGGTGGTGGTCGAGGAGCGACTCCGCGGATGAGAGGAGGGGTTGGGGAGGCGTAGAGAGGTGGGGAGAGGCTGCTGATGATCTCCAGAGGCTCGACGGTGGGCTATATATAGCCGGGGCAAAGGCACCCGAGCCGATGGCCGCCGAGCGAGTCCGGCCACGGCTTTGCCGGCCGCAGCAGTCACGGGGGCGCACGGGAAGGCGACGAGGAGGGTGAGGACGAGCGCCAGAGGCTCACGGAGACGAGCAGCGCTCGGAGACGAACGGAGGAAGAGGACACCGGGGAGGAAGGCGACGATGCACAGGAGCACACTGTTTCAGTCGTTGGCACGGCTCGCCGGAGAAGAAAACGAAGGGGGCCGGAGGTCCAGAGGGAAGAGGACAGCGAGGGGGAACTGTTGGGCATTAATGGCGAGGCCAGAGACGGTCGGAGCAGCGCTGCCGACGACAACAGTGGCTAGACCACTGTTTTGGCTAGCTGCCCTCGTAGTCACCACTGGCATGGCGCGCTCTGTTTTTTTACTGTTGTAAGTTCATGTCTACCGCGTAGTCCTTTGAAGAGAGAGTAATACTGCGGTAGAAAAACGAGCAAAGACAAATGGAGCTGAGTAAACCAAGCTCCACAAGTTTGCTGTTGCAAACTTGGCAACATCCTTGAGATAAAACCAGAGAGGTTAAATGGTAAAATGGATGTCTGGGAGGCTTAGGGTGGAAAGGACTACGGTCCTGGGAGTTTTGAGGTAATTTGGACAACTATTTACCATAGTTGCTGTACAACTACCAAATCTGACCCAGAAACTGAATCATGATGAAGCACTCACTAGGAGTGATGGATTAGGCTAAAACTTGGCAAAACCTGATGATTTGGACATACCGTAAAAAGTTCATACCAAATGGACTTACCAAAATGGTACTTCCTTCACAACTATCATTTCTGTCCAAAAACTTCAGAAAAATCCTCAGGGCAATTGGCCAGATGAAATGAGCCCAAATCTTGAGGAGATAGGTCATATAGATAGGAGAAAGCCTGGGGAATTATCAGCCATAATGGAGCAAGATAAAATACACTTGCTTCACAAACTGAAAATTTGGACAGAAAACAAGAATTGCTCCTGTGCTCACATAGTTCAATGGAATGAACTGGATTTGGGTGGAGGCTAATTATTTGAGATACTTGAGAGGATGTAAAAGTTTCATCCCATTTGGAAACTCTATGAAGGTAGTTCCTTCACAAAGTTGTATTCTGGTCAGAAAATTTTAAAAATTGCACAGGGAGCTAGGATGAATGGATTGAGCTTATCTTTGGTATCCATGGGTTATTACCAATGTTAAACACCCTGCCAAATTGCAGCTCAATTGGAATTAGGAATAAAGCACTTCCTTTGCAAAATTTCAGAGAAGGCAGAAACTTGCATTGGATCATGTGCCAAATTTTTGAACTAAGGAACATGAGATGAGGATGGAACTAGTGATTATATAGCAAGGACAAGCTCCACAATTTATGTGGGAATTTTCTTTGCTATAAAAATAGTAGTTACTTTGGAAAATGGCAGAAATGCAATATTGGCATTAAATAGGAAAAGGCAATTTTCCTTATTTAATTATGGCCAATATACTTGCCAGAGCTTGGATTAGGCATAAGTATCAACTCCACCAATTCTCATGAATTTAGGAGATGGCTAGCTATGCCTTTGGATTTTATTCCTCAGAAAGGCAAGAAAAGGAATAAATCACAAATTCAAAAATATTGCATGGGACTTAGCAATATTTTTGCATATCCAAGGTTCAGAAAGATAGGAGGATCTCTGGGAACAATTGGGAGGATCAACAGATGATGGCTCCTTTGTAAGCACGAAGGCCCTATCCAAATTCCAAAAATTTGGATTTAGGGTTTGAGAGGATTTGAGCTGATGCAAATGAGGTCTTGCCCACTGAAAAAGACATAAGCAAGGTTTTGAAAGGTTGGAAATGACAAGAAATCTTAGAGTCATCCAACAAACTCAGGAAAAAGATTTTGAAAATGAGTGCCAGGAAGGAATAACAGCACAAAAATTGATAACCCAATTTTAGGGCTGTTACAACTCTTCCCCCCTTAAAAAGAATCTCGTCCTCGAGATTCCTAGGGTTACAGCACAAATGAAAGGATAACCACTCCGGGGGAAAACCTCGGGGTTATTTTTTTTAACCCTTTGGTTAAATTCAAACGAGTTGGGGGCACCGATAATTGGTACACCCGGGGAGGGATATGGCAAACCTGGATATATCCACGGCTAGGGGCATTCGAGATCAAACTCCCGAAAAATGCTAGATGCACCCAGTGAACAGTGGTTTCACCTGCTGACACGTGGGTCTAGGGCCCACTGGCAGCCTCCTTCTTCTACCTCCGGTTTGCTGCTTCTCCTGTGCTGCTGCTTCGCGTGCAGCTTGGCGCAGTGCGCATCTAGCTCCTAGGGTGATGAGGACCCTAGAGCCATAGTGCGCGGCGTGCACGGCGCCGGTGCAGCGAGCACTCACGTCGCGGGCCAGCACCTTGTCGGCACTGCTCGCGGATTCGCCTCCTGGACGCCGGTGATTGAGCGACGAGCGGTTCTCCTGGACCTCGCTAACCGTACACCGGGGTTGGGCTATAAAAACGGCAGCGCGGCTCTCCTCCAATGCACAAACACAATGCCGCTCTACTACCTCTTCGGTTTGGGCAAGATCGAGCCGAGCTCCTTCGGTGAGGAGGTGTTCTTGGTGGCGTTGCGGTTGTTCCTCGCAGCACTGCTGGGCACACTGATCGGCTCGTCACTCCTCCTGCTGATTCTCATCAGGAATGATCGAGCTCGGAACAACGCGCGGTTGGGTGCGGTGGCTCGAGACGCGGGAGAAGATGGCGCATTGGGTGGTCCTCCACCTTGCTTGATTCTCCGTCGCTATGCGCCGGCAGAGTAATCGCGTGCTGGGATGGAGCGGTGCTGGCGATCTACCTGCGCCACGCAAGGCAGAGACGATGGTGGGGTCCAGATGCAGGTGAGGTGGCTGCGCCAGCTCAGAAATCACATGGAGTACGGAAAAATTTCGCGGATAGCTCCACGAAATGTAGGTGTCGAGGTAGAATCGAGTTGAAACTGTATCGAGGTAGATGTACTGGATCGAGTGAAATAAAGTTGGCAATGTTTCTCCGGAAATGAAATCGGGAAAAAGAATTAGAGCAAGGAATTTCCAGGCGGAAATGCCTCTGTGAGGTTTTAGATTCGAAAATCTGGCACACGGGGTATGCACAGATAGAGAGGGATATGTGACTTTGCATTCCCCCGAGTACTGCCCGAATGTACTCGTGGGCGAACCGGGTATGCGTGCAGTATGCAGTAAAATCTAAACTAGCAAATAGACAGAGGCAATAATCATGCAACGGAGAAACACACCAGACAAATCATACTAGAATGTGTTAATGCTAGTGGGTATAGGTACCCCTGGTATACATATACCTACACCAGCGCGCATTTTGTTATAGACTCGAGACGAGTCAGGGTTAATTTAGTGTATGTGATCTACTAATTAAAATCTTTTTAGCAACATAGTGTCAACCCTGTCAAACATTTCTGCTTGACAGAGAGACAAGCAAAAACAATACAAAAACAAAAGCATAAAAGCATACATGGAACACAGCATACAGATTACAACAGTTCCAGCATACAACAAAGCACGAACGCTCTACGCGCTAAACGGAAAAACTCATCCTGGGATACATGCATGGTTCTATCCTCATATCGGGGATGAACCGTCAGACTGATCATCGAGGGTGATGATGTTGGGTCTAGGCCACAACACAGGCTGAGAGGATAGCACTGGTTCGGATGGCATTGGGCAAATGACTTGAGATGCGAATTTACGAGCCTCACGGTAAGCTTCCTTGACGACTCGCACCGCATCATTGTCCAGAGTTCTAAACTCGGCAAGCATCTGGGAAATCATCATCCCCTGGGCGGTGATATACTGCACCAGGCGAGCGATTGCGGGGTCATCTCCTTGGATAGCGGGAGAAGGCTGCATTCCTACTTCTGTCACAATGGGGTAAAGTAGAAATCCCGCCTCGCTGACATATGTGGGTACCTGGTTCGGAGGTGAAGCATGGCCTCCACAACAGCAGCCTGAATGGCTAAATCGGAGGTAGGCATAGCTCTACCCTGAAAAACCAACGGCTGGCCATCTGCTGCTAGGCTGATGCACACTCTTGCATCAAAGCGATGAAGGTGAGGGACGGGTGCCAATTGGAACACCAGGTAATCGGGGCTAGCCTTACAGCCAAAGGCTTTGGTGAGCATCTCATTAAGAAGGGGTGGAAAGCCGGTGTGGTTGACGGCACCGGTGCGGGTGTAAAACTTGGGAGCTTTGAAGGTGCCAGTCATGGCTGGAGTGCTACTAGCTAGGCTTCTCTGCAGGGACATGGCTGACTGAGGGGTGAGCGATACGGTGAGCAGAAAGGGGGCTTTTATAGGCAGCTATGCGGGACATGCCCGCATGGGTGGCCCCTTTCCCTTAATGGCAAAGGGCAAGCGGTGCGGCCGACCAGAAAGGATATGGTTGCTATTCGTTCCACGGATAACTAGGCGGGGACAGCGGGGTGAGGACGTTGTTGGGGAACGTAGCAGAAATTCAAAATTTTCTACGCATCACCAAGATCAATCTATGGAGTAATCTAGCAACGAGGGGAAGGGGAGTGCATCTACATACCCTTGTAGATCGCGATGCGGAAGCGTTGCAAGAACGCGGATGAGGGAGTCGTACTCGTAGCGATTCAGATCGCGGTTGATTCCGATCTAAGCGCCAAACCACGGCGCCTCCGCCTTCAACACACGTGCAGCCCGGTGACGTCTCCCACGCCTTGATCCAGCAAGGAGAGAGGGAGAGGTTGGGGAAGACTCCGTCCAGCAGCAGCACGACGGCGTGGTGGTGGTGGAGGAGCGTGGCAATCCCGCAGGGCTTCGCCAAGCACCGCGGGAGAGGAGGAGGAGGGAGAAGGGAAGGGCTGCGCCGAAAGAGAGACGTTCTCGTGTGTCTTGGGCAGCCCAAACCTCAACTATATATAGGGGGGAAGGGGGCTGCGCCCCCCTTAGGGTTTCCACCCCCAAGAGGAGGCGGCCAGCCCTAGATCCCATCAAGGGGGGCGGCCAAGGGGAGGAGAGGGGGGGCGCCCCACTATATGGGCCCTAAGGCCCATCTGGACCTAGGGTTTGTCCCCTCCCACTCTCCCATGCGCCTTGGGACTTGGTGGGGGGGCGCACCAGCCCACCTGGGGCTGGTCCCCTCCCACACTTGGCCCACGCAGCCTTCTGGGGCTGGTGGCCCCACTTAGTGGACCCCCGGGACCCTCCCGGTGGTCCCGGTACATTACCGATTTCACCCGAAACTTTTCCGGTGACCAAAACAGGACTTCCCATATATAAATCTTTACCTCCGGACCATTCCGGAACTCCTCGTGACGTCCGGGATCTCATCCGGGACTCCGAACAACATTCGGTAACCACGTACATACTTTCCCTATAACCCTAGCGTCATCGAACCTTAAGCGTGTAGACCCTACGGGTTCGGGAACCATGCAGACATGACCGAGACGTTCTTCGGTCAATAACCAACAGCGGGATCTGGATACCCATGTTGGCTCCCACATGTTCCACGATGATCTCATCGGATGAACCACGATGTCGGGGATTCAATCAATTCCATATACAATTCCCTTTGTCCATCGGTATGTTACTTGCCCGAGATTCGATCGTCGGTATCCCTATACCTTGTTCAATCTCGTTACCGGCAAGTCTCTTTACTCGTTCCGTAACTCACATCATCCCGTGATCAACTCCTTGGTCACATTGTGCACATTATGATGATGTCCTACCGAGTGGGCCCAGAGATACCTCTCTGTTTACACGGAGTGACAAATCCCAGTCTCGATTCATGCCAAGCCAACAGACACTTTCGGAGATACCTGTAGTGCACCTTTATAGCCACCCAGTTACGTTGTGACGTTTGGTACACCCAAAGCATTCCTACGGTATCCGGGAGTTGCACAATCTCATGGTCTAAGGAAATGATACTTGACATTATAAAAGCTCTGAGCAAACGAACTACACGATCTTGTGCTAGGCTTAGGATTGGGTCTCGTCCATCACATCATTCTCCTAATGATGTGATCCCGTTATCAACGACATCCAATGTCCATGGTCAGGAAACCGTAACCATCTATTGATCAACGAGCTAGTCAACTAGAGGCTTACTAGGGACATGGTGTTGTCTATGTATCCACACATGTATCTGAGTTTCCTATCAATACAATTCTAGCATGGATAATAAATGATTATCATGAACAAGGAAATATAATAATAACCTATTTATTATTGCCTCTAGGGCATATTTCCAACAGTCTCCCACTTGCACTAGAGTCAATAATCTAGTTCACATCACCATGTGATTAACACTGACAGGTCACATCACCATGTGACCAACATCCAAAGAGTTTACTAGAGTCAACAATCTAGTTCACATCACTATGTGATTAACACTCAATGAGTTCTGGTTTGATCATGTTATGCTTGTGAGAGAGGTTATTAGTCAACGGGTCTGAACCTTTCAGATCTGTGTGTGCTTTATGAATATCTATGTCATCTTGTGGATGCTACCACGCGCTATTTGGAGCCATTTCAAATAATTGTTCTACTATACGAATCCGGTTTACTACTCAGAGCCATCCGGATTAGTGTCAAAGTTCGCATCGACATAACCCTTTACGACGAACTCCTTTTCACCTCCATAATCGAGAAAATCCTTAGTCCACTAGATACTAAGGATAAGTTCGACCGCTGTCATGTGATCCATTCCCGGATCACTATTGTACCCCTTGACCAACTCATGGCAAGGCACACTTCATGTGCGGTACACAGCATAGCATACTGTAGAGCCTATGTCTAAAGCATAGGGGACGACCTTCGTCCTTTCTCTCTCTTCTGCTGTGGTCGGGTCTTGAGTCTTACTCAACACTCACACCTTGTAACACAGCCAAGAACTCCTTCTTTGCTGATCCATTTTGAACTCTTTCAAAATCATGTCAAGGTGTGCGTTCTTTGAAAGTATCATCGGGCGTCTTGATCTATCTCTATAGATCTTGATGCCCAATATGTAAGCAGCTTTTATCCAGGTCTTCCTTTGAAAAACTCCTTTCAAACAACCCTTTATGCTTTCCAGAAATTTTACATCATTTCGGATCAACAATATGTCATTCACATATACTTATCAGAAATGTTGTAGCGCTCCCACTCACTTTATTGGAAATACAAGTTTCTCATAAACTTTGTATAAATCCAAAATCTTTGATCATCTCATCAAAGCGTACATTCCAACTCCGAGATGCTTACTCCAGTCCTTAGAAGGATCGCTGGAGCTAGCATACCTTTTAGCATCCTTAGGATCGACAAAACCTTTCTGATTGTTACACATACAACCTTTCCTTACGAAAACTGGTAAGGAAACTTGTTTTGACATCCATCTGCCAGATTTCATAAATGCAGCTAATGCCAACATGATTCCGACGGACCTAAGCATCGCTACGGATGAGCAAATCTCATCGTAGTCAACTCCTTGAACTTGTGGAAATACTCTTTGCCACAAGTCGAGCTTCATAGACGGTAACATTACCGTCCACGTCCGTCTTCTTCTCAAAGTTCCATTTATCTCGGATTTCATGGCTTCTAACCATTTGTCGGAATATGGGCCCACCATCGCTTCTCCATAGCTCATAGGTTCATCGTTGTCCAACAACATGACTTCCAAGACAGGATCACGTACTACTCTGAAGTATTACGCATCCTCGTTGTCCTACGAGGTTTGGTAGTGACTTGATCCGAAGTTTCATGATCACCATCATAAGCTTCCACTTCAATTGGTGTAGGTGCCACAGGAACAACTTCCTGTGCCCTGCTACACATTAGTTGAAGTGACGGTTCAATAACCTTATCAAGTCTCCACCATCCTCCCACTCAATTCTTTCGAGAGAAACTTTTCCTCGAGAAAGGACCTGTTTCTAGAAGCAATTACTTTTGCTTCCAGATCTGAAATAGGAGGTATACCCAACTGTTTTGGGTTTTCTATGAAGATGTATTTATCCGCTTTGGGTTCGAGCTTATCAGCTTGAAACTTTTTCACATAAGCATCGCAGCCCCAAACTTTTAAGAAACGACAACTTAGGTTTCTCTAAACGGTGTCGTCTCAACGGAATTGCGTGGTGCCCCTTTTAAAGTGAATGCAGTTGTCTCTAATGCCTAGCCCATAAACGATAGTGGTAATTCGATAAGAGACATCATGGTATGCACCATATCCAATAGGGTGCAGTTATGAAGTTCAGACACACCATCACACTATGGTGTTCCACGCGGTATTAATTGTGAAACACTTTCCACAATGTCTTAATTGTGTGCCAAACTCGTAACTCAGATACTCATCTCTATGATCATATCACAGACATTTTATCCTCTTGTCACGACGATCTTCAACTTCACTCTGAAATTACTTGAACCTTTCAATAATTCAGACTTGTGTTTTATCAAGTAAATACACTCAGCATCTACTCAAATCATCTGTGAAGTAAGAACATAACGATATCCACTGCATGCCTCAGCACTCATTGGACTGCATACATCAAAATGTATTACTTCCAATAAGTTGCTCTCTTTGTTCCATCTTACTGAAAACGAGGTGTCGGAGTAAATGGCCACGGGTAGCCTAACCGACTACCCCTGGCTCTTCAGAAAATTTATAAGGCCTTTGGGCCTTCAAGCACTCCAAGCATTTGGGCCGCCTTCCCCGGCCGGCTACCACTAAAGCCGACTCCCGGAAGGCGACCCAGCCTCACCGACTCCTCCCTAGGACGACTGGGGGGTGGCCGACTCCAAGAAGCCGGCCAAGAAGGACGCCGACTCCTAGAAGCCGGCCAAGACCACAACCACCCCTCCATAACGGCGACGTGACCGGGTGTGGCCACAGTGCGGCCCATGACCCCCGAAGCCCGAGGCGGGCATGGCTACAGGGGGCCGTACGGGAGGGACGTCTCCCGTGCGGCTCGGCACTGTAGCCACGCTAGCCTCGACGTCGTCCACGACCCACTCCTGTACGGCCCAAGGACTGCGGGCCCCTTCAGCCAGAGAGAGGTGCGAAGGCGGCCCGGCTTTTCCTAGTCGGCCAAGAGTATAACCGGCCTCCAGAAGCCGGCTACTCCCTTCCTCGAAGCAGGAGCCCCATTAAGGAGACAAGACGAGGTGAGGCTACAGTGATAGCCCCCGAGGCGGCCCACTGTAGCCACGCTCACCTCGACAAAGCCCTCATCATCAGAGGCGCGGCTACAGTAAGCAGCCGCCGACAAAACCCTAGGCGGTGGGACCGGCCTGTCGACCAAGTAGCCGGCAGCCGGCGGGACCCACCAGCCGGCGGGACCCAGCAGCCAGCGGAGAAGCCGGCGAGCATAGACACTGACGGCTGGGACCAGATCCCAGTCGGATTACCATTGTACCCCGGGGGGTAGGCCTATATAAACCCCCCGGAGCACCCATGCAAAGGGTTCGCTTCTGGGTTGGCCACTGAGCATAGTTGGCTTCTAGGTTAACACCCACGCATAGCACACACACCATAGATAGAGAGAAGCAAGAGCTAGCCTTGTTCTTCTTCTCCCTTGATCTCAACAGCTCTAGGAGCGATTGTAGCTTCCCCTTATCGATCTAGTGATCATGCGGAGACCCCGCAGAGCAGGACTAGGGGTGTTATCTCCTCGGAGAGCCCCGAACCTGGGTAAGATTCGCCGGCGTGCATGTCTTCGCCTCATCCCGTTTCAGGGCACCGGCGACGTTTTATTGGCTCCCACAATGATAAGCCATCCCTTGGCATATGTCGCACCAACCACCCGACACGAGGACTTTCAGTCATCTTGCCCATGTGGTATGATTTGCATGTCTCAAGTGATTCAAAAACAAGTGAGTCCAAACGATCCATCTGCATGGAGTTTCTTCATGCATATATACCAATAGACATGGTTCGCACGTCTCAATCTTTAAAAAAACGACTGAGTCCAAAGATCCATCTACATGGAGCTTCTTCATGCGTTCTATACTAATATGACTCAAATGGCAGTGCCACAAGTATGTGGAACTATCATTACTATCTTATATCTTTTGGCATGAGCATGTGTATCACTACGATCGAGATTCATTTTAGGTGCAAGACCATTGAAGGTATTATTCAAATAAACAGAGTAACCATTATTCTCCTTAAATGAATAACCGTATTGCTATAAACATAATCCAATCATGCTCAACGCAAACACCAAATCTCGATGGTAGAGGGAGCATGCGATGCTTGATCACATCAACCTTGGAAACACTTCCAACACATATCGTCATCTCACCTTTAGCTAGTCTCCGTTTATTCCGCAACTTTTATTTCGAGTTACTAACACTTAGCAACCGAACCGGTATCTAATACCCTGGTGCTGCTAGGAGTACTAGTAAAGTACACATTCATATAATGTATATCCAATATACTTCTGTCGACCTTGCCTGCCTTCTCATCTACCAAGTATCTAGGGTAGTACTGCTTTAGTGACCGTTCCTCTCATTACAGAAGCACTCAGTCTCGGGTTTGGGTTCAACCTTGGGATTCTTCACTAGAGCAGCAAATGACTTGCTGTTTCATGAAGTATCCCTTTTGCCCTTGCCCTTCTTAAACCAGTGGTTTTACTAACCATCAACAATTGCTGCTCTTTCTTGATTTCTACTTTCGCGGTGTCAAACATCGCGAATAGCTCAAGGATCATCATAACTATCCCTGATATGTTATAGTTCATCACGAAGCTCTACTAGCTTGGTGGCAGTGACTATGGAGAACCATCACTATCTCATTTGGAAGATTAACTCCCACTTGATTCAAGCGATTGTGGCACTCAGACAATCTGAGCACACGCTCAACGATTGAGCTTTTCTCCCTTAGTTTGCAGGCTTAGGAAACTTGTCAGAGGTCTCATACCTCTTGACGTGGGCACTAGTCTGAAATCCCAATTTCAGTCTTCGGAACATCTCATATGTTCTGCGACATTTCAAAACGTCTCTCGTGCCACAATTCTAAACCGTTAGCATTACTCACTGAACTATCACGTAGTCATCAAAACGTGTATGTCAGATGTTTCGCAACATCTACAGACGACGCTGAGGTTCAGCACACCGAGCGGTGCATTAAGGACATAAGCCTTCTGTGCAGCAATGAGGACAATCCTCAGTTTACGGACCCAGTCCGCATAATTGCTACTACCAACTTTCAACTAAATTTTGTCTAGGAACATATCTTAAACAGTAGAACTAAAGAGTATGACATAATTTGCAAAGACCTTTTGACTATGTTCATGATAATGAAGTTCATCTGATTATTGAACTCCCACTCAGATAGACATCCCTCTAGTCATCTAAGTGATTCATGATCCGAGTCAAACTAGGCCGTGTCCGATCATCACGTGAGACGGACTAGTCATCATCGGTGAACATCTCCATGTTGATCGTATCTGCTATACGACTCATGTTCGACCTTTCGGTCTCTTGTGTTCCGAGGCCATGTCTGTACATGCTAGGGTCGTCAAGTCAACCTAAGTGTTTCGCATGTGTTCCGAGGCCATGTCTGTACATGCTAGGCTCGTCAACACCCGTTGTATTCGAACGTTAGAATCTATCACACCCGATCATCACGTGGTGCTTCGAAACAACGAACCTTCGCAACGGTGCACAGTTAGGGGGAACACGTCTCTTGAAATTTTAGTGAGGGATCATCTTACTTACTACCGTCGTTCTAAGCAAATAAGATGCATAACATGATAAACATCACATGCAATCAAATAGTGACATGATATGGCCAATATCATTTTGCTCCTTTGATCTCCATCTTCGGGGCACCATGATCATCTTTGTCACCGGCATGACACCATGATCTCCATCATCATGATCTCCATCATTGTGTCTTCATGAAGTTGTCACGCCAACGATTACTTCTACTTCTATGGCTAACGCGCTTAGCAATAAAGTAAAGTAATTTACATGGCGTTATTCAATGACACGTAGGTCATACAAAAAATAAAGACAACTCCTATGGCTCCTGCCGGTTGTCATACTCATCGACATGCAAGTCGTGATTCCTATTACAAGAATATGATCAATCTCATACATCACATATATCATTCATCACATCTTCTGGCCATATCACATCACATAGCACATGCTGCAAAAACAAGTTAGACGTCCTCTAATTGTTGTTGCAAGTTTTTACGTGGCTTGTATAGGTTTCTAGCAAGAACGTTTCTTACCTACGTAAAACCACAACGTGATTTGCCAATTTCTATTTACCCTTCATAAGGACCCTTTTCATCGAATCCGTTCTGACTAAAGTGGGAGAGACAGACACCCGCTAGCCACCTTATGCAACTAGTGCATGTCAGTCGGTGGAACCTGTCTCACGTAAGCGTACGTGTAAGGTCGGTCCGGGCCGCTTCATCCCACAATGCCGCCGAAACAAGATAAGACTAGTAGCGGCAAGAAGAATTGGCAACATCTACGCCCACAACTACTTTGTGTTCTACTCGTGCATAGAAACTACGCATAGACCTAGCTCTGATACCACTGTTGGGGAACGTAGCAGAAATTCAAAATTTTCTACGCATCACCAAGATCAATCTATGGAGTAATCTAGCAACGAGGGGAAGGGGAGTGCATCTACATACCCTTGTAGATCGCGATGCGGAAGCGTTGCAAGAACGCGGATGAGGGAGTCGTACTCGTAGCAATTCAGATCGGGGTTGATCCCGATCTAAGCGCCGAACCACGGCGCCTCCGCGTTCAACACACGTGCAGCCCGGTGACGTCTCCCACGCCTTGATCCAGCAAGGAGAGAGGGAGAGGTTGGGGAAGACTCCGTCCAGCAGCAGCACGACGGCGTGGTGGTGGTGGAGGAGCATGGCAATCCCGTAGGGCTTCGCCAAGCACCGCGGGAGAGGAGGAGGAGGGAGAAGGGAAGGGCTGCGCCGAAAGAGAGACGTTCTCGTGTGTCTTGGGCAGCCCAAACCTCAACTATATATAGGGGGGAAGGGGGCTGCACCCCCCTTAGGGCTTCCACCCCCAAGAGGAGGCGGCCAGCCCTAGATCCCATCAAGGGGGGCGGCCAAGGGGAGGAGAGGGGGGGCGCCCCACTATATGGGCCCTAAGGCCCATCTGGACCTAGGGTTTGCCCCCTCCCACTCTCCCATGCGCCTTGGGCCTTGGTGGGGGGGCGCACCAGCCCACTTGGGGGTGGTCCCCTCCCACACTTGGCCCACGCAGCCTTCTGGGGCTGGTGGCCCCACTTGGTGGACCCCCGGGACCCTCCTGGTGGTCCCGGTACATTACCGATTTCACCCGAAGCTTTTCCGGTGACCAAAACAGGACTTCCCATATATAAATCTTTACCTCCGGACCATTCCGGAACTCCTCGTGACGTCCGGGATCTCATCCGGGACTCTGAACAACATTCGGTAACCACGTACATACTTTCCCTATAACCCTAGCGTCATCGAACCTTAAGCGTGTAGACCCTACGGGTTCGGGAACCATGCAGACATGACCGAGACATTCTCCGGTCAATAACCAACAGCGGGATCTGGGTACCCATGTTGGCTCCCACATGTTCCACGATGATCTCATCGGATGAACCACGATGTCGGGGATTCAATCAATCCCGTATACAATTCCCTTTGTCCATCGGTATGTTACTTGCCCGAGATTCGATCGTTGGTATCCCTATACCTTGTTCAATCTCGTTACCGGCAAGTCTCTTTACTCGTTCCGTAACTCACATCATCCCGTGATCAACTCCTTGGTCACATTGTGCACATTATGATGATGTCCTACCGAGTGGGCCCAGAGATACCTCTCCGTTTACACGGAGTGACAAATCCCAGTCTCGATTCGTGCCAACCCAACAGACACTTTCGGAGATACCTGTAGTGCACCTTTATAGCCACCCAGTTACGTTTTGACGTTTGGTACACCCAAAGCATTCCTACGGTATCCGGGAGTTGCACAATCTCATGGTCTAAGGAAATGACACTTGACATTAGAAAAGCTCTGAGCAAACGAACTACACGATCTTGTGCTAGGCTTAGGATTGGGTCTCGTCCATCACATCATTCTCCTAATGATGTGATCCCGTTATCAACGACATCCAATGTCCATGGTCAGGAAACCGTAACCATCTATTGATCAACGAGCTAGTCAACTAGAGGCTTACTAGGGACATGGTGTTGTCTATGTATCCACACATGTATCTGAGTTTCCTATCAATACAATTCTAGCATGGATAATAAACGATTATCATGAACAAAGAAATATAATAATAACCTATTTATTATTGCCTCTAGGGCATATTTCCAACAGACGTGTCGGTCCCGACTGCACCACCTATTGATTAACAGTGGCCATGCCGGATGCCAGGGATGGGTCAAATCCCTTAGGGTCATTACGGGTTAAAGGTAGCGGTGATCTAATGCTAGGATAACCTATGCCAGCCAGGCTGCTCTGATACCATGTCCTGTGGCACCCTGATCCGCATGGAGCAGGGGCCTTCGCACGTCAGCCCAGGATAACACATGACGCACGACAGGTCCATAATACAGCATTCCAGGTAGAATAATATTCATCAAATACATGTGCATAAGCTTACATCATTGATGAATACAATCATCTGGCATAGCCCTACGGCTATTTGAATGGCAGCGGAAGTCTATTAAAATGGCGGCAGAAGTCTTGGTTTGGCGGCTCATCAACTCTGGCTGGGCTCCACAACTCACAGGACTGGCAAGGTTACGGCCTAGCACGATGGATCAAGCGAACAATACGGGTATGACCTACAAAACTGGCATGACACGCCAGGTCAGTACGTTGAATGTACTTGCAAGACAACCAAATACATAGCATCCAAACAAGCAGAAGACAAAGCAAGAACCAAGCGTATGCAACAACCTATCTCATATCAATTACTAAACATGGCATGATATAGGTCAACTGAGCATGAACCATATCATAGCATCTACTAACATGGCAATGACATGGCATATCAAAACATGCTTATAACATGGTAATAGCAAAACATAGCACATCATCTCAATCATGGCATAATTTAACATATAGATCAAAGCATGGCATGGCATCATCAAACTATGCTGAAAATAAACTACCGATTATATCCAATGCAGACATAGCATGTTAACTTTATGCAATCATCTTCTGTTCTGCCATGGTTCTTTAAATGCAAACATATTACTCATGCAATGCAACCAAACTTGTGCACCGAGTCCCTCGGACTCGCTTACCAACGGTTTGCCTCGCAACTGAACGGTGATCTTTCCGACGATCACAACAACGACCAACACTTGGTCTCCAACACTCACCGAGACCTCGTCTCGTGATCATATCAAAACATCGTCGTGACTTATCACGACTATCTCATAGTCCAAGTCACCATATTCTTGTTATCACATATTTATTTACCAACTTAATTATTTCAGGTTTATCCTCCATTTCGACCAAGACCTGATAATGGGACCTACTACGAACTGTGTTGCTATCGATAGACTTTATATACACTCTGCAGAGGTAGCACACTGTACCCACACCACGGAACCCTTGGCTTGTCATCCCATTCGGGTGGACCAATGGCATTCCGATGAAACCGACCTACTGCCATGACACTCTCCCGGCCACTCCGACCCACTCCCAACTGGCCCCGTGTCTACCAAAGACACAACGACCACCATAATGGCCAAAACGTCCCTCACGGGGACCGGTACCAAAAATTCTAACAACGGGCACACAAGGTTATGTCCACCTACCTGATCAGGGTAAGCATGCCCATGACCTTCCCTAGTTGGAGGCACCGACGAGAGGCACGACAATAGATCGCATTAAGGCCTCCCCATAAGGCAAATGTGGTTGCACTAAAAAAGTTCGATTTGGTGGCACTATGCCTCGATCCCATCAATGACGGAGGAGGTTTGTTATTATTAAGTCATTTTAATTACTTCTCCATCACCATGAGCATATTTAACATGAGTGCAACAATGAGCATGCAGCATACAAATGCATGGACAAAATATCGAACTTCTCAAGTACACAACTATCGAATACAGAGCATGACAATATCAGGTACTAGCATATCACGGTGCATTTCAATCATCATAACATCTTATAATGATGACATGAAAATAAAGTAGAGTAGTGACATGGCATTATTAATAATAACATTTTAATTAGCATGGCAAAAGATATCATGAAAACACAAGCATGCATGACAGGCATAATGGAATAACTGCAGACGAAAACGATATGAAACAACTCCAACTACACACACACAAGGTGCAAGCAAAGTCAACATGCAAGTTCGGGGCTCATGATAAGAGGTTGGCTTGCCTGGGGGTCGACAAATACTTCGGGAAGAAGTGCGAAACGATCGCGGAAAGATTTGCCGGAAACAATTCTCTCTCGGAGGGGGCTGTTTACATGCAAGGTAAAAATGGTCATTTTCACTATGTGAAAATATCATGAAAATGATATCAACAGAACGGGCTCGACGAAACGAAGACGTGGGCTTTGGAATCACCTGATTCGGAGCTATGGGTAAAAAGATATGACTGTTTAACTACCAGGGACCTATCTGTAAAGAAAATCCTTACAAACTGGACCCTGACAGAAAAACAGATCGCGCCTTTCTCAGAAATACGCCTTCCAGAGAGGAAAGCACATTCTGGCCCGAAGAAGAGGAGGAATACGCTTTCGGCTAAAGGAAAGCGCATTACTGACCGCAGGCGACAGAAAGTATGTTTTCAGAAAACGAAAACGTATTTCTCTCTAAAGCCGCGACGAAGTACGCTTTCGAGAAACGAAAGCGCATTCGCGCGGGGCATCTCCACTTACGCCAGCTTAGCGAGCCGGCCCGGTCAGCGTGTAGAGGTCGACAAGCGGGGCCTAGAGGCAGGGTCAACGCTGGCCGGGGCCCACCTGGCCTTCTTCTTCCTCACGCTCGGGGTCGAGCGAGGCAGCGGGAGGGGATCGCCCCGACGGCGATCGTCGGCGCGTCCGGGCACCTCTCGCGACGGCCGACCTACCCACGAGCTCAGGAGGACGAGGCGCATCTCGTGGTGGGCTCTGTTGCCGGCGAGGAGCGCGGGAGAAGAAGCAGCGTGGCACGCGACGGAGAGGGGCTTCGGGCTCGGGTGGACACGGGGTTCGGGTGAGGGAGAGAGGAGGCCGAGGCTATGGGGCGGCTCTCTGGAGCATGGGGGATGCGGTGGTGGTGGAGGAACAGAGAGGGAAGCACGACATCGCCGGAATCGGGAGAGACCCGAGGCGGCGACCACGGCGGCGGTGGTGGTCAAGGAGCGACCCGCGGACGAGAGGAGGGGTTGGGGAGGCATAGAGAGGTGGGGAGAGGCTGCTGATGATCTCCAGAGTTTCGAGGGCGGGCTATGTATAGCCGGGGCAAAGGCACCCGAGCCGGTGGCCGCCGAGCGAGTCCAGCCATGGCTCTGCCGGCCGCAGCAGTCACAGGGGCGCACGGGAAGGCTACGAGGAGGGTGAGGACGAGCGCCAGAGGCTCACGGAGACGAACGGAGGAAGAGGACACCGGGGAGGAAGGCGACGATGCACAGGAGCACACTATTTCGGTCATTGGCACGGCTCGCCGGAGAAGAAAACGAAGGGGCCCAGAGGTCCAGAGGGAAGATGACGGCGATGGGGGACTGTTGGGCATTAATGGCGAGGCCAGAGACGGTCGGAGCAGCGCTGCCGACGACAACAGTGGCTAGACCACTGTTTTGGCTAGCTGCCCTCGTAGTCACCACTGGCATGGCGTGCTCTGTTTTTTTACTAATGTAAGTTCATGTCTACCGCGTAGTCCTTGGAAGAGAGAGTAATACTGCGGTAGAAAAACGGGTAAAGACAAATTGAGCTGAGTAACAAGTTTGCTGTTGCAAACTTGGCAACATCCTTGAGATAAAACCAGAGAGGTTAAATGGTAAAATGGATGTCTGGGAGGCTTAGGGTAGAAAGGACTACGGTCCTGGGAGTTTTGAGGTAATTTGGACAACTATTTACCATAGTTGCTGTACAACTACCAAATCTGACCCAGAAACTAAATCACGATGAAGCACTCACTAGGAGTGATGGATTAGGCTAAAACTTGGCAAAGCCTGATGATTTGGACATACCATGATGCTGTAAAAAGTTCATACCAAATGGACTTACCAAAATGGTACTTCCTTCACAGCTATCATTTCTGTCCAAAAACTTCAGAAAAATCCTCAGGGCAATTGGCCAGATGAAATGAGCCCAAATCTTGTGGAGATAGCTCATATAGATAGGAGAAATCCTGTGAAAATTATCAGCCATAATGGAGCAATATAAAATACAGTTGCTTCACAAACTGAAAATTTGGACAGAAAACAAGAATTGCTCCTGTGCTCACATAGTTCAATGGAATGAACTGGATTTGGGTGGAGGCTAATGATTTGAGATACTTAATAGGATGGAAAAGTTTCATCCCATTTGGAAACTCTATGAAGGTAGTTCCTTCACAAAGTTGTATTCTGGTCAGAAACTTTGAGAAATTGCACAGGGAGCTAGGATGAATGGATTGAGCTTGTCTTTGGTATCCATGTGTTATTTACCAATGTTAAACACCCTGCCAAATTGCAGCTCAATTGGAATTAGGAATAAAGCACTTCCTTTGCAAAATTTCAGAGAAGGCAGAAACTTGCATTGGATCATGTGCCAAATTTTTGAACTGAGGAACACGAGATGAGAATGGAACTAGTGATTATATAGCAAGGACAAGCTCCAGAATTTATGTGGGAATTTTCTCTGCTATAAAAATAGTAGTTCCTTTGGAAAATGGTAGAAATGCAATATTGGCATTAAATAGGAAAATGCAATTTTCCTTATTTAATTATGGCCAATATACTTGCCAGAGCTTGGATTAGGCATAAGTATCAACTCCACCAATTCTCATGAATTTAGGAGATGGCTAGCTATGCCTTTGGATTTTATTCCTCAGAAAGGCAAGAAAAGGAATAAATCACAAATTCAAAAATATTGCATGGGACTTAGCAATATTTTTGCATATCCAAGGTTCAGAAAGATAGGAGGATCTCTGGGAACAATTGGGAGGATCAACAGATGATGGCTCCTTTCTAAGCACAAAGGCCCTATCCAAATTCCAAAAATTTGGATTTAGGGTTTGAGAGGATTTGAGCTGATGCAAATGAGGTCTTGCCCACTGAAAAAGACATGAGCAAGGTTTTGAAAGGTTGGAAATGACAAGAAATCTCAGTGTCATCCAACAAACTCAGGAAAAAGATTTTGAAAATGAGTGCCAGGAAGGAATAACAGCACAAAAATTGATAACCCAATTTTGGGGCTGTTACAGTCTCTTCCAGATCTTGCACAAGAGTTGGCCCGTCCTTGGTTTTGACCACTATGTCATCCATGTATGCCTCCATATTTCTATGGAGCTGAGGTTCAAAACCAATTTGGACAGCTCTTGCAAACGTTGAGCCAGCACTCTTCAACCCGAAAGGCATCCGTAAAAAGCAATACGTACCACATGGGGTGATGAATGTTGTCTTTTCTTCAACCTCTCTCATCATGAAGATCTGGTGGTAGCCCGAGTAGGCGTCGAGGAATGATAACAGATCGCACCCGGCCGTGGAGTCAACAATCTGGTCGATGCGCGGCAACGGGAAGGGGTCCTTAGGACAAGCCTTATTGATATATGTGTAATCAATACACAACCTCCACTTCCCATTCGCCTTGCGCACCACTACCGGATTGGCCAACCACGTCGGGTGGAGCACTCCTCTCACCAAACCCGCCGCTTCCAACTTCCTGATCTCCTCTGTGATGAACTCCTGCCTCTCTAGAGCCTGCTTTCTGACCTTCTGCTTGACGGGCCGCGCGTGGGGGCAGACAACTAGGTGGTGCTCAATCACCTCCCTGGGAACACCGGGGATGTCGGATGCTTGCCACATAAACACGTCGACATTCGCCCGCAGGAAGGTGACAAGCGGGCCTTCCTATTTGCTGCCGAGGGTGGAGCCTATGGTGAAGGCCCCTCTCGTGCCATCCTCCCTGGCGGACACCTTCTTGGTCTGCGGTGGCTCGGCTCTGGATCTCTTGCTCTTGCCGGTAGAGCTCTCTGGGACGTCCTCGACGGTAGCGTAGCACCCCGAAGAGGCGTGCTTGCCGGAGCGGGTGCGAGAGGTCTTGCCGGGCTTCCGCTTCCCTTCCGGGCCTTTAGCGGCAGGAGCAGGTGCCTTGATGGCAGCCACTGCAACTGCTTCCCGGTAGAGTTGGTCGGCGCAGATCAGCGCGTCCTTCTTGTCGGAGGGGAGGGAGACGATGGTCAACGGGCCGGGCATCTTTAGCATGTTGTAGACGTAGTGTGATGCCGCCATGAACTTGGCTAGTGCCGGGCGGCCGAGGATCCCGTTGTAGGGCAAGGGGATCTCGGCCACGTCGAAGATGATCCTCTCCATCCTGTAGTTCAACTCTCCTCCAAACGTCACGGGCAGTGTGACCTTCCCCTTCGGCTGGCTCCTCCCCGGATTGACCCCTTGAAACGTGCCCATTTCCTCGAGGTCTCCATCAGGGATTTGCAATCTTTTGATCACAACACGCGAGATCAGGTTTCGGCTGGCCCCGCCGTCAACCAACATTTTCTTCACCCTGAGGTTGCGTATCGTTGGTGAGACCAACAATGGCAAACACCCGACCGCGGTAGTGCGGTCAGGGTGGTCCTCGGCGTCAAAGATGTGGGGCGTGCTGGACCACTTCAGCGGCTTCTGAGCGTCGAACGACGGCTCCGCTGCTGTAATCTCACGCACCCACTGCTTGAGCTGGCGGTGAGAGGTATGCAGCGAGGCGCCGCCATCGACGCACATGGCCTCCGTAGCCTTCTGGAACCCTTGCTCACAAGACTCGGCGTCCTCGTCGTGATCATTGTCTTCTTGTTTCTTGTCACGGCCTCGGGCGGGCCTCTCTTGCTGGTTGTCCTTCCCAGGGCGGCTTCCTTGGCCGCCACGCTTCTTGCCGGATCCCTCAGCACCGTCCTGGTCCTTCTCCTTGTCCTGCCTCTCATACTCAGCCTTTTGCTTCTCAGCAAGCAGCTCGACTTGTCGGCAGTTCTGGAGGTCGTGGCCCTTGGTGCGGTGGATCCTGCAGTATTGCTTGCCGGAGCTTCCTGGATTGTCGGTAGCCGCTAAGGCCCGGCAGGCGGCGCACCCGGCAATCTTCTTGCCGGGGGCGTCTGCCTTGACCTTCTTGCCGGCACCGGTGTCGTCAGATCCCTCAACGGCAAGCACGGCCTTGCCTTTGTGTTTCCTGTTGCGATGCCGGCCCTTCTTCGTCGGGGTGGCGGCGTCTTCATCGGTAGAGTCGGTTTCCGCGCCGGCGTCTTCGCCGGGGTACTTCCTTCCCTCTTCAACCCGGGCGCACCTATCGGCCAGAACGTAGAGCTCGGCCACATCCTTAACCTTGGTCATCGCCAGCTCTTCGCGCATCTTGCGGTTGCGCACGTTCTGGTGGAACGCGCTGATCACATCTGCGGGATGAACGTCGGGGATGTTGTATTGCACCCGGCTGAATCTTTGGATGTACTTGCGCAGGGTTTCCCCTTCCTTCTGGGGAATGATATGCAGATCACTGGCCTGGCCATGAGCTTGGTGGCCTCCTGTGAAGGCGCCAACGAACTCATGGCACATATCCGACCAAGAAGAAATGGAATCCACCGGCAAGTGCATCAACCAAGACATCACATTGGGCTTCAGCGCTAGCGGGAAATAGTTGGCAAGCACCTTGTCGTCACGAGCTCCAGCAGCCTGCATCGCGATGGTGTAGATGCCGAGGAACTCGGACGGATGGGTCTTGCCAGTGTACTTCTCGCCGACGTCAAGCTTGAACGTGCGGTGGGACGGCCACTGGAACTGCCGCAGCTCACAGGTAAAGGCCGGGCAGCCCACCTCGTAAGGTAGGCCGCCGAATCCCCCCGGTGCCGGGTGGTCCATAGTGGGTCCCGCCCGCTTGTCCGACTAGCGGCGCGTTTCGCGCCGGCGCTCGACGGTGGTTCGAGCGTCTTCGTGAGCTCGTTCCCGAAGGACCTGGCGCTGGTCGCGGAGGGTCCACGGGTCAGACGACGCTATGGAGATGTTATCACAAGCATCGTCACGACGGGCCGATGCCCCCGGCGGCTGGCGAGGAGGAGGAGAGTGCACGATGGCCGCAGCTCCCCTGGTCCTCCCAACGCCAGGATGTGGTGGCTCGGTGGAGCGCCGACCCGAGGGCCCCGCCGGTCGCGGATCGTCTTTGTTGGCGACGGCGACGAGGCTCCGGATGGTGGCCCTCCACTCGTCGAGCTTCTCCGCAGCAGGAGGGAAGTCGAGGAGCACCTGCACGCGCGCCAAAGCTTCTGCTGGCGTGGGCGGTGGCGACAGCTGCGTGGATCGCGGCGCGCTTCGACTTCTAACTACGTTAGAAGGAGCTCCGTTACGACCCAGCGGCTGCGTGCCATCTTCGCCAGCACTTCAGTGGGCGTGCTGAACCCCTTCATCTTGCGGATGACGCACAGGGCTCTTCCCACGGCGGTGCCCAGGGTCACCAGCGTGGTGACGCTGCTCGGCGCGCATACCATGGGAAGAGCGTGCAGTGGTCGCCGGTGTGGGCGTCTTGGAGGTCGCTGAGCCACCCGGAGGTGGCACAACAACACCCCTGGAGGGCCCCGCGCTAGCTGCGGGGGGCCCAGCTCCGTCTTTGGATCTGGCGACGTGCGGCCGATCGTCTGGCGCGCGAATGGTGCCGCTCGCCAGGCTCTGACTGCCAGGGCGATGCTGGCGCTCGTGGACCGCGGCCCGGGTCCTGTCCGCGACCGATCCACTGCTCGTCCGCACCGGCACGGGCCGTTCGACTCCCAATGAGCCGATCGCTGTGGCCGTCTTCTTCTTAAGAGCCATGGCGACGAAGAACTGCTAGGCTAACTACTAGAACAGATTCTCACAATTGCGCCCCCTACCTGGCGCGCCAAAGATGTCGGGGAAACGACACCTATGGGATCACAAGAATCCCTACTACGGTTGCCGGGGTGCAGGGTTGCGAGAAGAGCAAGATTAGTAACCAGCACAAGGATCGTTTACCCAGGTTCGGGCCGCGAGGATGCGTAAAACCCTAGTCCTGCTTTGGTGGGTGTATTTCAGAGAGTTCTTGAGCTCTCGAACTAGCTGTGGTGAGTGCGTGGTTCGAAAGAGACGAATCCTTCTCCAGTATGCCATGGGCCTCCTTTTATAGTCTAAAAGGGGCTGCCACAGTGGCACACATGAGGTGGAAAGGCGCACAGTGCTATGAGCTTATCGCTCGTATTACAGGACAAGACACATTTCATGCGCTGCTGAGGTGTCCCCTTGCTTTATCGGGGACAGGGGCAAGGCCCGTCGCGTCCGTCGCTGCTCCTCCTCGCTTCAACACGCGCCCTGGCCAGCGATGTGTGCAGCGCCATGTAGGCAGGCAGGCAGCTGAGGTGGCGCGGTGGTAGGGTCTTCACGAAGATCTGCATGTCGCCACGCAGGCGTGTGCTGAGTTGGCCTGGAAGTTGCATGTTGCCACGCAGGTGCCCGCCTAGCTGGTCGGGCTGGCAGCTGCATGTGAACGGCGGTGGAGGCTTGGTTGGTGCGGGCCTGGCAGTGGCCCTGCTGGCGTCTTTGGCGAGGGCCTTGCCGGGTGGCCCGGCAAGGGTCTTGCCGTGTGGCCCGGCAAGGGTCTTGCCGTGTGGCCCGGCAAGGGTCTTGCCGCGGCACACCATCATCCCCGGCAAGGACCTTGCCGGGGGTCTCATGGCCTTCCTCGGCAAGGATCTTGCTGAGGATTGTTGTCTTCTAATCCTCATCTGATCTTGAACATGTCTTCACAAAGATCTGCATGCCACCACAGAGGTGCCTCCCGAGCCCTGGCCCCACGTGGATGATGGCGTTGGGGACCGTGGGCTCAAGGGTGGCTCGCTCTGTTGGTGTGGGGCGAGCTGCCCCGGCAAGGGTCTTGCCGGGGGAACCTGCTTCGTCCCTTTGCTCCTTGTAGTCTTGGCCTTGGCGTTTCTCTGGTTGTCTCGGGCTTCGGTCTTACCTTGGCTCACCTCCCCTGTTCTGCTTAGTGTGACCATGGGCACGGCTCCGACTGCCCGTGCACAGGTAAAGGGGTACAAAAGTGCGCCCCTCTTTTTGTACACCGACACAAATGGACATTAAAAGTGCTTTTCTAAATGGTGAAATTGAGGAGGAAGTTTATGTTAAGCAACCTCCCGGCCTTGTTAACACTAAGAAACCTAATCATGTTTACAAACTTCACAAAGCCCTTTATGGTCTTAAACAAGCTCCTAGAGCATGGTATAAATGCTTGACCAAGTTCCTAATTGAAAAAGGCTTTGAAATTGGAAAAATTGATACTACTCTTTTTACTAAAAGGGTTAATGGAGAACTATTTGTATGCCAAATTTATGTTGATGATATTATATTTGGTTCGACAAACCCTCATTTTAGTGAGATGTTTGGAAAGCTAACACTACTAGGAAAAGGCTAATTAGTGGCGCACCTGTTTTGGCCATTAATCGCGCACTATAGGTGCGCCACTATCATCACGCCACTAGTAACAAGTACTAATGTGCGCCATTAGTATACCAGACAATAGTGGTGCACCAGGCAATGCGCCATTAGTATGTCCCCTGGTGCGCCATTACTATGCCTCCCAGGGGGCCATATTTACCTTGTGCTCTGGGTTACCAATGGCGCACTTATAGATAATGCGCCACTAGTGTGTTTATTGCAGTGCGCCACTAAAGTGCAGTATGGTGCGCCACTAGTATGAATATTAGGATTTTTTTTCATTTCTGATATTTGCACAGGTTACAAAATACATTACTCAACAGAATATAGACAACACAACATATAAACATCAGATTTATCAAATACAATAGAAGATTAGTCTCCGAATACAATTCATCATATTAGTCTCCAAATTCAAAATACCGAACAAAGTTAGAACATTACAAGTCTCGAGACCGCGAGTAGCGAGTTTGTCTTCACATTACAAGTCGATATCGATCATCTAAACTACCATCACATAGAAGAGAGCTGCGGTCATCACGATGAGCATCATCGCGATGAAACTGGTCTTCATCCGGTTCCTCCAACGCTCCCTCCTCTCTCCCGCTAGATAGCGCGCGTATCTAGCTTCCGCCTCCGCCCTCGTGGTGTACCCTCTGTAACTGTTACCGCTGAAACGGTGAACCTGTCTCCGACACTCCTCCCAGTCGTCGTAGACTCCGGGAACCTTACCCTTGTACACGACATACGATGGCATCTCTATGCACTAGACAAACAAAACGTTAGTAGCAATTCACAGACAATACATAAGCAATATATAAGTATGCAACAAAAGGATCTTAAGAGAAAAGCAACACATTAATAGCACGATTCATGGTCCTACTAATAAATAGCATCGATTACATATAAGTTGAACGACTGTCCAAACCAAAGAGACATACAAGTTCATTAAAGTTTAATTACAACATAAGCTAATCGATATTTCAGAACTACATAGCATCACTACTTTCGACTCGACTCAGGGACCGGAGCGTGGATGAAGCCGCCGTCTTTCGTGATTGTCATGAATGTGCATTCGTTGTTAGCCTGCATTTGTAGCGTTGTTTCTATTTCACTGTTGGACGGTTGATATTTGAGGTAGAACTGCCCCGAGGTACGAAGGACATCTTGATGGATGATTTTCGCAAACTTCGACTGGATGCGAAAGAATTCTTGTCTGAGGTCCGCGTCCTGGATTGCCGACAAGCGTGCGGCCCAATCTTTGAGACTATTTGGTAATAGAAGGTGATTATGGTCCCGTACGATCGCCCGCATGTGATGGAGGGCGTATTAGGCATCGTTCTCACCGCCAGGCGGCTGCTTGACGCAGGGGAACGTCGTTACGTGGGTGAACACATGCTTGCCGTACCTAAAAATTGGCCTCCTGAAGGTGCCTCCAGATTTGGCGTAGCCGGGGAGAACATCATCAAGAACTTTCTTGATATTCGTGTAGTTTTTCTTCGACTGACGGTCCGAGTCGAAATACGTGGCCATGGAATAGTTCGGGCTTAAGAGGATGAGTGTGCAATGTGTGTCACTGCACAAAACACGGAATGTTAGAACAAAAGAACGATCGAAATCTAAGAAATCATATGTTACGGGGCGGTGAGGGGATGACTTACTCAGGAAAGTAAGGCACGAGGAAGTTATCCTTATCTGGGTTCGCCAGAATGACGCCTTCGAGGTATGAACTCGCGACTTGCCGGTCCCCAGCGCTGCCCAAGATCTTGGCACGCATGTAGAAGGGGTCGACTATCACGATGTCCGGGGTCTTGTCTCTAATGATCCGCATGTCCATACTCAGCGAAAATAGCCGAACGAAGGTGTAGTGCAGCGGATGAAGGTTAAACATAGCGAAGATGTCATCAAACCGCAAGACGATCATACCCCCGATGGCGCTATCGACAAAGCCCTTGCCCTCTGGCACCTTGGCCACGAAAACCGGGTATGCCACATCATTCTCGGAGAGACGCCGCTTCTCCAAAGAAAGAACACTGTCATGCAGACTCCGCATTGCACCGGTTGCAGCATTGAGCAGATTAGTCAGTAGCATCGGCCTACCCGCCACATGCACCCTTCTCGAGATATCCTTAGGTGAAGGTGGTCCGTCCTGAGCACGGATCATACTCGGTGCCGGCTGGCTCGCACCCTTGTTATTCTTTCTTTTCCGTCCCTTCTGCTTCTTCTGCTGTAATGGGATCGAGTTCTGCTCAGAGACAACCTTCTTGAGTGTGTTGGGGCTGATAATATTTGGCACCTCGGCTATCTGAGGCTTGGTGAAGGCGGCAGCTGGAGGCGTCTCCTGAGAACTAAATGCCAGACGACGCCTGTTGCAATTGGTTTTCTCCGCGGTAGCAGCTAGATCGCGATCGTCTTTTCCAGGGTTGGGTTCTTGAGAAGGAGGCCCCAAGAATACGTCATCGTACCCATGTTCGTTGAAGTACTTATCGATGTTGGTAAATGTACCATCGTCGACCGGATCCTGTGCCATATGCATGTCCGGATCAGCTGACGCCGGTAGCGTTGCGGCGGTCTTGCCATGGCTTGGCGCCGGCACGACTGGCGGTGTTGTCTGTGGGGTGG
This sequence comes from Triticum aestivum, assembly GCF_018294505.1. Taxonomy (NCBI): domain Eukaryota; kingdom Viridiplantae; phylum Streptophyta; class Magnoliopsida; order Poales; family Poaceae; genus Triticum; species Triticum aestivum. The sequence goes on along the minus strand of NC_057814.1, from coordinate 163,747,258 downwards.
TGTCCCCCGCCCCCAAACGAATCTGGCTCTTCGGCCAAAGCATGGGCCAGCTTATGCAGGCGCTGAGGGTCATCACATCATCTTCGTCGGCCCAGGGGGTCGATACGGAGGTAACAAGTCGTCGAAGCCCCGCAGCACCCGAACCAGTTGAACCCTAGACACGGTGGGTGGCATCGAATTACCATGGAACACGCGGATGCCCGGTTGAACGATTCTAGCCTTGGCGACACCGATCAACTCGCCATCCACGAAGTGCGGGAGAGTGCATGGAATGTCGGTGGCACCCTGCGAAAACATGTAGGGCGTCAGGGATGCCCAGTCAAAGGCAAGGAGATGAAGTCATCGGCCGAGAGGCTTAATTAGTTACCGTGATGGCGTCGAGCTCGGCTAATGTCGAGGCACCGCCAACAGCGGGCGTGCAAGTGACGGAGGGGCCGCTTGCTGCCGAGGTGCCGGCCGGCGTATTCTTCCCACACCCGGGTGCATTAAGCTCCAATGCCGGCGTCGTCGCCGGAGACACCAATGCCGCCTCCGTCGGAGACACCAATGGCGCCGCCTGCCGGTGAAGCTGGGAATCGGGGGCGGCCCCTGTTGACCACCCGCCATCCACGCCTGCAGCCCCTCATTCAAGCTAGGAACAATGGCGGTGATCGTCGCTCCCAGTTGGTCTCGCACTTGCTCTTCGACTATCTCCGGAATCCGCGCCACTTGTGCCTTGAGTTCTTGAACCTCGCGCTCCTGGCTTTCCGAGCTAGTCTTTCTCTCCTTTCGCCCAGCGGTATAGTAGTCCGACCATTTCATGGACAAGCCTTTGCCGGCCACACGACCAGCTGACGACGGCTTACTGAGCTTATCCTTGTTTTTCATTACGTTCAATGCCCTATTTAAAGTGGTGTCCCAAGGGGAGCTCTTAGACGACCCCGCGCTACTGCCTTTAGTGTTCTGCGGAAGGAACATGAACCATTTAGAAATTTGGCTTCATTAATTAGAATGCAACCATATGGAGCTAATTACGCGGGGGTGTATTCCTTACCAGAACAAGCTCAAGCGCCTTGGTCTTCGGATTCGTGGTGAGCTCCTTGGTTACCGGGTCAATCTTGTACCGGGCCCTGACTAGTTCCTGGTCTGCTTGTCACGGTATTTATCGAAGAGGGGCGGTAGGCCTTGCTCGGCACGCTCCGCGTCCTCCTTGTCCCATATAGGTTCCGCCACTCTGTAACCGCCGGGACCGAGTTTGTGGACCCCTAAGTTCAAGTCCCGCATATCTTTCCCCCACTGACTTGATTCCGCGGTTGCGTTGCTCTCGCACTTGATCTTGAACTCCAGGTAGTCAGCTTCGCTGATCGAAGGATTTGTCTCCTTGATCTTCTCATAACTATCACCTTTTTCAATCCTTCTCTTCACCGCGGCTCTCCAAGTAGCCAGGGCCGTGCTCATCTTCGTGAGGGCGGCACTGTTCACTTTATTCCCTGAGAGGCGTGTGTTTGCGAAGTCACCGGGGAACTTGTATCGTTCGTGCAGCTTCGTGAAGAGGAGGTTGCGCAAATTCCCTCGGTCACGATGCCTTAGGTTCTCGGTGTTGATCGAGACGGTGCTCCGGAGAATGCACCCGAGCTGTCCCGCGTACCCCTTGACTAATTCTTTGGGCGCCGTTGGATGCCCACTGGAGGACACTTCAGTAAATTCCTCCTTGACGGTGCCGAGCACGTTCGGGCGCCGGTCCTTCCGTTGCCTCTTCGGTTGGCTGCCATCTGTGCGTGCGCTGCCATCATCAGTGGTGGCATCCTCGGCGGCACCATCAGTGGTGTCATCCCCGACGCCACTAGGGGTTGTGTAGTCGGGATCGGTGTCTTCCGCGGCGTCCTCATAGCGGTGAGGTTCTTCCTCCATCTCCTGGGACAGCTCCCAGAATTGCTTGCCCGAACCGCCGGCCTCATCGTTGTGGGCCATGTTTCGCTCTAAATAGGAAAAAGTTTGGTCAAAAAGTTGGTTATTGTCAAGGAACAAGATCTCTAAGTTGACCAAATAACCTAATTCTCGAGGAATGTCGCCAAAAAGTTGGTTATTGTCAAGGAACAATTGAGAGATGTTTGTGATATTGCCTAGGTGTTTTGGGATGGAACCTGTTAGTGTGTTGTTGCTAAGGTCCAAGTCCCTTCCTAACCCCCTTCTTCTTGTCTCCTCTCACTATCTCTCTCACACACATGGCAAGCAAGGGTGTCTGAGTGTGTGAAAAAATACTAAACTAATCCAAGGGCTGAAAATTGATCATCTGTTTCAGATTGCAGTTTTCTTTCTTGGGGCTTCGGTGTGCGGTACAAAACTGAATTTTGGAAATCTACAGAATGAACAAGCTAAGGGCTGCAAATGCCCGCAAGGCTTCAAGGGTGACGGCATAATGGCTCAGTGTTATTTAAGGGTTGGTTTGTGAGGAATTATCATGGTCTCATCATTTAGGGTTTGTCGACACCGAGGCATCCTAAAAGCTAAGCTTTTATCATTTAGGGTTTGTCGACGCCGAGGCACCCTAAAAGCCTAAGCTTTCATCATTTAGGTTTTTATCGACACCGAGGCACCCTAAAAGCCAAGGTTTTATCATTTAGGGTTTGTCGACGCTGAGGCACCCTAAATGCTAAGTTAAGTTTTCATCATTTAGGGTTTATCGATGCCGAGGCACCCTAGGTTGACTGATATATATGGGTATCTTCTAATAATATACCCTATCAAGTATGGCGCAATAGTTAAAAAAATAGCCAACAGTGACATGCAAGTGCTGACAGAAAAGGGAAGGAGAATTCTAAGTTGGGCCTAATCACTTGGCTCTATTGCCACCTATGGCAGTTGCATATTAGTTGTGCAAAAAAATTTAAGAGCGGGCAGTAATGAATAATATTTAATGGGATACCTCAAAAAGCTAATCTAGTATCTCCATTTAACAGTTTTCAACTAGAAAGTGCGCAAAGTGCAACAAACAGATTATTTCAACCCCCCAAACAATAATGATAACATTCTTTTCCTGAACTATAAACGACTCATGGTTTCGTCTGTCCACACATGAATTCAGCATATGTGTTTAATGCAGCAAGAATAAAGGGACACCACATGTCAAAAATCTCGCATCCAAAATTTCACAATTGAGCCTAACGTGACAATGCATATATAACCAGGCTTATGGTGCATTCTACTTTCTACCTGTCCAAACTGTATTTGTCAGACTTAACTAAGTTAACTGTTATCTGCACACCCTAATCTTTTTATCTGATTAACACAAAATAGACATCTCAACACTTGCATTTGCAAATATAACACCATGAGACACTTCAACTAGGTACTTCTCGAAGGACAAAAACCAAGAGACAGTAAACATATCAGCCGTTGATAGAAGATTCAGAACTAGTCCTTAGCTTGAGCTTCTGAACTAGTACTGACAAACCTAGAATAATGGCTCAAATGCTGAACCTAGAATAGATTATACCATTAGTAATAATTATGCATTGCTCATGTTGTAAAAAGGCACAGAAAGAGAGCAACTGACATTAGTAATAACTATGAGTTGATATCACACTTCTATATGTATAACAAAAGAGGAAGTTGATCCTACTTAATTAAGTACTAAGATACCCCGGCCCATGCATTAGTCGCAAGTACCCCATATGTCCTATTTTTAGCAAAGTCATGCCAAAATTCACGGAAAATTTCAGCATGACCTTTGCTGAAAATAGGACATATGGAGTACCCGAATTTGCCGGAACGAAAGTTAATCGACATTCCAGCAAACTCAAGGGCCTCTCGGGGTACCTGCAAAATCATTATCCCACCCCCGCCCCGCTGCAACCCCACAACACCCCACAATATCATCACGACACGATGGTATTAGACAAAACCCCCCAATATCATCACGACACGATGGTCGGAGACAAAACCCAGCAATATATCTTCTAGCCATGAAACCCTACCCTGATTCTCCTTTCTTCCTCTTTTTTCACTTAAACCTGCAAACATGTAGGGAAAGCAATTAATACAAGGCACAAAAATGGCATGCTATGTAGCCTTAATGCTACAGAACATATGAAATATATGCCAGCATTATATATGATATAAACTCCAATAATTTTTGAATAAAACAGTAGCTAAAAAAAGTAGCAAGCAAGCAATTCATTTGACTAACTATTTAAGTGTTCTGGACTCCAACAACCACTTTGCAGACAAGCAGGAAAGTGGTTCTTCATGGATAGCTGAAAGTGGTTTTTCCTTGAGGGATGTGTGATCTATGATGGTGCTGTCTTTTTGCTTAATTGGCTTTGGTTAATCCTATGAGGAGCACTGGATTGAAGCAACGGCTCAGAACATGTCAACTGCCTATGCAGGCATAAAGCATGTTGTTGGGATGGAGGTGGTGGAATCCACTTGTTGTCTGGCTAAGAAGTTGAAGTTGGCATTGATTAGTGCTGAAGTTGGCACTCTTTAAATTCAGAAAAGAAAAGGCACCACATAATATTGATGGACATGGGAAAGCTTTGCAATTGCACCCACAAGTGTCAAGCACCAACTTAATAGCCACTCCTAATAAATCCTTCCCATGACAGTACGACGCTCACCCTCGGTTCGACAAATAATATTATTCTCCCGCATTAGCTAAAATGGCTAAAACCGAATGCGATAATCCTAGTGTTCTCTTGTGGTGGTGGTGAGATGCCCATATCATGCATTGGTGGGCAACGATGATTAGATTAAACTGTAACCAGGCACATACTTACAGGTGTTTGCTAATATGAAAAAGGAGTGGACCTTTGGGTACAAAGGAGTGGACCTGAACGGTGCAAACAAAAAGAAACTGATAAAAAAGATGAGTGTTGTGTTCCCGGGGGTGGAAGAACATGACAGGGCCAGCCAACGATTACTAACTCGATCAAAAAGTGATTATTGCCCATGTAAATGGCACCAAATCCCTCCGGATCGTTAACAAGGGAGGATGCAGACAGGGGACTTCAATCAATCGAGCATCAGCAGCACAACGGTGTAACCAGATGGAATGGAATCCGGTTGGAAGGGCAACTAGCAAGCAACAGGCAAAGTAGTAGTGTGGCGGCAGCAGAGAGCAGCATCAACGGCGGGAAAGAGCAACGCCAAGGCAGCAACAAGCAGCGGCCAAGCAGCGAACGTCAACAGCAGCAGTAGTGCAGTCAGCAGAGCAACAGCAGCAGCGGGGCGGCGTGACAACAGTCAGCACAGGCGCGCGCGAGCGGCAACGGGCGGATGAGCACGGGCGAGGGATGGCCAGGGGCGCGCAGGCGGATGCGTGCCCAAGGGCAGGAGCAGCTGGGAGGGCATGCGCCGGGGCGCGGCAGAGGAGCCCGGGAGCACGGGCCGGGTGTGGGGTGAGCGCGAGGTCGACGGCGGCCTATGGAGGCGGATCGAAGGGGGGAACGGGTGAGGGACTCACCGCGGAGATCATGGCAGGCTCGGTGAAGGCCGGGGTGGACCGGAGAGACGGTGGCGACCGCGAGATGGCGACGGCTGGAGGTAGAAGAAGGACTCCTCCTCCTAGTGCTCCGGCGGCGACTCCGGCGGCGGAGCGGGCGCGGGGGACGTCGGTTGCGTGGGGTCGTCGGCGGCGGTGGAGAGCGGGCGCGGGGGGTTTGCTCGGCGGCGGTGGAGAGCGAGAGCGGGCGAGGGGGATCTGGTGAGGGAGGGTTAGCGAGGGGGGAAGGTTAGCAATGGCGCACCTCCTAGGGGTGCGCCATAAGTACTTTGATAGCAATGGCGCACCTTCCCCTAGTGCGCATTACTAACCTTTTTTTTGGGATTTTTAGTTGCATCTAATATTTTTTTAGAAAATGACGATCAAATTTGAAAACATTTATGAATGTGAAAAAATATCAACAAATTTGTTATTTGAAAATATTTATGAATATGAAAAAATATCATCAAATTTGTTATTTGAAAATATCACCAAATTTGTTAGTTGAAAATATTTGAAAAAATATCATAAAAATTTGTATACCAATGGCGCACCTCCTAGGGGTGCGCCATAAGTACCTTGATAGCAATGGCGCACCTTCCCCTGGTGCGCCATTACTAATTATTTTTTTGGATTTTTAGTTGCATCTAATTTTTTTAGAAAATGATGATCAAATTTGAAAACATTTATGAATGTGAAAAAATATCATCAAATTTTTTATTTGAAAATATTTATGAATATGAAAAAATATCATCAAATTTGTTATTTGAAAATATCATCAATTTTTTTTGGATTTTTAGTTGCATTCATTTGTGAATTGGTAAAACATTTATGAATATGAAAAAATATCATCAAATTTGAAAAAATATCCATGAATTCAAAAAGTGCCCATGTAATTTAAAAATATTCAAGAGTTCAAAAAATATTAACAAATTCAATACTTTTTGTGAGTTAGAAATTCAATACCAGAATAAACATAAATAAATATTCATGAGGACTAGAACAGAAGAAATATCATTTCAATATGTCGAAATACAATCGAGAAATGAAGATTACAATTTAAATACAATCGATCTTAGCTAGCTATCTTTTCACAATCTTCTTGCCCTTCTTTTTCGCAAATGGAGTTCTTCTGTTGAACGGACGTCCTTTAGGTAGGGTGGTCCTGCTTCTTCTTGTGGTGTATGGCACTTCATCGTCGTCGTCATGTTCCATCTTCGGGTCGCCGTACTTGTCGAAGTCTTGCTCATTGGCGACTCCATCCATTCCGATGATCTTCCTTTTGCCTCTCCTCACGACAACACGACTGGGCTTTGACGGGTCGGTAATGAAGAAGCATTGGTCCACTTGGGAAGCCAGTACCCATGGCTCATTTTTCGCGGTGACGTTTGCGCCCGCGGTCTTGGATTTGGCTTCGGGTATAACCATGGTGGTGAAATACCGGTCTTCTTTTAGGACGCTCTTGGCCCATCTGACACGGAACATCGGGACCTTCTCTCCAGCGTAGCTCAGCTCCCAGATCTCCTCGATCCTTCCGTAGTATCTGTCCTTGTCGTTACCGGTGTAGGATTCCATCGTTACCCCGGAGTTCTGATAACCATCGCTCTTCATGTCCTTGTCCTCGGTGTAGAATGTGTAGCCGTTGATATCGTACGCCTCATAGGTCATCAGGTTGTGCTCGGCGCCCTGTGACAAGGCGAATATGAGTTTTTCTTCCGCGGAAGAATCCTCATGTAAAGGGTACGACAGAAGCTTCTCCTTGAACCAACGCGTGAAACATGAGTTGTGCTCTTTGATTATATCTCCGTCCGTCCTCTGTTGGCCTCGGTCATTGTACGTCTTCTCAATAAAGGTTTTGTGCTCTACCACCCAAGGATCGACCACGTCTATGTGTTGTAGCGCGACTAGGTTTGCTCTTTCAAAGTCGGCGAGTCGACCCTCGAAGTCGACATGCATTTCGCGGCGACCATCGCGGTGACCCCATCCAGCGAGCCTGCCGAGGTGCCTGTTGACGGGCAGACCAACGGGGTTCTCGATGCCTAGATAATTCGTGCAGTAGGAGATGCACTCTTCGGTCAGAAAGCCCCTGGCTATGCTTCCCTCTGGACGTGACATGTTGCGAACATATCCTTTGATGACACCATTCATCCTTTCGAACGGCATCATGCTGTGCAGGAACGTCGGCCCGAGTTGGATGATATCCTCCACGATATGGACCAGCAGATGCACCATAACATCGAAGAATGCGGGCGGGAAGTACATCTCAAGCTCGCATAGTATCACCACGATCTCTTCCTGTAGCCTTCTGAGTTGCCTCACGCCAACCGACTTCCGAGAGATGACGTCGAAAAAGTTGCATAGGCCAAATAGCGTTTCACGGACGTGCGCGTCCATGATCCCACGGATTGCAACTGGAAGTATCTGCGTCATCAGCACGTGACAGTCGTGAGACTTCATCCCGCTGAACTTCTGCTTCGCTGAGTCTAGGTATCTGCTTATCTTCCCCGCGTAACCGTAAGGAAGTTTTACTCCTACGAGGCAGGTGAAAAACTGCTCGATCTCCTCCTGACTTAGAGTGAAGCACGCGGGAGGGTAGTCATTTCCGATCTTCTTGGCCTTTTTGCCTTTGCGACGACTTTCCGTGTCCTGCTTCGCCTCATCATCATCATCATTAGCGTGAAGCTCCTCCCTGATGCCCATTGATTTCAAGTCTGCCCTTGCTTTCGGCCCATCTTTGGTCCTCTCTGGCATGTTGAGCAGGGTACCAAGCAGACTCTCGCACACGTTCTTCGTGATATGCATGACATCAAGGCTGTGAGGCACACGGAGGATCTTCCAGTACGGCAAGTCCCAGAAAACAGACCTCGTTTTCCATACCTTCAGCAGCGGCTCTGGCGCCTTTCGCTTCTTTCCCGGCTCTGGCGCCTTTTGCTTCTTTCCCGGCAGTGGGCAATCTTTCCAATTTTTCAACAGCTCGTCTATTTCCTCGCCGCTCCTCGTACGCGGGCGTCTTCGGGGTTCGGTTTCACCATCGAACAGATCCTTGCGTTTTCTCCATGAGTCATCGTCGCGAAGCCACCTTCGATGTCCCATGAACACGGTTTTCGAAGACCCGGGATCTCTATCTAGCTGGCGATACGTTGTGTCATCCATGCACCTGACGCATCCAGAAAATCCGTGGACCACCTGCCCCGCGACATATCCGTAACCGAGATAGTCGTGCACCGTCGTGAGCAGTGCGGCTCTCATAGGGAAATATTCTTTCTCTGCGGCGTCCCACGTATTGGCTGGCGTTTTCCACAGCGTGTCTAGCTCCTCTTTCAGCAGCCCCAGATACAGATTGATGTCGTTCCCTGGTTGTTTCGGCCCTTCAATTAGCATACTCATGTGAATGTACTTCCTCTTCATGCACAACCAGGGGGGAAGGTTGTACATCCACACAAACACAGGCCAGGTGCTATGTGTGCTTCTCTGGCTGCCAAACGGATTGACTCCATCGGTGCTCGCGCCCAGCACGATGTTCCTTGGATCGTCCCCAAATTCTGGGTGTTCGAAGTTCAACGCTTGCCACTGGCTCGCATCCTTAGGGTGACTCAGCATCTTGTCTTTTTTATTTATCTCCGGATCATTTCCGTCATCTTCTCGCTTCTTCTCCTCCCTATCCGCGTGCCAACGCAGGAGCTTTGCTAGCTTAGGGTCCGCGAAATACCGCTGCAGACGAGGAGTGATCGGAAAGTACCACACCACTTTTCGAGGAGCTTTCTTCCTCTTCTTGTATCGAGTGACGCCGCACACCGGACATATGGTAGACTCCGCGTGCTCGTCCCGATAAATGATGCAATTGTTCATGCACACATGGTATTTCACGTGCGGTAAATCCAGAGGACACACGATTTTCTTCGCCTCCTCGAAACTGGTCGGGCACTTGTTCCCCTTGGGAAGACGTTCGTGCCAGAATGACATGTTCTCGTCGAAGCATGCGTCGGTCATTTTGTGTTTTACCTTCATCTCCAGAGCCATGAGCGTTACTTTCAGGCGGGTATCCTCGGGCCTGCATCCTTCATACAATGGAGTAACCGCGTCTATCTCCAGTTGATCCAGCTTGGCTTTCTCTCGGGCGGCAGCTCTTGCGTTATCCGTCTGCTTGAGAAGCAGCTCTTGAATATGAGGGTCCTGCACCCAGCCCATCGATGGTCCATCGTCGTCTGCTCCGGCATCTTCATCTTCATGATCATGCCCTTCGTCTGCTCCGGCATCTTCCTCATCATCATGTCCGGCATCTTCTACATGATGACTGTGTACTGCATCTACTTCGTGATCATGTCCTGGAGATTCTTCGTCTTCTCGCCCGCCCTCGCCGCGGTTGTCTTGCTGCCCTTCCTCATTTCTTGCCCGGCCCCCATGGACGACTTCATAATCATCTTCATCACCTTGCCACCGATAGCCATCCATGAAACCACGCAAGAGCAGGTGGTCCCGCACCTGTACGGAATCCGGGTCCATAAGGCTCTTCAGCTTGCATCTTCGACACGGACATCTTATCTCCGTCTCGTTCTTTTGAAGCATCTCGGCCTTCGCGGAGCTCAAAAACCTATTCACGATGCCTTCGGTCATCGTGCGGACCATGGTCGCCTGCGGGGTAGAGCAAAACGATATTTTAGAACCAAAAAATTTTGGCATGACTTTGCCTAAAAATAGGACCAAAAAGAATGCATAGTGCCAAATTCTCGCCGAAACGGAAATGAATCAACATTCCGGCAAAATATTGGCAACTATCGCATTTCAAATACCGGTACCTGCAAACACAAACATATGCAACACCACAAACATATGCAACACCACAAACATACGTAGATCTAGGCCATAAAAAGTGCATGTGCACGTTGTTGGAGGGAGAAAAAAGTAGATCTACAACATAAAGAAAGCTTTCCCCTTACTTACCTATCAAAAAAAGGTAATTTAACCACTTAATTTGGGTGAATCTATGGTGCAAATGAGGTGAGGAGGAGGAGGCAGCCGAGACAAGCTTGGAGGAGGAGGTGGAGAGAATGAAGTGGGGAAAGTGAGTGTGGTAGGTGGCTGTCCAAAATATCTAGCTGCTCTCAGGTTACCAATGGCGCACCACCTAAAAATGTGCCATTAGTAACCAGGGTTACTAATGGCGCACCTGTTACGTGGTGCGCCATTACTAGTTTTGCAAAAAAAAAAAAAATTGTTAGTAGTGGCGCACCATGGTTGTGGTGCGCCATTACTAGTTTGAACTAGTAATGGCGCACTATACACTAGTGCGCCATTACTAGTTTTGAAAAAAAAAGTAAAAAAAAATTTGTTAGTAGTGGCGCACAGAGCGTGTGGTGCACCATTACTAGTAAAAACTAGTAATAGCGCACTATGCGCTGGTGCGCCATTACTAGTTTTGGATAAAAAAATTGTTAGTAGTGGCGCACCGTGGGAGTGGTGCTCCATTAGTGATATGGACACTAATGGCGCACCTACACATGGTGCACCACTGCTATATAGCAGTGGCGCACCACATATGTGGTGCGCCATTAATGTCCATATTAGCTATAGCCCTTTTCCTAGTAGTGTAATGTCAAAGAAGTTCGAGATGTCTATGATGAGTGAACTCAAATTCTTTCTTGGTTTGCAAATCAAGCAAACTAAGAAAGGTACCTTTGTTTCTCAAACAAAGTACACCAAGGACTTATTCAAGAAGTTCAATATGCAAGAATGCAAAGGTATGCCTACACCCATGCCTACTAGTGGACATCTTGACTTGACTAAGGACGGTGAACCGGTTGATCAAAAAGTTTACCGTTCTATGATTGGTTCATTGTTATATCTATGTGCCTCTCGTCCTGATATTATGCTAAGTGTGTGCATGTGCGCACGATATCAAGCGGCCCCTAAAGAGTGCCATCTTAAGGCTGTGAAAAGGATAGTGAGATACTTAATACACACACCAAATTTTGGCATTTGGTATCCTAAGAGGTCTTGTTTCGATCTTGTTGGTTACTCCGATTCGGACTATGCCGGAGACAAGGTTGATAGAAAGTCCACTTCAGGTACTTGTCAATTTCTTGGTAGATCTCTTGTGTCTTGGTCCTCCAAGAAACAAAACTCGGTATCCTTATCCACCGCCGAAGCGGAATACATTGCCGCTGGTTCATGTTGTGCTCAATTACTTTGGATGACCCAAACTCTTAAAGATTATGGGATATATGTGAAACATGTTCCATTGCTTTGTGAAATGAAAGTGCTATCAAAATTGCTCACAATCCCGTGCAACATTCTCGAACTAAGCATATTGAAGTTCGTCATCATTTCACTCGAGATCACGTTGCCAAAGGGGACATTGATCTTAAGCATGTTCGTACCGATAAGCAATTGGCGGATATATTCACCAAACCGCTTGATGAGAAAAGTCTTTTGCCGTTTGATAGGAGAATTGAACATCATTGATGCTTCAAACTTGGAGTAGGAACTCCATTTGGATACATGCAAGGCATGAGCCTTTAACTAATCCTTGAAATTTCCTTCATGATGCTATCTTTATGTCTTGGATATACTTGCACCCTTGCATGCTATCTAATCCTTGCAGGTACTTGGATGGATCTAAATCCATGAAATTGCAACTCACTCATATCTTGAGCAATTTCTACATCACCAAGTCTCTACACAATGGTGGTTGAAGACAAGGAAGCTCGAAACCCTTCAAACATATCCTTTGACAAATCTATATTAAATTCTATGATTGTCATTTTGGATACACAAGTGCTCTTCCTTGCAAGTCTAACCCATGTAGGTAGATGAACTCAAATCCCAAGTGGTGCTCCAAATTCTTGATAAGCTACATCAACCTCGAGCAACCCACACAAGTTCAACTACATGATCAAAATCAACACCACCACCCAAGGTATGTTATTCCATCTTAGAGAAGCCTCACTCCAAGTCATGGGGCAAAGCAACTCAACAAGATGCGAATACATCAAGATGCTTAAACGAAAAATGGTAACCTCATTTTCAGCTTAAACGATGAGTATGACCTATGATCAAGTGCCCTCACTTGACTCCTAAGTCAATATACTCTAACATAGGTGACTTTGTCGCCACCCAATTCTGGATGAAGTTCTCTTGTGTTTCTCTGTGGTCTTGCATTTGTCTCGTGCACATTTATTTCCCCTTTTCACAAAAAAAACTTCATCTAGATTCTTTTTTTATTCTTTTGTGTTCTGCATTCTCTGCATTGAATTCATTGCAAATCTTTTGGCTAATTCCTTGCAAATCCTTGTGAGATCTTAATTGCCTAGAGAGCTGAGGTGACAAGTGTTTTCACTGTGATGAACTCGGTCACACCGTTTGTTTTCTTCGGCCCAACCGAATTCTTTCGGTGCCACCGAAGCACACAACTCGGTGCTACCGATTTCGCTGCAGAAAAGACAGCTTGCCACTTGTTCCTGCATTTTTATGCTCCAGCTCCACTCAATGATTCTTGTCCTCTACAAGCATCACATTCGACTTGCTACTTTGCTCTGTGACTCAAGGGCCAAACCCATTTGTAATAAAAATCCAGAAGAGCCCTTCTTGGAAATTGATGTCAAAGGGGGAGAGAGATCACATCAAAGCTTAAAGAGAGATCACATAAAAAGGGGGAGAGAATACTCAGGGGGAGAACGTAAGAAACCCCATATGCTTGGTGTTCAAGAGGAGAGAAGTCACATGTCTTTAAGAGGGGAAAGACATGTTCATATTTGATTGTTTGCATTAGCTCTGTTTCTTTTCTTTGCTTTGATTTTCTGTTCCCTATCTTCTCCCAATATCACATGCAAGATTCAGGGAGAGCAAGACAACTAAGGGAAGGAAATCCTTGAATTCATTGCTCATCTTTACCTTTGGGGACATGTCTATATCCGATAGAGTACTCAGTACTCACTCTCTACATGTTATCCCAGTCTTGGTACTCTTGTGGTTTCTTTTGTTTGCTCTGGATAGTAGGTGTATCTGTGTTATCTAACCTTATTTACTCAGGTTCATTCTTTCCTAAGCCAACTCAAGATCACAAGGTAAGTATATGCATCATAGTCATGTGTATGAGGATCTCTTGCTGTTGTACATACTGTTTGCAAGAAGGACTCATGAGCATGAAGGTACATCTCCTATACTTACGTCATTTGCTCTGATGCATATAGCCAAGATACATGTAACACATGGCTTACTCTGTCATGCTTATGCATTCACATACTTCTATGTTCCATATTTATATGATTGCATACATATAGGGGGAGCCTATGCATGTTACATGTCTTTCCAAAGCTTTACTTGTTATTCTCTATATCTTTATCTAAAGCTTTGATGTATGTTGTCATCAATTACCAAAAAGGGGGAGATTGAAAGCACAAGTGCTCCCTGGGAGATTTTGGTAATTAATGTCAACATATCTCTTGTTGGACTAATGCTTCTACCTAGTATGTTTCATATAAGTTCAACAATGGAGTGGCATGGACTAGAGGACGTGGAACCCCTTCAAAATGCTAAGGACAAAAGATTGGCTCAAGCTCAAAGCACAAGACTCTACATTTTCAGTTTAGTGGTCCAAGATCACATTGAGCCCATAGGAAAAGCCAATACTATTAAGAAGGGATGAGGTGTTGCTTAATGGCTTGCTTGCTCAAAGTGCTTAGTGATATGCTCCAAGCCCTCAACCACTTTCTCATATCCACATATGTCCCAAACCAAAAGTCTAACTCGGCCCCGCCGATTCTTGTTTGGGAACGTAGCAGAAATTCAAAATTTTCTACGCATCACCAAGATCAATCTATGGAGTTTACTAGCAACGAGAGGGAAGGAGTGCATCTACATACCCTTGTAGATCGCGAGCGGAAGCGTTCAAGTGAACGGGGTTGATGGAGTCGTACTCGTCGTGATCCAAATCACCGATGACCGAGCGCCGAACGGACGGCACCTCCGCGTTCAACACACGTACGGAGCAGTGACGTCTCCTCCTTCTTGATCCAGCAAGGGGGGAGGAGAGGTTGATGGAGATCCAGCAGCACGACGGCGTGGTGGTGGAAGTAGCGGGATTCCAACAGGGCTTCGCCAAGCGCTGCGGGAGGAGGGAGATGTGTCACGGGAGGGAGAGGGAGGCGCCAGGGCTTAGGTCTTGCTTCCCTCCATCCCCCCCACTATATATAGGGCCAAGGGAGAGGGGGGGCACAGCCTTGGCCCTTCCTCCAAGGAAGGGTGCGGCCAGGGAGGAGTCCATCCTCCCCAAGGCACCTCGGAGGTGCCTTCCCCCTTTAGGACTCTCCCTTTCCCTTATCTCTTGGCGCATGGGCCTCTTGGGGCTGGTGCCCTTGGCCCATATAGGCCAAGGCGCACACCCCTACAGCCCATGTGGCCCCCCGGGGCTGGTGGACCCCCTTGGTGGTCCCCCGGACCCCTTTCGGCACTCCCGGTACAATACCGATAATGCGCGAAAGTTTTCCTTCGACCAAAACAAGACTTCCCATATATAAATCTTTACCTCCGGACCATTCCGGAACTCCTCGTGACGTCCGGGATCTCATCCGGGACTCCGAACAACTTTCGGGTTACCGCATACTAATATCTCTACAACCCTAGCGTCACCGAACCTTAAGTGTGTAGACCCTACGGGTTCGGGAGACACACGCAGACATGAACGAGACGACTCTCCGGTCAATAACCAACAGCGGGATCTGGATACCCATGTTGGCTCCCACATGCTCCTCGATGATCTCATCGGATGAACCACGATGTCGAGGATTCAATCAATCCCGTATACAATTCCCTTTGTCTACCGGTATGGTACTTGCCCGAGATTCGATCGTCGGTATCCCGATACCTTGTTCAATCTCGTTACCGGCAAGTCTCTTTACTCGTTCCGTAACACATCATCCCATGATCAACTCCTTGGTCACATTGTGCACATTATGATGATGTCCTACCGAGTGGGCCCAAAGATACCTCTCCGTTTACACGGAGTGACAAATCCCAGTCTCGATTCGTGCCAACCCAACAGACACTTTCGGAGATACCTGTAGTGCACCTTTATAGCCACCCAGTTACGTTGTGACGTTTGGTACACCCAAAGCATTCCTACGATATCCGGGAGTTGCACAATCTCATGGTCTAAGGAAATGATACTTGACATTAGAAACGCTCTTAGCAAACGAACTACACGATCTTGTGCTAGGCTTAGGATTGGGTCTTGTCCATCACATCATTCTCCTAATGATGTGATCCCGTTATCAACGACATCCAATGTCCATGGTCAGGAAACCATAACCATCTATTGATCAATGAGCTAGTCAACTAGAGGCTTACTAGGGACATGGTGTTGTCTATATATCCACACATGTATCTGAGTTTCCTAGCAATACAATTTTAGCATGGATAATAAACGATTATCATGAACAAGGAAATATAATAATAACCAATTTATTATTGCCTCTAGGGCATATTTCTAACAGTCTCCCACTTGCACTAGAGTCAATAATCTAGTTCACATCGCCATGTGATTAACACTCAAAGTTCTCATCGCCATGTGACTAATACCCAAGAGTTTACTAGAGACAATAATCTAGTTCACATCACCATGTGATTAACACTCAATGAGTTCTAGGGTTTGATCATGTTATGCTTACGAGAGAGGTTTTAGTCAATGGGTCTGAACCTTTCAGATCCGTGTGTGCTTTACAAATCTCTATGTCATCTTGTAGATGCAGCTACCACGCGCTACTTGGAGCTATTCCAAATAACTGCTCTACTATACGAATCCGGTTTACTACTCAGAGTCATCCGGATTTGTGTCAAAGTTTGCATCGACGTAACCTTTTACGACGAACTCTTTTACCACCTCCATAATCGAGGAAATTCCTTAGTCCACTAGATACTAAGGACAAGTTCGACCGCTGTCACGTGATCCATTCCCGGATCACTATTGTACCCCTTGACTGACTCATGGCAAGGCACACTTCAGGTGCGGTACACAGCATAGCATACTGAAGAGCCTACATCTTAAGCATAGGGGACGACCTTCGTCCTTTCTCTCTCTTCTGCCGTGGTCAGGTCTTGAGTCTTACTCAATACTCACACCTTGTAACACAGCCAAGAACTCCTTCTTTGCTGATCTATTTTGAACTCCTTCAAAATCTTGTCACGGTACGTATTCATTTGAAAGTACTATTAAGCGTTTTTGATCTATCCTCACAGATCTTGATGCTCAATGTTCAAGTAGCTTAATCCAGGTTTTCCATTGAAAAACACTTTTCAAATAACCCTGTATGCTTTCTAGAAATTCTACATCATTTCTGATCAACAATATGTCAACAACATATACTCATCAGAAATTCTATAGTGCTCCCACTCACTTCTTTGGAAATACAAGTTTCTCATAAACTTTGTATAAACCCAAAATCTTTGATCATCTCATCAAAGTGTACATTCCAACTCCAAGATGCTTACTCCAGTCCTTAGAAGGATTGCTGGAGCTTTGCATACTTGTTAGCATCTTTCAGGATTGACAAAAACCTTCTGGTTGTATCACATACAACCTTTCCTCAAGAAAATCGTCGAGGAAACAATGTTTTGACATCCTATATGCAAGATTTCATAAATAATGCAGTAACTGCTAATATAATTCCAACAGACTCTTAGCATCGCTATGAGTGAGAAATTCTCATCGTAGTCAACTCCTTGAACTTGTCAGAAAACATCTTAACGACAAGCCGAGCTTTCTTAATGGTGACACTTACCATCATTGTCTGTCTTCCTTTTAAAATCCATCTTCCCCCAACAGCCTTACGACCATCAAGAATTTCTTCCAAAATCTACACTTTGTTTTTATACATGGATCCTCTCTCGGATTTAATGGCCTCGAGCCATTCTTTGGAATCCGGGCCCACCATCACTTCTCCATAGCTCATAGGTTCATCGTTGTCCAACAACATGACTTCCAAGACAGGATTACGTACCACTCTGAAGTAGTACTCATCCTTGTCGACCTACGAGGTTTGGTAGTGACTTGATCCGAAGTTTCATGATCACTATCATAAGCTTCCACTTCAATTGGTGTAGGTGCCACAGGAACAACTTCCTGTGCCCTGCTACACACTAGTTGAAGTCATGGTTCAATAACCTCATCAGTCTCCACCATCCTCCCACTCAATTCTTTCGAGAGAAACTTTTTCTCGAGAAAGGACCTGTTTACTTCCAGATCTGAAACAGGAGGTATACCCAACTGTTTTGGGTATTCTATGAAGATGCATTTATCCGCTTTGGGTTCGAGCTTATCAGCCTAAAACTTTTTCACATAAGCGTCGCAGCCCCAAACTTTTAAGAAACGACAACTTAGGTTTCTCTAAACGGTGTCATCTCAACGGAATTGCGTGGTGCCCTATTTAAAGTGAATGCGGTTGTCTCTAATGCCTAACCCACAACCGATAGTTGTAATTCGATAAGAGACATCATGGTATGCACCATATCCAATAGGGTGCAGTTATGATGTTCGGACACACCATCACACTATGGTGCTCCAAGCGGTATTAGTCGTGAAACAATTTCCACAATTTCTCAATCGTGTGCCAAACTCGTAACTCAGATACTCATCTCTATGATCATATCACAGACATTTTATCCTCTTGTCACGACGATCTTCAACTTCACTCTGAAATTACTTGAACCTTTCAATAATTCAGACTTGTGTTTCATCAAGTAAATACACTCAGCATCTACTCAAATCATCTGTGAAGTAAGAACATAACGATATCCACTGCATGCCTCAGCACTCATTGGACTGCACACATCAAAATGTATTACTTCCAACAAGTTGCTCTCTTGTTCCATCTTACTGAAAACGAGGCCTTTCAGTCATCTTGCCCATGTGGTATGATTTGCATGTCTCAAGTGATTCAAAATCAAGTGAGTCCAAACGATCCATCTGCATGGAGTTTCTTCATGCATATATACCAATAGACATGGTTCGCATGTCTCAATCTTTTCAAAAACGAGTGAGTCCAAAGATCCATCTACATGGAGCTTCTTCATGCGTTCTATACCAATATGACTCAAATGGCAGTGCCACAAGTATGTGGTACTATCATTACTATTTTATATCTTTTGGCACGAACATGTGTATCACTGCGATCGAGATTCATTTTAGGTGCAAGACCATTGAAGGTATTATTCAAATAAACAGAGTAACCATTATTCTCCTTAAATGAATAACCGTATTGCGATAAACATAATCCAATCATGCTCAACGCAAACACCAAATCTCGATGGTAGAGGGAGCATGCGATGCTTGATCACATCAACCTTGGAAACACTTCCAACACATATCGTCATCTCACCTTTAGCTAGTCTCCGTTTATTCCGCAGCTTTTATTTCGAGTTACTAACACTTAGCAACCGAACCGGCATCTAATACCCTGGTGCTGCTAGGAGTACTAGTAAAGTACACATTCATATAATGTATATCCAATATAGTTCTGTCGACCTTGCCTGCCTTCTCATCTACCAAGTATCTATGGTAGTTCTGCTTCAGTGACCGTTCCCCTCATTACAGAAGCACTTAGTCTCGGGTTTGGGTTCAACCTTGGGATTCTTCACTAGAGCAGCAAATGACTTGCTGTTTCATGAAGTATCCCTTTTGCCCTTGCCCTTCTTAAACCAGTGGTTTTACTAACCATCAACAATTGCTGCTCCTTCTTGATTTCTACTTTCGTGGTGTCAAACATCGCGAGTTGCTCAAGGATCATCATGTCTATCCCTGATATGTTATAGTTCATCACGAAGCTCTAATAGCTTGGTGGCAGTGACTATGGAGAACCATCACTATCTCATCTGGAAGTTTAACTCCCACTCGATTCAAGTGCTTGTAGTACTCAGATAATCTGAGCACATGCTCAACGATTGAGCTTTTCTCCCTTAGTTTGCAGGCTTAAGAAACTTGTCAGAGGTCTCATACCTCTTAACGTGGGCACTAGTCTGAAATCCCAATTTCAGTCTTCGGAACATCTCATATGTTCCGCGACGTTTCAAAAACGTCTTTGGTGCCACAATTCTAAACCGTTAGCATTACGCACTGAACTATCACGTAGTCATCAAAACGTGTATGTCAGATGTTTCGCAACATCTACAGATGACGCTGAGGTTCAGCACACCGAGCGGTGCATTAAGGACATAAGCCTTC
This sequence comes from Triticum aestivum, assembly GCF_018294505.1. Taxonomy (NCBI): domain Eukaryota; kingdom Viridiplantae; phylum Streptophyta; class Magnoliopsida; order Poales; family Poaceae; genus Triticum; species Triticum aestivum. The sequence continues at coordinate 163,727,585 of NC_057814.1, read as the reverse complement.
TGTGCAGCAATGAGTACAATCCTCAGTTTACGGACCCAGTCCGCATAATTGCTACTACCAACTTTCAACTAAATTTTCTCTAGGAACATATCTTAAACAGTAGAACTAATGCGTAAGACATAATTTGCAAAGACCTTTTGACTATGTTCATGATAATGAAGTTCATCTGATTAATTAATGAACTCCCACTCAGATAGACATCCATCTAGTCATCTAAGTGATACATGATCCGAGTCAAACTAGGTCGTGTCCGATCATCACGTGAGACGGACTAGTCATCATCGGTGAACATCTCCATGTTGATCGTATCTACTATACGACTCATGTTCGACCTTTCGGTCTCTTGTGTTCCGAGGCCATGTCTGTACATGCTAGGCTCGTCAAGTCAACCTAAGTGTTTCGCATGTGTTCCGAGGCCATGTCTGTACATGCTAGGCTCGTCAACACCCATTGTATTCGAACGTTAGAATCTATCACACCGGTCATCACGTGATGCTTCAAAACAACGAACCTTCGCAACAGTGCACAGTTAGGGGGAACACGTCTCTTGAAATTTTAGTGAGGGATCATCTTATTTATGCTACCGTCGTTCTAAGCAAATAAGATGTAAACATGACAAACATCACATGCAAATCATAAAGTGACGTGATATGGCCAATATCATCATGCGCCTTTGATCTCCATCTTCGAGGCGCGGCATGATCACCTTCGTCACCGGCATGACACCATGATCTCCATCATCGTGTCTTCATGAAGTTGTCTCGCCAACTATTACTTCTACTACTATGGCTAACGGTTAGCAATAAAGTAAAGTAATTACATGGCGTTTTCATTGACACGCAGGTCATACAATAAATTAAGACAACTCCTATGGCTCCTGCCGGTTGTCATACTCATCGACATGCAAGTCGTGATTCCTATTACAAGAACATGATCAATCTCATACATCACATATATCATTCATCACATCCTTTTGGCTATATCACATCACATAGCATACCCTGCAAAAACAAGTTAGACGTCCTCTAATTGTTGTTGCATGTTTTACGTGGCTGCCATGGGTTTCTAGCAAGAACGTTTCTTACCTACGCAAAAGCCACAACGTGATATGCCAATTTCTATTTACCCTTCATAAGGACCCTTTTCATCGAATCCGATCCGACTAAAGTGGGAGAGACAGACACCCGCTAGCCACCTTATGCAACTAGTGCATGTCAGTTGGTGGAACCTGTCTCACGTAAGAGTACGTGTAAGGTCGGTCCGGGCCGCTTCATCCCACGATGCCGCCGAATCAAGATAAGACTAGTAACGGCAAGTAAATTGACAAAATTGACGCCCACAACTACTTTGTGTTCTACTCGTGCATAGAAACTACGCATAGACCTAGCTCATGATGCCACTGTTGGGGAACGTAGCAGAAATTCAAAATTTTCTACGCATCACCATGATCAATCTATGGAGTTTACTAGCAACGAGAGGGAAGGAGTGCATCTACATACCCTTGTAGATCGCGAGCGGAAGCGTTCAAGTTGATGGAGTCGTACTCGTCGTGATCCAAATCACCGATGACCGAGCGCCGAACGGACGGCACCTCCGTGTTCAACACATGTACGGAGCAGCGACGTCTCCTCCTTCTTGATCCAGCAAGGGGGAGGAGAGGTTGATGGAGATCCAGCAGCACGACGGCGTGGTGGTGGAAGTAGCGGGATTCCAACAGGGCTGCTGTCAGGACCGGGTTTTCGGGATATTAATTCTCCAGAAAATGGCCCTTGTGCTCACCAGCCCCAGGATTACTGTTAGCTGATGAGGCACCAACTTGATACAAGAATTCCAAGCAAGGTACAAAATATGTAGTACAAGACCATTGTGGCCTATGAGTACAACACTTGGTTTCTAGTGGTTGATGGCGGAAGCGCTTTGAGGTTCATCTGCGTCTATGGGACTCCATTTCCCACAAGAACAGCTGACCAGGATAACTCCTATCTTCGCGAGGCTGCTATCACCTTTACATGGGTTCCGGGGCTGTCGTCGTAACGCTCTTCTCCACGCAAGAAATCTGGCCAAGACAATAGCCAGGGACAAGCCAGTGAGTACGTTTGAATGTACTCGCAAACATTTAGAACACGGGTATAATATAACAAGGGGTAATCATGCTCCGAAAATATTCTATGACCATAACGTCAGTCATGAGATAAACAAAATTCATGATGCACGCATGCAAGTTATTCATGTAAAATGCATTACGGGAGTAGACATAGAATGCACCGATCGAGTGTCTAAAGCGACGCCTCGAAAGGAAAGAAAAATAAAATCATGCCTCAGTCGGGCGTCTGAGCGACACCACATAAAGGGCTTATAAATAAAAGAAATAACACGCATGCCACAGTCGGGCGTCTATGCGACACCACATAAAGGGCTTATAAATAAAAGAAATAACAAGCATGCCACAGTCGGGCGTCTATGCGACACCACATAAAGGGCTTATAAAGGATAATTAAATAACAAGCATGCCGCAGTCGGGCATCCGAGCGACACCACATAAAGGGCTTATAAAGGATAATCACAGTGAATATCCAGGAGGTAGAACCGTCCCAGGATACGCAATAATTCAAATAATGCAAATGGTTAGTCCATAATAATAGTAATCATAAACGTCACATGTCACAAGTCATAATCCAAGTTCTGGTTTAACAGTTTTTCCTCCGAAGATGGACACTAAGACTGACACTTGACCTGTCCCAGACTGTAGTCCTTAACCATGGACACGGCTATTCGCATAGATGTATAATCTCTGCAGAGGGTGTACTCTTTACCCACGGGTAACGGATTTCTTTAGTCCATCGGGACTAATTCCGTCTACGGTCTTTTAATTGAAAACACGCCTGACCTGCACACACCAGCTTAACTTACCGGTGTCTGGAATCACCCACGACACCCGTCAAGCGAAACTCTAAGCGGGGAGGCTACAACCTCGACGTAGCATGGGATCACAAAATTTATACCGTGCGCAAACTAGGGGAGCTACCCCTTCGGCTACAACCGAAACACCCATGCCCCCGGACCGGATGACTGGCTTTAATCCATGGCCATGGGACCCTCATCACGGCCTCTCTGTACGGTGTGTGCTAGAAAGGGGTTGACAACTTACTGAACCGTACCCTACCTATGGCAGGGACAAGTGGTAGTACGAAGCAAGTGTGGGGGTTACTGGACAAGACTCGATCTAAGGCCGACTCAGGAGGTTCAAGTGTTCCCTGCATGATTAGCATAACAAAAATATTTCCAATAACAGATAAGCTTAACACTCATCAAGCCCCACCATGCCATACCGGACATACTCGTCTCAACGAGGGACTAGGGACAAGCTCGCGTCTACCCAAGACCGCGACTTTCCCGACTTCCTTCCGGCATGCATGAGAAGCTTACGAGGACGATCACTATCACCAGCATATCCATTTATAACAGCAAGGAAAACTCCATTTTTCACTCATGCGTATGATCTTACCGTCACATAAAATAGCGTATGCTCCAAGTCAAGGTGATGTTGTAACCGTATCAACAACATCCAAAAATATTAAGCCAGGGTTCAGAATGCTTGCCTTCAAGTGTATGCATGTGGGGGTGCATTTTTTGAAGGTTGCCTTTTCTCCAAAATCCTATTTTGAGAAATATTCAAATAACACACATTTCAAATACAGTACAAAAAGTTGTCCCAAATATTTTTGAAATAAATCTTAAAATAAACTAGATGAAATTTGAGGGAGGTAGGAAAAAGAATCAACTCATTTGGAGTTTTATTTTAAAAGATATAGCCAGTCAAGATCAGTCAAGTTCTGTTTTTAATAAAATCAGAAAAAGAAAACGCTTCGGGGGAGAATACGCTTTCGAAGCAGAGGAGACGTACTCGGGATTTTGCGCCATCACTTAACCAGAGTGGATGGGCGCGCGGGTCGCTGACAGTGGGTCCAGGGGGCCCACTGGTCAGGTTTGACTGGTCTTCCCTCCCTCCTCTCTCTCTGCCCGAACGGTGGCGGGCCTCCGGCGATCGCCGTCGACGAACGGCGGCTCTTCGAGGGCACTTGAGGGCAGGGATGGACCCACCAGACCTGGGCGGTCCTCCCGGTGGTCGTTGGGCAGGTGGGGACGGAGGAAGTCACCGGCGGAGAGCTCCGCGGCTGACGGTGGTTCGGGAGCAAGGAGGGCTTCGGGCTATGGTGGTCCTTGGTCGAGGCTGAGGCGCTAGGCAGCTCCGCAAGACTGTGGGGAGACGTTTGGTGGCGTTGGATATGCGGGGGAGGGTCCGGTTGCGATGCACGGCACCGGAGGTCGGCGGCGGCCGAACTGGCCGGAGACTAGGAAGGAGGCCCTTCCCCGTCGATTGCTGGCTGCGGGAGCACTATGGGGGTGGCCTGGGGTTGCCTGAGTGCTCGAAGGAGTTCGGGGCCTCCTTATATAGGCGCGACGGGGCTGGCTCCGCGGTGGTGGATAAGAACGACGGTGAGTCGCCGTTCTGTAGCTGCAGGGCGTCGTGGCGTCGACGAGCGCGTGCCGACGAGCATGTGGATAGGCTCGGGCTGTTCCCAGGGGGCAGCTGGCGCGCGCGGGTGGCTTGGGCGGCGCCGTCCACGGCAGAGCCTGCTGCCGACGCTGGCATGCCGCCAAGGAAGCTCTGACGGCGGCGCTGTAGGGCGCCAGGGAGGCTTGGAGGTTTCTGGCGAGTGGGCGAGTGCATGGCGCGGCTCTGCAGGCGAGCAAGGGCCAGGGGTGCGACGCGGCGACCCGTGCGCACGCACGTGCAAAACGCGCGCTCTGGCCGCGCCCAGAGCACGCACACCAGGTGTTCAACGAAAAGCCAGCGCGCTCTAGAGAGCTTGGGTGATGCGGGTAGCCAACAGGCCAGGGTTAGGGATAGCTAGGAGGTTAGTGGACATGCTGGATGGGTCAGGGGCTCAAGTCCACAATGCAAACTAGAAGACATGCCAAAACTGTTCCTGCACACAGGGTGTTCGACAGAATGCCATGGGCATCTAGGCAACTCTTGGGGTGGCCAAACTCTCCAGATCCTAGTCTCTTTAGGAGCTCAAGAAGGTGGTAAGGTTAGTTTGGCAAAAACAGGAACTTGTTAGTGCAAGTTTTTGAGAAAATCAGTTTTGGGCAGAAACTAAAGGCTATCATTGCATGCACTAAACATACTCCAATGGGTCCAATCTCCTGGACTTAAGTGTTTGGTAGGGAGGACTATAAGTAGGAAAAAGCTCATGGGTACTAGAGCAAAATAAAATGGGGTTGCAGTACAAATCACCAAACTGGACCAGAATGGAAATGAAGATGATTCACTCAAATCTTTCATAGAACAACACTGGGTTTTTGCATGAAGTTGCATTATGAGCATCTACTGACATCTCCAAACCCTTGGAAGAATTTTTAGAAGAATATTTAAATAGGTTGTAGTGCAAAAATACCTACTGGACCAGATTTGAAAAAATTGATGTAGAGCTCAAAATCTCCAATAACCAAAGATATTTTTGCATAAAAGTGATGTGGAAGCCTCACATGACCTCCCCAAATTTTGGTGAAAATTTTAAATGTATTTATCAAAAGGTTGCAGTGAAAAAGGAGCTCCAAATTTATGAAAGATCATTTTAAAAGAATGAAGCTCATGAAAAACAATTATGCAAATAAATCCACTGATAAAGAATTGTTTTTATAAGAGAGCATACAAGTCCAATAATACTTTTGAAAGTTTCCACTGAAGGTAAAAACCCACAATATTAAAGAGAAGAGGGGTTCTGAAATCAAAGGAGAAATCCAGAAAAATAAAAATTTAATTTCCTGGCAAAATTTTAATTAATAAAACAAGGTCAAATTTTTGGGGTGTTACAACACTACCCCCCTTAAGAAAAATCTCGTCCTCGAGATTTGCTAAGGGTTGTTTTTAAAAATAATACTCCCATTAGTTGAAACCAAGAGTTTGCTCATAGCACGAATTTAGGGTACAAACATAAGCTGCAACACACAAATAAACATAGCTATGACGTTTACAATGAAAATGGCAAAAGGACAGGGTCCTGAGAAAACGTCTCTAGTACTGGGGTGCACAAGCAGACATCCTTTAATAATGGTGATACAGGATCACACAATTACAAGGCGTAGAAATAATAAGGCTCGTTACTACTCGAGTGACTTAGTCTACTCCGTTAATATCTAAGCGGGCTTGCCTAGTGGACGTCGAAGCTTCTCCACGGGTTTCACCGTCGGGATTAGCCGGATGAGGTTGAGTGGTTGGAGGGTCGGGGTAGCGATGATGACCATCGCGGGGGTTGTTGGCCACAACCCCGTTGGAGTGTGTTCCCAAAAGGCGGCGAAGCACTTCTGGGGACATCAAAGTATTTTGGTCGATGGCTGGGGCAGACCTCAAGGGCTCGATTGGGTGTCCGAACAGCACGACTGGGTTGTCGGCGTCGGGCTCCACTTCTCCTCTCGCCGAGGCTCGGCGAAACAGTTCTCCACGAGCTGCGATCAGATCAAGAGTGATTTGATCGAACAGCTCCTCTAGTGCACTTACATAGCGCACCAGATGCAATAGTGCAGGATCCGTCTCGTGATCTCCGTTGGCAACCTGGGGCGGCCTACCATACCCGTTACGACTGGGGTAGTAGTAGAACGAGCGACAGTTAACTCTGGGCGACAAGTGCCGGAGTTGAACTATAGCTTCTCGAGCTGCCAGTTGGATGGCTTGTGGCTCAAAGGAAGTGGTCCTTCCAGTGAACCTGTAGGGGCGTTCTGGCGATAGACCCCTACCATAAATGTGTACAGTGGCCCAGAACTGACGGCTCTCACCGCCCATGAGTTCTTGGTACACAACATATTCTGGGGGCTCTCCTAATGCATAGGCACGGCGGGTGAGGTTTGCGAGCACGGTCACAAAACCTCCAAGGTTGGTTGCTGTGGTCTCATTGTGAACAATGGGGCCAGGCATCGTGACTTGGCTTGGGAAAGAGGCTGTGCTGTGCTGGGTTGAGGCTAGCGTGCCCTTTTTATAGAAAAAGGGGCGAGTCTTCCTTCGCACGCTTGCGAATGAGACAAGTTAGGTGTCGATCACTGGCGCGTGATCGACAGGCTAAGCTGATAGGTTGGGCACCGACTGCCAAAAGCGTCGGGGTCACTGTGTGGCTATCTTACACGAGAAGCTTGGCCGGGGTTAGGTTAAGGTCTGGTGGGTTGGTTAACCTAGGTTTATTGACCTGGCTAAGATAGGGTTAGCCAATGGTCAGCCTGGCTCTGATACCAAGTCTGTCAGGACCGGATTTTCGGGATATTAATTCTCCAGAAAATGGCCCTTGTGCTCACCAGCCCCAGGATTACTGTTAGCTGATGAGGCACCAACTTGATACAAGAATTCCAAGCAAGGTACAAAATATGTAGTACAAGACCATTGTGGCCTATGAGTACAACACTTGGTTTCTAGTGGTTGATGGCGGAAGCGGTTTGAGGTTCATCTGCGTCTATGGGACTCCATTTCCCACAAGAACAGCTGACCAGGATAACTCCTATCTTCGCGAGGCTGCTATCACCTTTACATGGGTTCCGGGGCTGTCGTCGTAACGCTCTTCTCCACGCAAGAAATCTGGCCAAGACAATAGCCAGGGACAAGCCAGTGAGTACGTTTGAATGTACTCGCAAACATTTAGAACACGGGTATAATATAACAAGGGGTAATCATGCTCCGAAAATATTCTATGACCATAACGTCAGTCACGAGATAAACAAAATTCATGATGCACGCATGCAAGTTATTCATGTAAAATGCATTACGGGAGTAGAGATAGAATGCACTGATCGAGTGTCTGAAGCGACGCCTCGAAAGGAAAGAAAAATAAAATCATGCCTCAGTCGGGCGTCTGAGCGACACCACATAAAGGGCTTATAAATAAAAGAAATAACACGCATGCCACAGTCGGGCGTCTATGCGACACCACATAAAGGGCTTATAAATAAAAGAAATAACAAGCATGCCACAGTCGGGCGTCTATGCGACACCACATAAAGGGCTTATAAAGGATAATTAAATAACAAGCATGCCGCAGTCGGGCGTCTGAGCGACACCACATAAAGGGCTTATAAAGGATAATCACAGTGAATATCCAGGAGGTAGACCCGTCCCAGGGATACTCAATAATTCAAATAATGCAAATGGTTAGTCCATAATAATAGTAATCATAAACGTCACAAGTCATAATCCAAGTTCTGGTTTAACAGTTTTTCCTCCGAAGACCGACACTTAACCTGTCCCAGACTGTAGTCCTTAACCATGGACACGGCTATTCGAATAGATGTATAATCTCTGCAGAGGGTGTACTCTTTACCCACGGGTAACGGATTTCTTTAGTCCATCGGGACTAATTCCGTCTACGGTCTTTTAATTGAAAACTCGCCTGACCTGCACACACCAGCTTAACTTACCGGTGTCTGGAATCACCCACGACACCCGTCAAGCGAAACTCTAAGCGGGGAGGCTACAACCTCAACGTAGCATGGGATCACAAAATTTATACCGCGCGCAAACTAGGGGAGCTACCCCTTCGGCTACAACCGAAACACCCATGCCCCCGGACCGGATGACTGGCTTTAATCCATGGCCATGGGACCCTCATCACGGCCTCTCTGTACGGTGTGTGCTAGAAAGGGGTTGACAACTTACTGAACCGTACCCTACCTATGGCAGGGACAAGTGGTAGTACGAAGCAAGTGTGGGGGTTACTGGACAAGACTCGATCTAAGGCCGACTCAGGAGGTTCAAGTGTTCCCTGCATGATTAGCATAACAAAAATATTTCCAATAACAGATAAGCTTAACACTCATCAAGCCCCACCATGCCATACCGGACATACTCGTCTCAACGAGGGACTAGGGACAAGCTCGCGTCTACCCAAGACCGCGACTTTCCCGACTTCCTTCCGGCATGCATGAGAAGCTTACGAGGACGATCACTATCACCAGCATATCCATTTATAACAGCAAGGAAAACTCCATTTTTCACTCATGCGTATGATCTTACCGTCACATAAAATAGCGTATGCTCCAAGTCAAGGTGATGTTGTAACCGTATCAACAACATCCAAAAATATTAAGCCAGGGTTCAGAATGCTTGCCTTCAAGTGTATGCATGTGGGGGTGCATTTTTTGAAGGTTGCCTTTTCTCCAAAATCCTATTTTGAGAAATATTCAAATAACACACATTTCAAATACAGTACAAAAAGTTGTCCCAAATATTTTTGAAATAAATCTTAAAATAAACTAGATGAAATTTGAGAGAGGTAGGAAAAAGAATCAACTCATTTGGAGTTTTATTTTAAAAGATATAGCCAGTCAAAGATCAGTCAAAGTTCTGTTTTTAATAAAATCAGAAAAAGAAAACGCTTCGGGGAGAATACGCTTTCGAAGCAGAGGAGACGTACTCGGGATTTTGCGCCATCACTTAACCAGAGTGGATGGGCGCGCGGGTCGCTGACAGTGGGTCCAGGGGGCCCACTGGTCAGGTTTGACTGGTCTTCCCTCCCTCCTCTCTCTCTGCCCGAACGGTGGCGGGCCTCCGGCGATCACTGTCGATGAACGGCGGCTCTTCGAGGGCACCTGAGGGCAGGGATGGACCCGCCAGACCTGGGCGGTCCTCCCGGTGGTCGTTGGGCAGGTGGGGACGGAGGAAGTCACCGGCGGCGAGCTCCGCGGCGGACGGTGGTTCGGGAGCAAAGAGGGCTTCGGGCTATGGTGGTCCTTGGTCGAGGCTGAGGCGCTAGGCAGCTCCGCAAGACTGTGGGGAGACGTTTGGTGGCGTTGGATAGGCGGGGGAGGGTCCGGTTGCGACGCACGGCACCGGAGCTCGGCGGCGGCCGAACTGGCCGGAGACTAGGAAGGAAGCCCTTCCCATCGATTGTTGCCTGCGGGAGTACTATGGGGGTGTCCTGGGGTTGCCTGAGTGCTCGGAGGAGCTCGGGGCCTCCTTATATAGGCGCGACGGGGCTGGCTCCGCGGTGGTGGATAAGAACGACGGCGAGTCGCCGTTCTGTAGCTGCAGGGCGTCGTGGCGGCGACGAGCGCGTGCCGACGAGCATGTGGATAGGCTCGGGCTGTTCCCAGGGGGCAGCTGGCGCGCGCGGGTGGCTTGGGCGGCGCCGTCCATGGCAGAGACCGCTGCTGACGCCGGCGTGCCGCCAAGGAAGCTCTGACGGCGGCGTTGTAGGGCGCCAGGGAGGCTTGGAGGTTTCTGGCGAGTGGGCGAGTGCATGGCGCGGCTCTGCAGGCGAGCAAGGGCCAGGGGTGCGACGCGGCGACCCGTGCGCACGCACGTGCAAAACGCGCGCTCTGGCCGCGCCCAGAGCACGCACACCAGGTGTTCGACGAAAAGCCAGCGCGCTCTAGAGAGCTTGGGTGATGCGGGTAGTCAACAGGCCAGGGTTAGGGATAGCTAGGAGGTTAGTGGACATGCTGGATGGGTCAGGGGCTCAAGTCCACAATGCAAACTAGAAGACATGCCAAAACTGTTCCTGCACACAGGGTGTTCGACAGAATGCCATGGGCATCTAGGCAACTCTTGGGGTGGCCAAACTCTCCAGATCCTAGTCTCTTTAGGAGCTCAAGAAGGTGGTAAGGTTAGTTTGGCAAAAACAGGAATTTGTTAGTGCAAGTTTTTGAGAAAATCAGTTTTGGGCAGAAACTAAAGGCTATCATTGCATGCACTAAACATACTCCAATGGGTCCAATCTCCTGGACTTAAGTGTTTGGTAGGAGGACTATAAGTAGGGAAAAAGCTCATGGGTACTAGAGCAAAATAAAATGGGGTTGCAGTACAAATCACCAAACTGGACCAGAATGGAAATGAAGATGATTCACTCAAATCTTTCATAGAACAACACTGGGTTTTTTGCATGAAGTTGCATTATGAGCATCTACTGACATCTCCAAACCCTTGGAAGAATTTTTAGAAGAATATTTAAATAGGTTGTAGTGCAAAAATACCTACTGGACCAGATTTGAAAAAAATTGATGTAGAGCTCAAAATCTCCAATAACCAAAAGATATTTTTGCATAAAAGTGATGTGGAAGCCTCACATGACCTCCCCAAATTTTGGTGAAAATTTTAAATGTATTTATCAAAAGGTTGCAGTGAAAAAGGGGCTCCAAATTTATGAAAGATCATTTTAAAAGAATAAAGCTCATGAAAAACAATTATGCAAATAAATCCACTGATAAAGAATTGTTTTTATAAAGAGGGCATACAAGTCCAATAATACTTTTGAAAAGTTTCCACTTGAGGTAAAAACCCACAATATTAAAGAGAAGAGGGGTTCTGAAATCAAAGGAGAAATCCAGAAAAATAAAAATTTAATTTCCTGGCAAAATTTTAATTAGTAAAACAAGGTCAAATTTTTGGGGTGTTACAGCTTCGCCAAGCGCTGCGGGAGGAGGGAGATGTGTCACGGGAGGGAGAGGGAGGCGCCAGGGCTTAGGTCTTGCTGCCCTCCCTTCCCCCCACTATATATAGGGCCAAGGGAGAGGGGGGCGCAGCCTTGGCCCTTCCTCCAAGGAAGGGTGCGGCCAGGGAGGAGTCCATCCTCCCCAAGGCACCTCGGAGGTGCCTTCCCCCTTTAGGACTCTCCCTTTCCCTTCTCTCTTGGCGCATGGGCCTCTTTGGGCTGGTGCCCTTGGCCCATATAGGCCAAGGCGCACACCCCTACAGCCCATGTGCCCCCCCCGGGGCTGGTGGACCCCCTTGGTGGACCCCCGGACCCCTTTCGGCACTCCCGGTACAATACCGATAATGCGCGAAACTTTTCCGGCGACCAAAACAAGACTTCCCATATATCCTCCGGACCATTCCGGAACTCCTCGTGACGTCCGGGATCTCATCCGGGACTCCGAACAACTTTCGGGTTACCGCATACTAATATCTCTACAACCCTAGCGTCACCGAACCTTAAGTGTGTAGACCCTACGGGTTCGGGAGACACGCAGACATGACCGAGACGACTCTCCGGTCAATAACCAACAGCGGGATCTGGATACCCATGTTGGCTCCCACATGCTCCTCGATGATCTCATCGGATGAACCACGATGTCGAGGATTAAATCAATCCCGTATACAATTCCCTTTGTCTACCGGTATGGTACTTGCCCGAGATTCGATCGTCGGTATCCCGATACCTTGTTCAATCTCGTTACCGGCAAGTCTCTTTACTCGTTCTGTAACACATCATCCCGTGATCAACTCCTTGGTCACATTGTGCACATTATGATGATGTCCTACCGAGTGGGCCCAGAGATACCTCTCCGTTTACACGGAGTGACAAGTCCCAGTCTCGATTCGTGCCAACCCAACAGACACTTTCGGAGATACCTGTAGTGCACCTTTATAGCCACCCAGTTACGTTGTGACGTTTGGTACACCCAAAGCATTCCTACGGTATCCGGGAGTTGCACAATCTCATGGTCTAAGGAAATGATACTTGACATTAGAAACGCTCTTAGCAAACGAACTACACGATCTTGTGCTAGGCTTAGGATTGGGTCTTGTCCATCACATCATTCTCCTAATGATGTGATCCCGTTATCAACGACATCCAATGTCCATGGTCAGGAAACCGTAACCATCTATTGATCAACGAGCTAGTCAACTAGAGGCTTACTAGGGACATGGTGTTGTCTATATATCCACACATGTATCTCAGTTTCCTATCAACACAATTTTAGCATGGATAATAAACGATTATCATGAACAAGGAAATATAATAATAACCAATTTATTATTGCCTCTAGGGCATATTTCTAACAATTCTTTCTATCCGGAGCCACCAAGTTCAGTTGACATAGCCACTGCCAGAAACCCTAATCAATTCAGTCTCACCGAGATGGGATTGCAAACTCTCTGTTGCCCATTGCAATAATTTCGGTCCCACCGAGATATGCAATCGGTCACACCGAGTTTGTTTGGCCAACTCTCTGTTTCGCTTATTACCCAAATCGGTCCCACCAAGTTTGAGTAATCGGCCAAACCGAGATGAGGATTTACCCTAACCCTAGCACATCGGTCCCACCGAGTTGATCTAGTCGGTCCCACCGAAATGCCTAACGGTCACATTATGAACCAAATCGGTCTGACGAAATTCTTTCAATCGGTCCCACCGAGTTTGGTGATTTGTGTGTAACAGTTAGATTTTGTGTGGAGGCTATATATACCCCTCCACACACTCTTCATTCGTGGAGAGAGCCATCAGAACATCCCTACACTTCCAACACATAATTTCTGAGAGAGAACCACCTACACTTGTGTTGAGGTCAAGATATTCCATTCCAACCACATAAATCTTGATCTCTAGCCTTCCCAAAGTTGCTTTCCACTCAAATCTTCTTTCCACCAAATCCAATCCTATGAGAGAGAGTTGAGTGTTGGGGAGACTATCATTTGAAGCACAAGAGCAAGGAGTTCATCATCAACACACCATTTGTTAATTCTTGGAGAGTGGTGTCTCCTAGATTGGCTAGGTGTCACTTGGGAGCCTCCGTCAAGATTGTGGAGTTGAACCAAGGATTTTGTAAGGGCAAGGAGATTGCCTACTTCGTGAAGATCTACCCTAGTGAGGCATGTCCTTCGTGGGCGACGGCCATGGTGGGATAGACAAGGTTGCTTCTTCGTGGACCCTTCATGGGTGGAGCCCTCCGTGGACTCGCGCAACCGTTACCCTTCGTGGGTTGAAGTCTCCATCAACGTGGATGTACGATAGCACCACCTATCGGAACCACGGATAAAAAATCTCCGTGTCTCCAAATTGCGTTTGCACACTCCAATCCCTTCTCTTTACATTCTTGCAACTTGCATGCTTCACTTTCCGCTGCTCATATACTCTTGGCATGCTTGCTTGATATGTATTGTGAATGCTTAAACTTGTGCTAAAACTCCACATCAACCTAAAGAATTAAAAACTGCAACTTTTCTTGATTAGAGTCTATTCACCCCCCTCTAGACACCTCTTCTCGATCCTTTCAGTTATGAACGTTTGGCAAGCTCAGTATGATGACTACTTGATAGTTTAGTGCGCCATACTTTACGGCTTAGAATCGGGGCTGCATAGACATTTTGAACGCCATGGAGCATATGAGACGTTCCAAGAGCTGAAATTGGTATTTCAGACTCATGGCTGTGTCGAGAGGTATGAGACCTCTGACAAGTACTTTGCCTACAAGATGGAGGAGAATAGCTCAGTTAGTGAGCATGTGCTCAGAATGTCTGGGTACTACAATCGCTTGAATCAAGTGGGAGTTAATCTTCCAGATAAGATAGTGATTGACAGACTCTAGTCACTATCACCAAGTTACTAGAACTTCGTGGTGAACTATAATATGCAAGGGATGACAAAAATGATTCCCAAGGTCTTCGCAATGCTGAAATCAGCGAAGGTAGAAATCAAGAAATAGCATCAAGTGTTGATGGTTAACAAGACCACTAGTTTCAAGAAAAAGGGCAAGGGAAACAAAGGGAAACTTCAAAAAGAATGGCAAGAAAGTTGCCACTCCCATGAAGAAGCCCAAAGCTAGACCCAAGCATGAAACTGAGTGCTTCTACTGCAAAGAAAATGGTCACTAGAAGTGGAAATGCCCTAGATACTCGGTGGATAAGAAGGATGGCAAAGTGAACAAAGGTATATTTGATATACATGTTATTGATGTGTACTTTACTAGTGTTTATAGCAACCCCTCGGTATTTAATACTGGTTCAGTTGTTAAGAGTAGTAACTCAAAACAGGAGTTGCAAAATAAATGGATACTAGTTAAGGGAGAGATGACAATGTGTGTTGGAAGTGATTCCAAGGTTGATAAGATCACCATCGTACACTCCCTTTACCTTCGGGATTAGTGTTGAACCTAAAAATAAATGTTATTTGTGTTGGGGAACGTAGCAATAATTCAAAATTTTCCTACGTGTCACCAAGATCAATCTAGGAGATGCTAGCAACGAGAGAGAGGGAGTGCATCTTCATACCCTTGAAGATCGCTAAGCGGAAGCGTTACAAGAACGCGGTTGATGGAATTGTACTCGCGGCAATTCAAATCGCGGAAGATCCGATCTAGCGCCGAACGGACGGCGCCGAACGGACGGCGCCTCCGCGTTCAACACACGTATAGCCCGGGGATGTCTCCTCCTTCTTGATCAAGCAAGGGGAGAGGAGAAGTTGAGGGAGAACTCTAGCAGCACGACGGCATGGTGGCAATGGAGCTCGTGGTTCTCCGGCAGAGCTTCGCTAAGCACTACGGAGGAGGAGGAGTTGGAGGAGGAGAGGGCTGCACCAGGCCAGGGGTGCGGCTGCCCTCTCTCTCCCTCACTATATATAGGGGGAAGGGGGGTGGAGGAGGTGCCCTAGGGTTCCCTAGGGGAGGGGTAGCGGCCACAGGGGAAACCCTAGATGGGTTTGGGCGCCCTCACCCCTGGGAAACTTGCCCCCCAAGCCGTGAGGGGTGGCTGCCCTAGGGGAGGCGCCCCCACCTCTCCACGTTACGTGAGAGGGGTTGGAAGGGGCGCACAGCCCCTTAGTGGGCTGGTGTGCCCCCTCCCCTTGGCCCATAAGGCCCCCCAACGCTTGTCGGGGCCTCCGAAACACCTTTCGGTCACGCTGGTCGTCACCCGGTACTCCCAGAACAATTCCGGACTCCAATACCCTTCGTCCAATATATCAATCTTCACCTCCGGACCACTCCGGAGTTCCTCGTCACGTCCGGGATCTCATCCGGGACTCCGAACAACCTTCGGTAACCACATACTATTTCCCATAACAACTCTAGCGTCACCGAACCTTAAGTGTGTAGACCCTACGGATTCGGGAACCATGTAGACATGACCGAGACACCTCTCCGGCCAATAACCAATAGCGGGATCTGGATACCCATATTGGCTCCCACATGTTCCACGATGATCTCATCGGATGAACCACGATGTCGGGGATTGAATCAATCCCGTGTACAATTCCCTTTTTCTATCGGTATGTTACTTGCCTGAGATTCGATCATCGGTATCCCAATACCTCATTCAATCTCGTTACCGGCAAGTCTCTTTACTCGTTCCGTAACGCATGATCCCGTGGCTAACTCCTTAGTCACATTGAGCTCATTATGATGATGCATTACCGAGTGGGCCCAGAGATACCTCTCCGTCATACGGAGTGACAAATCCCAGACTCAATTCGTGCCAACCCAACAGACATTTTCGGAGATACCTGTAATGCACCTTTATAGCCACCCAGTTATGTTGTGACGCTTGGCACACCCAAAGCATTCCTACAGTATCCGGGAGTTGCACAATCTCATGGTCTAAGGAAACGATACTTGACATTAGAAAAGCTCTTAGCAAACGAACTACACGATCTTGTGCTATGCTTAGGATTGGGTCTTGTCCATCACAACATTCTCCTAATGATGTGATCCTATTATCAATGACATCCAATGTCCATGGTCAGGAAACCATAACCATCTATTGATCAACGAGCTAGTCAACTAGAGGCTTACTAGGGACATGTTGTGGTCTATGTATTCACACATGTATTACGGTTTCCAGTTAATACAATTATAGCATGAACAATAGACAATTATCATGAACAAGGAAATACAATAATAACCATTTTATTATTGCCTCTAGGGCATATTTCTAACAATTTGGTGTTTGCGTTAAGCATGGATATGATTGGATCATGTTTATTGCAATACGGATATTCATTTAAGTCAAAGAATAATTGTTGTTCTGTTTACATGAATAAAACCTTCTATGGTCATACACTCAATATAAATGGTTTATTGATTCTCGATCGTGGTGATACACATATTCAAAATATTGATGCCAAAAGATGCAAAGTTGATAATGATAGTGCAACATATTTGTGGCACTACCGTTTAGATCATATTGGTGTAAAGCGCATGAAGAAACTCCATACGGATGGACTTTTGGAATCACTTGATTATGAATCGTTTAATGCTTGTGAACCATGCCTTGTGAGCAAGATGACTAAAACTCCATTCTCCAGAACAATGGAGCGAGCCAATGACTCATTGGAAATAATACATATCGATGTATGCAGTCCGATGAGTATTGAGGCACTGTAACACCCCAAAAATTTGACCTTGTTTTACTAATTAAAATTTTGCCAGGAAATTAAAATTTTATTTTTCTGGTTTTCCCCTTTGATTTCAGAACCCCTCTTCTCTTTGATATTGTGGGTTTTTACCTCAAGTGGAAACTTTCCAAAAGTATTATTGGACTTGTATGCTCTCTTTATAAAATCAATTCTTTATCAGTGGATTTATTTGCATAATTATTTTTCCATGAGCTTTATTCTTTTAAAATGACCTTTCATAAATTGGGAGCCCCTTTTTGCACTACAACCATTGGATAAATGCTTTTAAAATTTTCACCAAAATTTGGGGATGTCATGTGAGGTTTCCACATCACTTTTATGCAAAAATATCCTTTGGTCATTGGAGATTTTGAGCTCTACATCAAATTTTCAAATCTGGTCCAGTAGGTATTTTTGCACTACAACCTATTTAAATATTCTTCTAAAAATTCTTCCAAGCGTTTGGAGATGTCAGTGGATGCTTATAATGCAACTTCATGCAAAAACCCAGTGATGTTCTTTGAAAAATTTGAGTGAATCATCCTCTTCTTCATTCTGGTCCAGTTTGGTGATTTGTACCGCAACCCCATTTTATTTTACTCTAGTGCCCTTGAGCTTTTTCCTACTTATAGTCCTCCCTACCAAACCCTTAAGTCCAGGAGATTGGACCCATTGGAGTATTTTTGGTGCATGCAATGATAGCCTTTCGTTTCTACCCAAAACTGATTTTCTCAAAAACTTGCACTAACAAATTTCTGTTGTTGCCAAACTAACCTTACCACCATCTTGAGCTCCTAAAGAGACTAGGATCTGGAGAGTTTGGCCACCCCAAGAGTTGCCTAGATGACCATGGCATTCTGTCGAACACCTTGTATGCAGGAACAGTTTTGGCATGTCATCTAGTTTGCATTGTGGACTTAAGCCCCTGACCCATCCAGCATGTCCACTAACCTCCTAGCTATCCCTAACCCTGGCATGTTGGCTACCCGCATCACCCAAGCTCTCTAGAGAGCGCTGGCTTTTCGTCGAACAGCTGGAGTGCGTGCTCTGGGCACGCCCAGAGCGCACGTTTTGCACGCGCGCGCACTGAGCCGCCGCGTCGCACTGCCGCCCTCGTCGTGTCCCGTCCCTGGCCCCTGCTCGCCTGCTGAACCGCGCACTATGCTCGCCCACTCTCCACGCCACCTCTGGCGCCCTACAGCACCGCCGTCAGGGCTTTTGGCGGCACGCCGGCGTCGGCAGTGAGCCTCTGCCATGGACGGCGCCGCCCAAACCACCCACGTGCGCCAGTTGCCCCCTGGGAACAGCCCATGCTTATCCGCAAGCCGTCGGCACGCGCTCGTCGCCGCCACGTAGTCCTGCGGCTACAGCGCCGCGGTCGCCGGCGATCTTATCCACGGCTGCCGCAAGACCGACCTCGAGCGCCTATTTAAGGGGACCCCGAGCTCAACCTAGCACTCAGGCAACCTCATTCTAACCCCCTAGTGCCCCCATCACCCAGCAATCGACGTCGGGAGGCTTTCTTCCCCGCCTCCGGCCAGTTCGGTCGCCGCCGCAATCCAGTACAATACGTCGCAGCCAGGCCCTCCCCCGCCCATCCAACGCCACCAACCGTCTCCCCATAGCCTTGCGGAGCTGCCTAGCACCTCAGCCTCAACCAAGGACCACCATAGCCCGAAGCTCACTTTGCTCCCGAACCACCGTCCGCCGCGGAGCTCGCCGCCGGTGACTTCCTTCGTCCCCACCTGCCTAGCGCCCACCGGGAGGACCGCCCTAGACTGGCGGATCCATCCCTGCCCTCGGGGCCCCGTGGGGAGCTGCCGTTCGTCGACGGCGATCGCCGGAGGCCCGCCACCGTTCGGGCAGAGAGAAAGGAGGGAGAGGGAGACCAGTCAAACCTGACCAGTGGGCCCCCTGGACCCACTGTCAGTGACCCGCGCGCCCATCCACTCTGGTTAAGTGATGGCGCAAAACCCCGAGTACGTCTCCTCTGCTTCGAAAGCGTATTTTCCCCGAAACGTTTTCTTTTCTGGTTTTATTTAAAAACAGAACTTTGACTGATCTTTGACTGGTTATATCTTTTAAAATAAAACTCCAAATGAGTTGATTCTTTTTCCTACCTCCCTCAAATTTCATCTAGTTTATTTTAAGATTTATTTCAAAAATATTTGGGACAACTTTTTGTACTGTATTTGAAATGTGTGTTATTTGAATATTTCTCAAAATAGGATTTTGGAGAAAAGGCAACCTTCAAAAAATGCACCCCCACATGCATACACTTGAAGGCAAGCATTCTGAACCCTGGCTTAATATTTTTGGATGTTGTTGATACGGTTACAACATCACCTTGACTTGGAGCATACGCTATTTTATGTGACGGTAAGATCATACGCATGAGTGCAAAAATGGAGATTTCCTTGCTGTTATGAATGGATATGCTGGTGATGGTGATCATCCTCGTAAGCTTCTCATGCATGCCGGAAGGAAGTCGGGAAAGTCGCGGTCTTGGGTAGATGCGAGCTTGTCCCTAGTTCCTCGTTGAGACGAGTATGTCCGGTATGGCATGGTGGGGCTTGATGAGTGTTAAGCTTACCGGTTATTGGTAATATTTTTGTCATGCTAATCATGCAGGGTACTTGAACCTCCTGAGTCGGCCTTAGATCGAGTCTTGTCCAGTAACCCCCACACTTGCTTCGTACTACCACTTGTCCCTGCCATAGGTAGGGTACGGTTCAGTAAGTTGTCAACCCCTTTCTAGCACACACCGTACAGAGAGGCCGTGATGAGTGTCCCATGGCCATGGATTAAAGCCAGTCATCCGGTCCGGGGGCATGGGTGTTTCGGTTGTAGCCGAAGGGGTAGCTCCCCTAGTTTGCGCGCGGTATAAGTTTTGTGATCCCATGCTACGTCGAGGTTGTAGCCTCCCCACTTAGAGTTTCGCTTGACAGGTGTCGTGGGTGATTCCAGACACTGGTAAGTTAAGCTGGTGTGTGCAGGTCAGGCGTGTTTTCAATTAAAAGACCGTAGACGGAATTAGTCCCGATGGACTAAAGAAATCCGTTACCCGTGGGTAAAGAGTACACCCTCTGCAGAGATTATACATCTATTCGAATAGCCGTGTCCATGGTTAAGGACTACAGTCTGGGATAGGTCAAGTGTCGGTCTTAGTGTTGGTCTTCGGAGGAAAAACTGTTAAACCAGAACTTGGATTATGGCTTGTGACATGTGACGATTATGATTACTATTATTATGGACTAACCATTTGCATTATTTGAATTATTGAGTATCCTTGGGACGGTTCTACCTCCTGGATATTCACTGTGATTATCCTTTATAAGCCCTTTATGTGGTGTCGCATAGACGCCCGACTGTGGCATGCTTGTTATTTCTTTCATTTATAAGCCCTTTATGTGGTGTCGCATAGATGCCCGACTGTGGCATGCTTGTTATTTCTTTTATTTATAATCCCTTTATGTGGTGTCGCTTAGACGCCCGACTGTGGCATGCTTGTTATTTCTTTTATTTATAAGCCCTTTATGTGGTCTCGCTTAGACGCCCGACTGTGGCATGCTTGTTATTTCTTTTATTTATAAGCCCTTTATGTGGTGTCGCTCAGACGCCCGACTGCGGCATTGTTAATTTATTTGCACCCTTTTCGGGGAATCATTTCAGACACTCGATCACTACACTCTATTTCTATATTGCATATTCATATTTTACTTGCATGCGTGCATCATGAATTTTGTTTATCTCGTGACTGACGTTATGGTCATAGAATATTTTCGGAGCATGATTACCCTTGTTATATTATACCCGTATTCTAAATGTTTGCGAGTACATTCAAACGTACTCACTGGCTTGTCCCTGGCTATTGTCTTGGCCAGATTTCTTGCGTGGAGAAGAGAGTTACGAGGACAGCCCCGGAACCCATGTAAAGGTGATAGCAGCCTCGCGAAGATAGGAGTTATCCTGGTCAGCTGTTCTTGTGGGAAATGGAGTACCATAGACGCAGATGAACCTCAAACCGCTTCCGCCATCAACCACTAGAAACCTAGTGTTGTACTCATAGGCCACAATGGTGTTGTACTACATATTTTGTACCTTGCTTGCAATTCTTGTATCAAGTTGGTGCCTCATCAGCTAACAGTAATCCTGGGGCTGGTGAGCACAAGGGCCACTTTCTGGAGAATTAATATCCCGAAAATCCGGTCCTGACAGGCACGCGGCTGGTATCATTATTTTCTGACCTTCACAGATGATTGTAGTGGATATGGGTATATCCGCTTGATGAAACACAAGTCTGAAACATTTGAAAAGTTCAAAGAATTTCAGAGTGAAGTGGAGAATCATCGTACCAAGAAAATAAAGTTTCTACGATCTGATCACGGAGGCGAATATTTGAGTTACGAGTTTGGCCTTCATTTAAAACAATGTGGAATAGTTTCACAACTCACACCACCTGGAACACCACAGCGTAATGGTGTGTCCGAATGTCGTAACCGTACTTTATTAGATATGGTGCGATCTATGATGTCTCTTACCAATTTACCATTATCATTTTGGGGTTATGCATTAGAGACAGCTGCATTCATGTTAAATAGGGCACCGTCTAAATCCATTGAGACGACACCGTATGAACTGTGGTTTGGCAAGAAACCTAAGCTGTCATTTCTTAAAGTTTGGGGTTGCAATGCTTATGTGAAAATGCTTCATCCTGATAAGCTCGAACCCAAATCGGAGAAGTGCATCTTCATAGGATACCTAAAAGAAAGTGTTGGGTACACCTTCTATCATAGATCCGAAGGCAAGATTTTTGTTGCTAAGAATGGATCCTTTCTAGAGAAGGAGTTTCTCTCAAAAGAAGTGAGTGGGAGGAAAGTAGAACTTGATTAGGTAATTGTACCTTCTCTCGAGTTGGAAAGTAGCTCACCATAGAAAACCTTTCCCGTGATGCCTACACCAACAAAAGAGGAAGCTAATGATAATGATCATGGAACTTCAGATCAAGTTACTACCAAACCTCGTAGGTCAACCAGAGCATATTCCACACCAGAGTGGTACGGTAATCCTGTTCTCGAAGTCATGTTACTAGGCCATGATGAACCTACGAACTATGAGGAAGCGATGATGAACCCAGATTCCGCAAAATGGCTTGAGGCCATGAAATCTAAGGTAGGATCCATGTATGAGAGCAAAGTATGGACTTTGGTTGACTTGCCCGATGATCAGCAAGCCATAGAGAATAAATGGATCTTCAAGAGGAAGACGGATGCTGATAGTAGTGTTACTATCTACAAAGCTAGACTTGTCGAAAAAGGTTTTAGACATGTTTAAGGTGTTGACTATGATGAGATTTTTTCACTCGTAGCGATGCTTAAGTATGTCCGAATCATGTTAGCAATTGCCACATTTTATGAAATTTGGCAAATGGATGTCAAAATTGCATTCCTTTATGGATTTCTTAAAGAAGAGTTGTATATATTGCAACCAATAGGTTTTGTCGATCCTAAAGGTGCTAACAAAGTTTTCAAACTCCAGCGATCCATCTATGGACTGGTGCAAGCATCTCGGAGTTGGAATATAAGCTTTGATGAGGTGATCAAAGCATATGGTTTTATACAGACTTGTGGTGAAGCCTGTATTTACAAGAAAGTGAGTGGGAGCACTGCAGCCTTTCTGATAAGTATATGTGAATGACATATTCTTGATCAGAAATGATGTAGAATTTTTGAGAAAACATAAAGGAGTGTTCGAAAGGAGTTTTTCAAAGAAATACCTCGGTGAAGCTGCTCACATATTGGGCATCAAGATCTATAGAGATAGATCAAGACGCTTGATAGGACTTTCGATGAGTACATACCTTGATAAGATTTTGAAGGAGTTCAAAATGGATTAGTCAAAGAAGGAGTTCTTGCCTGAGTTGTAAGGTATGAAGTTGAGTAAGACTCAAAACCCGACCACAGCAGAAGATAGAGAGAGAATGAAAGTCATTCCCTATGCCTCAGCCATAGGTTCTATAAAGTATGCCATGCTGTATACCAAACCTATTGTGTACCTTGCCATGAGTTTGGCAAAGGGTACAATAGTGATCCAGGAGTAGATCACTGTACAGCGGTCAAAATTATCCTTGGAAGACTAAGGAAATATTCCTCAGTTATGGAGGTGATAAAGAGTTCGTCGTAAAGAGTTACGTCGATGCAAGCTTTGACACCGATCTGGATGACTCTGAGTCTCAATCTAGATACATATTGAAAGTGGGAGAAATTAGCTAGAGTAGCTCTGTGCAGAGCATTGCACTACAAAAAAAGACACATCCGTGATATTTTGGGATGAACAATTTTTTTTCCTGTCATACTTATGACACTTCTATGACGATAATTGTGACAAAACTCGGTATCATCATAGATGTGGTGGGCTCTTACTTCTATGACAAAAATCATGATAGAAAATAGGCTTTTCGTCCTAGGCGGGCCGGAGACGCAGCTGCATGACATTCTTTGTGCCGACCATGACAGAAAAAACTATGGTAGAAGCGAGGGCGAGGAAAATATCGGGGAGTTCTCGGTTACGGTGGGTGGTTGGGGGGCAAGCGATGCGCGTTTCTCTCGTCCACGTACGTGCGTGTGCGAGGCATTGCGCTCTAACTGAACCCGAGCGAGGCGTTGGGCTCTAACTGAACCCGAGCGATTGCACTGTAGGCTACGCGTTACTGAACCCGAGCGATTGATCGATGGCTGTTAACTGAACCCGATCGACCGATTCCTTCGCTATTGCTGCTAACTGAAGCCGATCGAACCTGCTGCCTCTTGATGAATAGTGAGCGTTTTGGGGGGTTTGGATGAACAGTTCCCGGTGGGGGGTTGGATGAACAGGACCCCATGGTGTTGCTGCTGGATGAATAGGATCCCGATCGATCGAGCCGGTTGGGGGGTGGATGAACAGGACCCCGTGGAGGGGTGGATGAACAGGACCCCATGGAGGGCTGGATGAACAGGACGACCCCGTGGAGGGCTGGTTGAATAGTAGCCAGTGGAGGGTTGGATGAACAGTAGCCCGTGGAGGGGAGGTTGAGAATAGGACCCCGTGGAGAGGGCTGGTTGAACAGTAGCCGGTGGAGGAGCGGTGGAGGCTGGATGAACAGTCGCAGGTGGAGGCTGGCGGAGGTCAATGGTGGATGAACAGTAGCCCGTGGAGGCTGGAGGAGGTCGGCGGTGGAGATGAACAGTATCCCGTGGAGTTCCGTTTTGCGGTACACTACACCCCTCCTGATGAACAGGACCCCCATTTCGACCGTAGCGCTCCAACACAACTCTGTTTCCTCCGTTTTGCGGTACGCCACACCCCTCCCGATCAACAGGACCCCGTTTCGACCATAGGAGGTCCAAGAGAAGTCCGTTTCCTCCGTTTTCACTACTGGAATCAGCTAATTTGCCATCTGCCAGCTCTTTGCCGTCTGCTAGCTGACGGCAAAGAAGCTCTTTGCCATCAGCTACCCAAAAACAGACGGCAAAGAAACGACAGACGACAAAACAGGCCTTTGCCATCTGCCGGCTCTTTGCCGTCCGCTGGCTGACGGCAAAGAGAGAGGTGGCCCCCACCCTCCCGCCCGTTTAGAAAAACCTAACGCCCCACCTCTTTGCCGTTTGCAGACGGCAAAGAGAGATAAAGGCGGACGACAAAGATTGGCGGACGGCAAAGAGCAGACTAACTAACGGCCCCACCCCCCCGCCCGTTACTCTCTCTTCTCTCCCTCTCTCCTCCCCGACGCGCCCCGCCACCAGATCCCACGTCCACCGCCGCCGCCCTCGCCCCCGCACCCGCTTGGCATGTCGCCCCACCATCCCTCCGCCCCCACCCACCCGCCGACGTCCCGTCGCCCCGCCACCCGCCGCCGCCCCCGCCACCGCCCCCGACGCCCCATCGCCCCGCCACCCGCCGCCCCCCGCCACCGCCCTCGCCGACCGTCCCATTGCTTCGGTGAGGGACTACTTTTTTCTTCTTCTGTTTTTTCATTTTTTTCTGTTTAATTGTTAGTGCTAGATTGTGTTAGTGTTAGTGTTAGAAAAGAATGAGAAGAAGTAGAAGTAGTAGAAGAAGTAGAAAAAAGATGAAAAAAGAAAAAGAAGAAAAGAAGTAGAAGAAGAAGAAAGGAAGAAAAGAAGTACAAAAAAAGGTGTAAAAAGAAGAAGAAGAAAAGAAGTAGAAGAAGAAGAAAGGAAGAAACGAAAAGAAGTAAAAAAGTAGAAAAAAGATGAAAGAAGAAGAAGAAGAAAGGAAAGAAGAAGAAGAAGAAGAAGAAGAAGAAGAAGAAGAAGAGAAAGAAAGATGAAGAAGGATAGAAGGAAACACCCCGACCCCTTGACCCCGACACCCCGACCCCCTGACCCCTGACCCCGATACCCCGACCCCGACACCACACCCCGACCCCGACACGACACCCCGACTCCGACACCACACCCCGACACCCCGACCCCGACACGACACCCCGACACCCGACCCCCCGACCCCTGACCCCCTGACCCCGACAACCCGACTCCGACACCACACCCCGACACCCTGACCCCGACACCACACCCCGACACCCGACACCCGACCCCCTGACCCCCTGACCCCCTGACCCCCAACCCCGACACCACACCCCGACACTCGACCCCGACTCCACCCCGACACCCGACCCCCTAACCCACTGACCCCGACACGACACCCCGACCCCGAAACAGCACCCCGACCCCGACACAGCACCCCGACACCGACACGACACCCCGACCCCCGACACCTCCCGAAAAGGTGTTCTTTGGCCTTGCAGAGGCCGACGGGGTCATATATTTGTGAATTATTAGTTAGGTCATATATTTTTTGATTTTGTTATGAAAACATCATATATAATTGTGTTGATCGGGTAGATTTAAATGTGCAGTTGTTTCATCGCTGCGAGGTTTGGTGGTCGACGACCTCGCCGTGCGTTTGACGAGCTCTGCCCCTTCGTTCGTGGGTGAGCACAAATGACATGTCCTCCTCCGCCGTTAATTATTTGCTCAGTTCCGGTGTTCGTGCCGATGAAACTTGATAGCTAGCTATATATGTGTCTTGAATCATCAGTATGCGTAACCAATATGTGTCTCCCATTCGAAAGCGTCATAGTTATAAATATGCATGCATTTGCATATTTATAACCTTGATTCTTTCGAATTGTCCAACGCTATCCATGGACAGCCCGAGTATGTTTAGATTGGGTTCGTTTTCCCATATGCTTTGCTCCGAATCTAACGCATAAGTTTCGTCAGTGCCTCCCCTGTTGTTCTCCGGGTACACATCCTCTCTGTTTATTGCAGAGACGTGTATCAGGAGAACAGCGGGGAGGTGCTGCCGAAATTTTGCGTAGGATCTGGAGCATAGCATGGGAAAATGAACCCAATTTAAACATACTCGGGTGGGATTAGGACCTATCATTACCTATTAGAGTGTAGGTTGCATGGACGTAATAAAATTGACAAAGTAGATCAACTGATGAATACATACATGGTGAATTATATATATATATTTGTTGTGTGTCTAGTAGCTCTGAAAGTCAAGATGAGTGATCGTGCGTGGATGTACACCGGTCACACTGGTCAGAACAAATGGAGCACTGAATGGTTCACAAAAACCAAGGGGTTTGTGCAAGCCACATTTGCAAATGGCCAGAGGAAAACCTGGTGCCCCTGTTTACGGTGCGGCAATTGGGAAAAGAGGACAGAGGCTGAAATGGGCAAACACCTGCAGAAGAGTGGTTTTACGCCCGATTATATGGTGTGGACATTTCATGGTGAGTCTGCCCAACGTGACCGAGCTGAGGTGGATCATCGTCGCACCGACGAGCATGGTACGGGGATGGAAAACATGGTGCAAGACTTCGATGATGCTCGGGATTCGGACGAGGAGATGGAGGAATCTGCAAAGGCCTTCAATGAAATGTTGGAGTCTTCAAAACGTCCGCTCCATGAGCACACTGAGCTTTGTCAGTTGGATGCCATCTCACAAGTAATGGCTCTGAAGGCTTAGTTCAACTTGGGCAGAGAATGCTACGATGCAATGATGACAGTATTTGGACGCTTTCTACCCAAACGCCATGTAATGCCTGCAAACCTGTACTAGTCGGACAAAATCCTCCGTGCACTGAAGATGCCCTATGAGAAGATACATGCCTGTGAGAAAGGATGTGTCTTGTTTAGGCTTGACTATGCGGAGTTGAACTATTGTCCCATTTGCAAGTCTTCCAGGTATGTTGTGGTAGACAACGATATGGGTGAGAAGACACAGACCAAAATCCCCGTTAGTGTTCTTCGGTATATGCCAATCGTACCAAGACTTCAACGTCTTTTCATGGTTGAAGAGACGGCCAGACAGATGACATGGCACAAAACGGGCAAAAGAACCAAACTAGATGCAGATGGGAATCTGATGATCGTACACACATCGGATGGTGTTGCGTGGAAAAAGTTTGATGAATTACATGCTGACAACGCGGCAGATCCGAGGCATCCTCGAGTCGGCATCAGCACGGATGGGTTCAGTGTGTTTGGTATGACGGCAGCCCAATACAGTTGTTGGCCCGTATTTGTCTTTCCACTCAATCTCCCCCCGGACAGATTATGCAAAGAAAGAACATTTTCCTGACGTTGATAATTCCAGGGCCCAACTATCCGGGGAAAAATATGAATGTGTACATGTAGCCGCTTAAGGACGAATTGCAAGAAGCCTGGGATAATGGGTTCAAGACATACGACGCCTATAGCAAACGGAACTTCATAATGCGTGTCTGGTACATGTACTCGACGCATGACTTGCCAGCGTATGCGCTATTCGTTGGCTGGTGTGTGCTTGGAAGGTTCCCGTGCCCCACATGCAAGGGAGTTCTTGAGTTTCGTTGGCTTCAGGCCGGTCGCAAGTTTTCTTGCTTCGACATGCATAGACAGTTCCTGAATCCTCGCCATAAGTTCAGGAAAGACAAGAAGAACTTCATCAGAGGTAGAGTTGTCAAAAACTCTGCACCACCTGCATTGACAGGCCAACAGACCCTGGATCAGTTAAACGCTCTCGAGCCAGATCCAGAGCGTCCAGGGTACTTCAAGGGGTATAATTCTAAGCACGCCTGGACTCACAAAACATGCTTATGGGATCTGCCTTACTTCAAATACTTCCTTTGCCCACACAACATCCACGTGATGCACACTGAGAAGAATATCGCCGAGGCACTTTTTGGTACATTGTTCGGCATAGATGGGAAGTCAAAGGATAATACTAAGGCTAGAGTCGATCTGGAGGCGCTATGTGATAGGTCATTACAAAACATGAAAGAACCGAAAGGAAAGCAGAACTGGACGAAGCCAAAGGCATGGTTCAATCTTGGAAGGCCAGCTATGAGGGAAATTATCTTGTGGGTGAAAATGCAGTTGATGTTCCCCGATGGGTATGTAGCGAATCTAAAGAGGGGAGCCAGTCTTGATAAATTGAAGATATTTGGTCTCAAGAGTCATGATTCGCACATATGGATTGAGCAGGTAATGCCGGTGATGTTGCGTGGCTTCATCCCTGAGGATGAATGGCTAGTACTGGCAGAACTCAGCTATTTCTTCCGTGTTCTTTGTGCGAAAGAACTATCGACTGGCGTGCTAGAAGAAATGGAAGAGTTGGCGCCGGAGTTGATCTGCAAGTTAGAGAAGATCTTTCCACCGGGCTTCTTTCATCCAATGCAGCATTTGATTTTGCATCTCCCGACCGAGGCAAGATTGGGGGGGCCCGTGCAAAATCGTTGGTGCTACCCAACTGAGAGGATGCAGAAGACGCTTCGACAAAAATGTAAAAATAAACGTAGAATTGAAGCATCGATGGCTGAGGCATTCATCACTAAGGAGGCGGCAAAATTCGTGACAGCACACTACGAAGCCAAAAATCGTCATTTGCATAATCCGAAGCCTCGGTGCAATGCTGACGACCCTAAAAAGGGTGGATCCAACCTCAGCCTATTCAAAGGGAATCTCGCACCAGCCAGTGTTTCAAATCCAGTATCTTTGGATAACGAAGAATGGCGGACCATTTCGTTGTATATCTTCAACAACCTGATAGAAGTGCAGCCGTACATCGAGTAAGTTCTCGGTACATTGTTTCGCAACTTCTATTTCCTTTGAACTGCTCTTATTCCTGGATATTTCATACAGTCGATACGTCTCCTGATTCTCGTATGGAGCGGTGATCCAAAAGGATTCTGTTGAAGAGTATGAGCTTCTCGCAAAGCAAGGAGGCGGCTATCCCGGTTTCATCTCTTGGTTCAAACAAACGGTAATTTCTATTAGACAATTTCATTTCATTCGCTAATTTGTGCGTAATGCAACAATCCTTTCATATTAAACTTGTAGGCTAATTCAGAGTCTATGGACGCCGAATTGAGACAGGTCGCTAATGGTTTTGACTATAAGGTCCGTTCATTTGACAATACGACATCAACGGGTATCGCTTTAGTACCTATGGCAAAGAGCTATCTATGGCCGACCGAAAGTCTACAAATTGTTGTGTATCTGCTATCGGCGAAGGAGGTACCGAGTATTATGGGAGAGTTGAAGCAATTTATGAACTTCTATTCTATGGTGAAAACCCACCGAATGTCGTAGTCTTCAAATGTTATTGGTTTCAGCCGAAGGAGACTAGAAGGACTCATGAACATATAGGGCTAGTTGAAATCAACCAAAGCACCCATTTAGATGTTCCTGATGTCTATATTACGGCTCAACAGGTGACCCAAGTATTCTATCTACCGTGGGCCTGCCAAACTAATCCAAATCTAAAAGGTTGGGATGTCGTTTATGAAGTGCCGCCACGTGCTAGACTATCTCCCCCAAAGGAAGAGGATTATGAACCTCACATTAACCCAGACACATATGAAGGAGAATTCTTCCAAGAGACACGTCTGTCCAAAAAGCGTTTCAAGAACCGCTATACTTCACCCCAAAACATTGAAGTAGACAGTGACAGTGAATCCGACATCACCCCAGAGGAGGAACAAGAAGAGCCGGAACAAGAAGAGGTTACTGCTGCGGATGACCTGTCATTGCTTGACCGATTACGTCAAGGTGGCCTTCCACATGTTGATGCCACTGAACCCTATGAGCCCGTCATTGATTATAGTGATGATGATGATTATGCATTTATTGATGATACTGATCGAGATTATTAGTAGTGTCAGGTATTAAATTTTTTATGTTGTACTTGATGATGATACACTTAAGTGATACACATATTATTATTCATGTCGGTCCTTTTTTTATGTTGTACTAATTTCGTTTACTGTTTGTCATGGCAGGTGTTGAAAGATGGTGGGCGCTGGTCGGGAGCGCGCCAAGGCCCCTTCTTCGTCGGTGCGTGGTGTGAGGT
Organism: Triticum aestivum; assembly: GCF_018294505.1. Classification (NCBI taxonomy): domain Eukaryota; kingdom Viridiplantae; phylum Streptophyta; class Magnoliopsida; order Poales; family Poaceae; genus Triticum; species Triticum aestivum. Next base: position 163,697,025 of record NC_057814.1, on the reverse strand, counting down.
CTTCCATTCCACACGCACCTCTCCGCCGAGCGTTGCTGGACAGTATGGCGACACCGCCGGGCCCTTCTTCGTCGACCGCGGTGCCCAGCAGGGGACGAGGTAGGAAGAGAGGAGGTGGGGCACGTGGTCGTGGGAGAGGAGGTAGGGTGACTGCTACGGCGCCTTCCTCGCCGCCACCCCCAGCTGTATCACCCGAGCACGTGACTGCTAGGGTGGACTCGTCCGAGGAGGAGGCTACATGGACTCCGGTCCACGAGCCTCCGGTCCACGGGTCTTGGGCCCACGAGCCTCGGGTCCACGGGTCTTTGGCCCACGAGAGTTCGGCCCACGAGACCCCGGAGGAGCACACGTCTGGATGGGGTACCTGGCCGGATCAGCCCGAGGAGACGAGTGGCCATGCTGATGATGGCGGGGAGCCGACTGATATTGAGGAGGAGGGGGGCACCGTCTACCAGCGTGGAGCTACACGGCTCCCGTCCGTGCCGGCGACCCGCGAGCAGAGGTGGTTGATTTTCCCTGATGCGGAGAGGTAAGTGCATTTAATATTTTTGTACCTTCTGCATTCACGTTTCTTCAAATAACTAATGCGTTGGCCTTGTCATGCTGCAGGGGTTGGGACCACCATCATAGTGTCCGCCGGCCCAACTCCGTCCTTGGAGTTCTTTGCCGGCAAAACTTCCCGGGGTTTGTCATGTTGCCTGGTGAGGGTCGGCTTCCAGAGCTTGGATTGAGCTGGGAGCACTACTTGGCTGCCCCGACCCCGCCGGATGAGATTATCGACGGTGTCTTGTGCGACACGAGGGCAGACGTGGTGATCAAAAAGTTCTGGGTAATTTCTCCTTTACACATTTAAAAATCTTCAACTAGCTAGTTATTAATTGTACTAATCAATATTGTCTCATTTGATTGTAGACATTCTACAGGTGTGAGGAGGGATACGAGGAGGACGCGACACATGTTATCGAGAACGTCTGCAAGCGCCTACTATAGAACTTACAGCACGAGGCTCGGGTGCAGGCTGTTCGAGACTACTACGCCTTGCGTGGTATCAAGAAGACCAAGCCGGCGTGCCGCGATAAGTTCCTGAGTAAGGAGCAGTACATGAAGGTAATTCTTAAGGCCTTCTAGTTAAGTTCCTTCATTTGGTAATTCTTAGCCGTAGCGCTCAAGTTTCTATTTGCTAACTTAGGCGGCTCCGAGATGGTGTGCAGATCGGATGGATTGTTGGGAGGTGTTGGTCAATGAGTGGTGTTCAAAAGAATGGCTAGCCCTCCACAACGAGGCCAAGGACAAACGTGCCCAAATGGAAGGTGTGACACACCATCAAGGCAGCTCCAACTTATATCAGTTCGGGCGGAACTGTGTATGTGGTTTGCTTCATGATTCATGCAATTCATTCATCATGCTAGCCTGAGCCCTTTAATTACTAATTTACATTGTTTCTCTCTTTCAGGCATGCTACAATAAGGTGGATAAGGTGCCGGAGGTGTACGACCTGTATGCCATGGCCCACACTGCCTCTTTCAAGAAAGTCAAGGCATTCTCTCCGCCTGACCTCGATGATGCAAACAACATCACCAACATCTCCTCCCACAACAAGCTCGTGAGATATAGAGATGAGGGGAAGGCGAGGAAAGGGGAGGACTTTAACCCGAGCCAGGGTCCCATTGATCCAGAGCTGGTGATGATATCTGGTGGCGGGAGGTCCCATGGCTCCATAGCCATTGGAGATGGACTTATCCGTTGTCCTAGCACTCTCCCGGAGATCAAGGTGCACCGGTCGAGCTCCGCTCCTGAGATAAGGCCTCGTGAATGGCCAGTCCAACTTGCCATCAAGGTTAGTGATACGTACTCAGCTATCTTTCTCCATTACATTATGTGCGCTTCCATCAATGATTACAAATGGTCATGTGAGTGGTGTTGCAGGCTGCTATACAGAGTGAGAGAGATAGAACGGAGAAACTTCTGGCTGAGGCGGCGGAGAGGCAGCGGGAGTTGGAGGAGAGGACGACAAAGATGTTGGAGGAGGAGAGGGCATGGAATGACATGCAGGCAAGGGCCATGTACGAGCTCCTTGTGGTAAGTTTCTTCTGCAGATTAGCCAAAACATTCATGTAGTGTTTGTCTCATTACTAACTAGTAAGACTGAGTTGTCAAAACCAAATGTGCAGTCTGTGTGCGAGAAGACCGGTTAGACCGCTCCGCCGATGCCAGTGATTGCTCCTGGGACCACGGTGAGTTTAATTTGAATGGACATTACTTGCTAGTCTTAACATTTGAGTGTCATCATGCTAACAAGACATTGGAAATGATCTTTGGTGCAGCGTAACTCCAGACAAGCATCGCACGATCCTTCTCCAGCTACCGACACGAGCCAGCCCGCTCCTACACCTCCTGGATCATGGTAAGTTTATCTAGTGTTTTGCTTAATACATGCATAAAGACCTAGACTTAGCTTCTTCTCCTCCAATATGACTTAATAAGCTTACTAACCTCCAAAACCATCCATTTTACCTACGTTAGCTCTAAAACGATCTGTACTTAGCTTACTTATGTCAAAAATTGCATAATTAGCTTAGTTAGCTCATAAACGATCCATTTTACCTAAGTTAGCTCTAAAATGACCCATTTTACCTTGGTTAGCTTATAAATGATCCAGTTCATCCAAGTTAGCTCAAAAATGACCCATTTTACCTAGATTAGCTCCTAAATGATCCATTTTACCTACGTTAGCTTTAAAATGACCCATTTCACCTAGGTTAGCTCCAAAATGACCCATCTTACCTAGGTTATCTCATAAACGATCCATTTCAACTAATTTAGCTCATAAACGATCCATTTCACCAAGTTAGCTCAGAAATGATCCATTTCACCTAAATTAGCTCTTAAATGATCCATTTCACCTAAGTTAGCTCAAAAAGATCCATTTCAACTAAATTAGCTCATAAATGATCCATTTCACCTAAGTTAGCTAAAAAACGATCCATTTCAACTAAGTTAGCTCATAAATGATCCATTTCACCTAAGTTAGCTAAAAAACGATCCATTTCACCTTAGTTAGCTCATAAATGACCCATTTCAACTAAGTTAGCTCATAAATGATCCATTTCACCTTAGCTAGCTCATAAACGACCCATTTCAACTTAGTTAGCTCATATATGATCCATTTCACGTAAGCTAGCTCATAAATGACATATACTTCTTGTTCTAGTCTTCTTCTTGTTCTACTCTTCTTGTTCTAGTCGTATTATTCTAGTCACCTATTTCTAACTTTCTTATTTTGCCATTTTGCAGATTTCATTCACTTCATGGAAGCTAGCTTGCTATGGAGTGCTTGTTTATGTATGGATGGAACTTGCTTATGTATGAATGGATGGATGGAACTTGCTTATGTAATATGTATGGATGGAACTTCCTTATGTATGAATGGATGGAACTTGCTTATGTATGAATGGATGGATGGAACTTGCTTATGTAATATGTATGGATGGAACTTGCTTATGTATGAATGGATGGAACTTGCTTATGTATGAATGGATGGAACTTATGTGCTGGATATGTGATATGTTTGCTGTTAAATAGGCCTGTGAAATATATCTATATATGTCATATATATTTGCTGTGAATTTTTTTGGATTTAATAAAAAACAGAAAAAAGAGCCAATATGCAGGCTCTTTGCCGTCTGCCACCGATGGCAACGGGCTCTTTGCCGTCAGCCGCAGACGGCAAAGAAGCCACGTGGCAACCAGCTGTGCTTCCTTGGAGCTGACCCATTTGGTCAGTTTGCCTATAGTGGCAGACGACAAAGACACTAGAAAGTTTGCCTACAGTGGCAGACGGCAAAGACACTAGAAAGTTTGCCTACAGTGGCAGACGGCAAAGACACTAGAAAGTTTGCCATCAGTGGCAGACGGCAAAGACTTGCCGTCAGCGGCGGACGGCAAAGGCCTGCCGTTAGCCACTTAACGGACTGACAACGCAATTATTGCCGTCTGTTCTCTTTGCCGTCCGCTGCAGACGGCAAAGGCCCTTTGCCGTCAGCCGCCCGGAAGCAGACGGTAAAGTAGCTCGTTGCCGGACCTTACTTTGCCGGAGCCTTTTGCCGTCCGCCGTTCATGCCTTTTGCCGTCCGCCATGGCAGACGGCAAAATAGCTGAGTCATGTAGTGTTTGCGGTATGCCAGACCCCTCCCGATGAACAGGATCCCGTTTCGACCGTGGCCGGTCAAACACAAGGCTGTTTCCTCCGTTCTGCGGTACGCCAGGCCTCGTTTCCATCGGCTGTTCCGTGCAAGCCGGTTGGCTCCTGATGAACACAACGTATTCCGTTGCCTCCCGATGAACACGATGCATTCTGTTGCCTCCCCATGAACACGGCGACGACGCAGTTTCTCCGTTCCGACCCAGCCATGTACACGAGCCCTGGCCATATGTATGTGCGAGTAGGCATTCGAGACCCCGCCCGTATATACGTATGTGGCCATATTTTTTGGCGTGTGGCTGTATGTACGTGTACACAGTTTAGACGGGACATCCTGAACTGTTACGTGGGGGGCTCTACTATGACATGTGCCGCTACTTACTCGGCCACGGTTCATACTTGCAGAGAGACCGATCGACCAGTATGTACGTACATGTTCCGACAAGACAGACAACGGTACATATGCTTCGACCGGGTGGGTCCCAGCTGTCAGGGAGGATAAGGACGCACTTCCTTGCGAGCGAAGATATAGCTGCTGGGTCCCAGCTGTCAGGGGGATATTTTTTTGCCCGTAATAAGGACAGACTGCCTTGTGTCGAAGATGTAGCTGGTGGGTCCCAGCAGTCAGGGGGAGAAAACATTATTTTTCAGGGTAAAAAGGATGCAGTTGCATGCATGCGTCCATGGGCATGGTGCGTCCCCACTGTCAGCCTCTCACGTACAGTCATCTTCCGATAACTCTCATTTGTTAACCACATGGAACACACTGTGCCGAGCGCACCAAGGCCGGTGGATGACTGTGAGGCCCCAGACTGGAACGAGCCAGAGATGGGGAAGGTGCGGCAGTGAAGTCGCACATGGAGAGGAGTGGGAAACTTGACTGGTTCGGGTGCGCGGCAGCACTGCCGCCCACGGGAGATAGGAGCAAGAACAGAGGTTGAAGAAGGAGCATGGCTGGTGGATTAACATCCAACGGTCCAGCTCCTAAAAGCATTTGTTGATTAAGTTGACAAAGCCCTGTGTACATGTCTGCTTAGTAGGCCCACAAGTCAGCCGCCAAATCTGCCGGGTCCCAGCTGTCATCAAGAGGAATAGTTTTTTTCGCATAATAAGGAGGCACTTCCTTCCGTGCGAAGATACAGCCGGTGGGTCCTAGCTGTCAGGGCGAGGAAACAACTTAATAAGGAGGAACTTTCCTTGCATGCGACCATGGACCTCGTGGGTCCTAGCCGTTAGGCTCTCCACGTACAGTCCTCTTTCGATGACTCTCGTTTGTTGACCACGCCGCGCTGAGCGCAGCGAGGCGGTGGACAACGGCGAGGTCCTAGACTGGAATGACCCGGAGATGGGGAAGACGTGGCAGTGGAGTCACAGACAGAGAGGAGTGGGAAACTTGACTGGTTCGGGTGCGGGGTGGGCCTACACTCGGCAGAGAATAACAGGAGGTGCGGAGTGGTGGGATGGCCTGGTCGTCGGTGGGGTAGCGTTTCACTGCGAGGCGCGCAAAACAACGCCGCTGGACGCCGGAGTCTGGAGCAGGCGGTCCCGACAGTGCTGGGGCAAGAAGACGAGAGATTGAAGAAGAATGTCGGCCGTTGGATGTAAATCCAATGCCTTGCTTAGGCTTCGACCTACTGGCCCACATGTCAGCCGGTCCATTTGTTTTTTTAGTCCATTTGGTGGGCTGGGTGAAACAATGATGTAGCATCTATGCAGCCCGTTTATATATATGGTAGAATTTAAAGCCCATTTGTATTTTTCTCGACATCCGCGGACTTGCTGGGTGATACGTCTCCAACGTATCTATAATTTTTGATTGTTCCATGCTATATTATATTCTGTTTTGGACATTATTGGGCTTTATTATACACTTTTATATTATTTTTGGGACTAACTTATTAACCAGAGGCGCAACCTAGAATTGCTGTTTTTTGCCTATTTCAGAATTTCGCAGAAAAAGAATATCAAACGGAGTCCAAACGGAATGAAACCTTCGGGAACGTGATTTTTGGAACGAACGTGATCCAGAGGACTTGGACCCTACGTCAAGACATCAACAAGGAAGGCACGAGGTAGGGGGCGCGCCTACCCCCCTGGGCGCGCCCTCCACCCTCGTGGGGCCCACGTTGTTCCACCGACGTACTTCTTCCTCCTATATATACCTACAAACCCCCAAACTACCAGATATGGAGCCAAAAACCTAATTCCACCGCCGCAACCTTCTGTACCCGTGAGATCCCATCTTGGGGCCTTTTCCGGAGCTCCGCCGGAGTGGGCACCGATCACGGAGGGATTCTACATCAACACCATAGCCTCTCCGATGATGTGTGAGTAGTTTACCTCAGACCTTCGGGTCCATAGTTATTAGCTAGATGGCTTCTTCTCTCTCTTTGGATCTCAATACAATGTTCTCCCCCTCTCTTGTGGAGATCTATTCGATGTAATCTTCTTTTGCGGTGTGTTTGTTCAGACCGATGAATTGTGGGTTTATGATCAAGTTTATCTATGAGAAATCTCCTTTGAATTCTTTTATGTATGATTGGTTATCTTTGCAAGTCTCTTCGAATTATCAGTTTGGTTTGGCATACTAGATTGATCTTTCTTGCAATAGGAGAAGTGCTTAGCTTTGGGTTCAATCTTGGGGTGTCCTTTCCCAGTGACAGCAGGGGCAGCAAGGCACGTATTGTATTGTTGCCATCGAGGATAAAAAGATGGGGTTTATATCATATTGCATGAGTTTATCCCTCTACATCATGTCATCTTGCTTAAAGCGTTACTCCGTTCTTATGACTAGATGCATGCTGGATAGCGGTCGATGTGTGGAGTAATAGTAGTAGATGCAGGCAGGAGTCGGTCTACTTGTCACGGACGTGATGCCTATATACATGATCATACCTAGATATTCTCATAACTATGCTCAATTCTGTCAATTGCTCAACAGTAATTTGTTTACCCACCATAATACTTATGCTCTCGAGAGAAGCCACTAGTGAAACCTATGGCCCCCGGGTCTATTTTCCATCATATTAATCTTCCATCACATAGCTATTTTATTGCCTTTTATTCTACTTTGCATCTTTATGATAAAAATACCAAAAATATTATCTTATCATATCTATCAGATCTCACTTTCGTAAGTGATGAAGGGATTGACAACCCCTTTATTGCGTTGGTTGCAAGGATTTTATTTGTTTGTGTAGGTGCGAGGGACTCGTGCGTGGCCTCCTACTGGATTGATACCTTGGTTCTAAAAAACTGAGGCAAATACTTACGCTGCTTTACTACATCACCCTTTCCTCTTCAAGGGAAAACCAACACTGTGCTCAAGAGGTAGCAAGAAGGATTTCTGGCGCCGTTGGCGGGGAGATTCGCGCCAAGTCAAGTCAAGATTTGACTCCCAGCAACGAGCCATTTCTGGCGCTGTTGCCGGGGAGTCTACGCAAAAGTCAACATACCAAGTACCCATCACAAACCCTTATCTCCCGCATTACATTATTTGCCATTTGCCTCTCATTTTCCTCTCCCCCACTTCACCCTTGCCATTTTATTCGCCCTCTCTTTTCCGTTCGCCTATTTTTTGCGTGCTTCTTGTTTGCTCGTGTGTTGGATTGCTTGCTTGTCACGATGGCTCAAGATAATACCAAATTGTGTGACTTTACCAATACCAACAACAATGATTTCCTTAGCACTCCGATTGGTCCTCTTACCGATACTGAATCTTGTGAAATTAATGCTGCTTTGTTGAATCTTGTCATGAAAGATCAATTCGCCGGCCTTCCTAGTGAAGATGCCGCTACCCATCTAAATAGCTTCATTGATTTGTGTGATATGCAAAATAAGAAAGATGTGGACAATGATATTGTTAAATTGAAGCTATTTCCTTTTTCTCTTAGAGATCGTGCTAAAGCTTGGTTTTTGTCTTTGCCTAAAAATAGTATTGATTCTTGGAATAAGTGCAAAGATGCTTTTATCTCTAAGTATTTTCCTCCTGCTAAGATCATCTCTCTTAGAAACGATATCATGAATTTTAAGCAACTTGATCATGAACATGTTGCACAAGCTTGGGAGAGGATGAAATTAATGATACGTAATTGCCCTACACATGGTTTGAATTTGTGGATAATTATACAAAAAATTTATGCCGGATTGAATTTTGCTTCTAGAAATCTTTTAGATTCGGCCGCGGGAGGCACTTTTATGGAAATCACTTTAGGAGAAGCTACTAAACTCCTAGATAATATTATGGTTAATTATTCTCAATGGCACACTGAAAGATCTACTAATAAGAAAGTGCATGCGATAGAAGAAATTAATGTTTTGAGTGGAAAAATGGATGAACTTATGAAATTATTTGCTAATAAAAGTGTTTCTTCTGATCCTAATGATATGCCTTTGTCTACTTTGATTGAGAATAATAATGAATCTATGGATGTGAATTTTGTTGGTAGGAATAATTTTGGTAACAACGCGTATAGAGGAAACTTTAATCCTAGCCCGTATCCTAGTAATTCCTCTAATAATTATGGCAATTCCTACAACAATTCTTATGGAAATTTTATTAAGATGCCCTCTGAATTTGAGACTAGTGTTAAAGAATTTATGAATTCGCAAAAGAATTTCAATGCTTTGCTTGAAGAAAAATTGCTTAAAGTGGATGAATTGGCTAGGAACGTTGATAGAATTTCTCTTGATGTTGATTCTTTGAAAGTTAGATCTATTCCACCTAAGCATGATATCAATGAGTCTCTCAAGGCCATGAGAATTTCCATTCATGAGTGCAAAGAAAGAACCGCTAGGATGCGTGCTAAGAAAGATTGTTTTGTGAAAGCGTGTTCTTCTAGTTTCTATGAAAATAAAGATGAAGATCTAAAAGTTATTGATGTGTCCCCTATTAAATCTTTGTTTTGCAATATGAATCTTGATAATGATGGGATTGAATATGATCCACCTTTACCTAGAAGGCGCTCCAAAAATTCGGAGTTTTGAGATCTTGATGCAAAAATTGGTAAAAGTGGGATTGAAGAGATCAAAACTCTAGATATTAATGAACCCACTATTTTGGATTTCAAGGAATTTAATTATGATAATTTCTCTTTGATAGATTGTATTTCCTTGTTGCAACCCGTGCTAAATTCTCCGCATGCTTATAGTCAAAATAAAGCCTTTGGAGAGTGGGAACCTACTATTAAAATTAAAATTAAAGATCATGAATGCTATGCTTTGTGTGATTTGGGTGCTAGTGTTTCCACGATTCCAAAGACTTTGTGTGATTTGCTAGGTTTCCGTGATTTTGATGATTGTTCTTTAAACTTGCACCTTGCGGATTCCACCATTAAGAAACCTATGGGAAGAATTAATGATGTTCTTATTGTTTCAAATAGGAATTATGTGCCCGTAGATTTTATTGTTCTTGATATAGATTGCAATCCTTCATGTCCTATTATTCTTGGTAGACCTTTCCTTAGAACGATCGGTGCAATTATTGATATGAAGGAAGGTAATATTAGATTTCAATTTCCGTTAAGAAAAGGCATGGAACACTTCCCTAGAAAAAAATAAAATTACCTTATGAATCTATTATGAGAGCCACTTATGGATTGCCTACCAAAGATGGCAATACCTAGATCTATCCTTGCTATTATGCCTAGCTAGGGGCGTTAAACGATAGCGCTTGTTGGGAGGCAACCCAATTTTATTTTTAGTTTTTTGCTTTTTGCTTCTGTTTAGGAATAAATATTTGATCTAGCCTCTGGTTAGATTTGTTTTTATGTTTTAGTTAGTGTTTGTGCCAAGTTAAACCTATAGGATCTTCTTGGATGATAGTTATTTGATCTTGCTGAAAATTCCAGAAACCTTCTGTTCACGAAAACAATTGTTAAAAATCACCAGAACGTGATAAAATATTTATTCAAATTGATTCTGATCAATAAACAAATTTTCTAGATCTTCCTATTTTGGCTGAATTTTTTGAGTTCCAGAAGTTTGCGTTAGTTACAGATTACTACAGACTGTTCTGTTTTTGACAGATTCTGTTTTTCGTGTGTTGTTTGCTTATTTTGATGAATCTATGGCTAATAAAATAGTTTATAAACCATAGAGAAGTTGGAATACAGTAGTTTTAATACCAATATAAATAAAGAATGAGTTCATTACAGTACCTTGAAGTGGTGTTTTGTTTTCTTTCGCTAACGGAGCTCACGAGATTTTCTGCTGAGTTTTGTGTTGTGAAGTTTTCAAGTTTTGGGTGAAAGATTTGATGGATTATGGAACAAGGAGTGGCAAGAGCCTAAGCTTCGGGATTCCCATGGCACCCCAAGATAATCTAAGGACACCTAAAAGCCAAAGCTTGGGGATGGCCCGGAAGGCATCCCCTCTTTCGTCTACTTCCATCGGTAACTTTACTTGGAGCTATATTTTTATTCACCACATGATATGTGTTTTGCTTGGAGCGTCTTGTATTATTTGAGTCTTTGTTTTGTTAATTTACCACAATCATCCTTGCTGTACACACCTTTTGAGAGAGACACACATGATTCGGAAATTGTTAGAATACTCTATGTGCTTCACTTATATCTTTTGAGTTATATAGTTTTTGCTCTAGTGCTTCACTTATATCTTTTAGAGCACGGTGGTGGTTTTGTTTTATAGAAACTATTGTTCTCTCATGCTTCACTTTGATTATTTTTAGAGTCCTACAAAACAGCGTGGTAATTTGCTTTAATTATGATAGGCATTCGAGATTAGTAAAAAAATATTTCTTATGAGTGTGTTGAATACTATGAGAAGTTTGATACTTGATAATTGTTTTGAGATATGGAGATGGTGATATTAGAGTCATGCTAGTTGAGTAGTTTTGAATTTGAGAAATACTTTTGTTAAAGTTTGTGATTCCCGTAGCATGCACGTATGGTGAACCGTTATGTGATGAAGTCGGAGCATGATTTATTTATTGATTGTCTTCCTTATGAGTGGCGGTCGGGGACGAGCGATGGTCTTTTCCTACCAATCTATCCCCCTAGGAGCATGCGTGTAATACTTTGTTTTGATAACTAATAGATTTTTGCAATAAGTATATGAGTTCTTTATGACTAATGTTGAGTCCATGGATTATACGCACTCTCTTCCTTCCACCATTGCTAGCCTCTCTAATACCGCGCACTTTTCGCCGGTATCATACACCCACCATATACCTTCCTCAAAACAGCCACCATACCTACCTACCATGGCATTTCCATAGCCATTCCGAGATATATTGCCATGCAACTTACCACCGTTCAGTTTATTATGACACGCTCCATCATTGTCATATTGCTTTGCATGATCATGTAGTTGACATCGTATTTGTGGCAAAGCCACCGTTCATAATTCTTTCATACATGTCACTCTTGATTCATTGCATATCACGGTACACCGCCGGAGGCATTCACATAGAGTCATATTTTGTTCTAAGTATTGAGTTGTAATTGTTGAGTTGTAAGTAAATAAAAGTGTGATGATCATCATTTTTTAGAGCATTGTCCCAAGTGAGGAAAGGATGATGGAGACTATGATTCCCCCACAAGTCGGGATGAGACTCCAGACTAAATAAACAAGAAAGAAAAAGAGGCCATAAAAAATAGAAAAGGCCCAAATAAAAAGAATAAAAGAAAAAATGAGAGAAAAAGAGAGAAGGGACAATGTTACTATCCTTTTACCACACTTGTGCTTCAAAGTAGCACCATGATCTTCATGATAGAGTGTCTCCTATGATATCACTTTCATATACTAGTGGGAAATTTTTCATTATAGAACTTGGCTTGTATATTCCAATGATGGGCTTCCTCAAAATGCCCTAGGTCTTCGTGATAAAGCGAGTTGGATGCACACCCACTTAGTTTCTTTTGTTGAGCTTTCATATACTTATAGCTCTAGTGCATCCGTTGCATGGCAATCCCTACTCACTCACATTTATATCTATTAATGGGCATCTCCATAACCCGTTGATACGCCTAGTTGATGTGAGACTATCTTCTCCTTTTTTGTCTTCTCCACAACCACCATCTATTCCACTTATAGTGCTATATCCATGGCTCACGCTCATGTATTGCGTGAAGATTGAAAAAGTTTGGGAACACCAAAAGTATGAAACAATTGCTTGTCTTGTCATCGGGGTTGTGCATGATTTAAAAACTTTGTGTGGTGAAGATAGAGCATAGCCAGACTATATGATTTTGAAGGGATAACTTTCTTTGGCCATGTATTTTGAGAAGACATAATTGCTTAGTTAGTATGCTTGAAGTATTATTATTTTTATGTCAATATTAAACTTTTGTCTTGAATCTTTCGGATCTGAATATTCTTACCACAATTAAGAGAATTACATTGAAATTATGCCAACTAGCATTCCACATCAAAAATTCTGTTTTTATTATTTACCTACTCGAGGACGAGCAGGAATTAAGCTTGGGGATGCTTGATACGTCTCCAACGTATCTATAATTTTTTATTGTTCCATGCTATATTATATTCTGTTTTGGAAATTATTGGGCTTTATTATACACTTTTATATTATTTTTGGGACTAACCTATTAACCGGAGGCCCAGCCCAGAATTGCTATTTTTGGCCTATTTCAGAGTTTCGCAGAAAAGAATATCAAACGGAATGAAACCTTCGGGAACGTGATTTTCGGAGCGAACGTGATCCAGAGGACTTGGACCCTACGTCAAGACATCAACCAGGAAGACACGAGGTAGGGGGCGCGCCTACCCCCCGGGCGCGCCCTCCACCCTCGTGGGGCCCATGTTGCTCCACCGACGTACTTCTTCGTCCTATATATACCTACGTACCCACAAACTACCAGATACGGAGCCAAAAACCTAATTCCACCGCCGTAACCTTCTGTACCCATGAGATCCCATTTTGGGGCCTTTTCCGGAGCTCCGCCGGAGGGGCATCGATCACGGAGGGCTTCTATATCAACACCATAGCTTCTGTGATGATGTGTGAGTAGTTTACCTCAGACCTTTGGGTCCATAGTTATTAGCTAGATGGCTTCTTCTCTCTCTTTGGATCTCAATACAATGTTCTCCCCCTCTCTTGTGGAGATCTATTCGATGTAATCTTCTTTTGCGGTGTGTTTGTTGAGACCGATGAATTGTGGGTTTATGATCAAGTTTATCTATGAGAAATATTTGAATCTCCTCTGAATTCTTTTATGTATGATTGGTTATCTTTGCAAGTCTCTTCGAATTATCAGTTTGGTTTGGCCTACTAGATTGATCTTTCTTGCAATAGGAGAAGTGCTTAGCTTTGGGTTCAATCTTGCGGTGTCCTTTCCCAGTGACAGCAGGGGCAGCAAGGCACGTATTGTATTGTTGCCATCAAGGATAAAAAGATGGGGTTTATATCATATTGTATGAGTTTATCCCTCTACATCATGTCATCTTGCTTAAAGTGTTACTCCGTTCTTATGAACTTAATACTCTACATGCATGCTGGATAGCAGTCGATGTGTGGAGTAATAGTAGTAGATGTAGGCAAGAGTCAGTCTACTTGCCATGGACGTGATGCCTATCTACATGATCATACCTAGATATTCTCATAACTGTGCTCAATTCTGTCAATTGCTCAACAGTAATTTGTTTACCCACTATAATACTTATGCTCTTGAGAGAAGCCACAAGTGAAACCTATGGCCCCCGGGTCTATTTTCCATCATATTAATCTTCCAACACTTAGCTATTTTTATTGCCTTTTATTTTACTTTGCATCTTTATCATAAAAATACCAAAAATATTATCTTATCATATCTATCAGATCTCACTTTCATAAGTGACCGTGAAGGGATTGACAACCCCTTTATTGCGTTGGTTGCGAGGATTTTATTTGTTTGTGTAGGTGCGAGGGACTCGTGCGTGGCCTCCTACTGGATTGATACGTTGGTTCTCAAAAACTGGGGGAAATACTTACGCTGCTTTACTGCATCACCCTTTCCTCTTCAAGGGAAACCAACGCAGTGCTCAAGAGGTAGCACTGGGCTGGGTGAAAATATCATGTTGGGCTGGACGGAGAAATGTTATAAAAACATAAACACATGATTGCACGTCTATTACTACATTGGTTAGTAAAATCTTTGCAAGCTTATGTACGCAATCACTAGGAGTTAACTTGCCAAGTTATATATAAACAATTATTATTATTATTATTTTGTAAGAACTTTCAATTTATGAAATAAAATATCATTTTAATTTGATGAGTTAATAGGATGTGGGGTATTATTATATTTCAGGCTAGACGTGGGACAGTTGAGTTGGTTCTAGGGAAAAGTACTAGGAGAAAACTCAGTTTACATCAAAAAAGAAAGTGGGAGAAAATTCAGATATAGGATTAATGAAAACGAAAAATAAAGGAAGTGGGAAGGTCTATAAAATGGTTGGACGATCGACAGGTTTAACGGAACCTTATGTTGCTTCTATTATATATATATATATATATGTAATAAAATAAGATATAAATATAGGTTCAGTTTTGTATTCTTATAGAAAACATACGTTCAGTTTTGCATTCTTATAGAAAAATAGAACTGAGCTATGTGTCGTCCTGAAAAAACAAACATAACTTGTGCTGCTGATGTTATAGACAAGCTAGGTTGGGAGGCCCAGAGGCCGCTTGATACCTGCTGGATCCAAAAAATGTTGAAACATGTCGTGGGCTGCCCATGTTAAACAACAAAACCTATGCCATGGACCTAGTGGGCCCGGGACTGTCAGCCTCTCGATGAACAGTTGTCTCCCGGTTCCTCTTGTTTTGCTGACCATGTTGGGAACGACAGACGGTGGCGCCATGATGAGAGCACCAAGGCGGAGGACGACGTCGAGACCTCGGACCGAACGAATCGGAGCGAGGGAAGACGCAGGCGGAGGGGAGTACAAGGGTTGACTTGTTGGGGTGCAGGGTGGGCCGGTGTCGCCGCCACCGTCAGACAATGTGTGGGAGTAGAGGGATGGCCTGGCCAATGCCATAGGCTATGATGGCCAGCCGCTGTATAGGAAGAGGACGAAAGATTGAACGAAATAAAGAAATACAAATGGATAGGTGGTTGGTCCCATATGTGTGTACGAGACCTGCTGGGTCCACCTGAGAAGGGGACTATGTTGGGAGGAAGGAGATTCAAAGCACAGCAGCCGAGTGAACTAGTTTTTTTTGAAACGGACGAGTGAACTAGTTACATACATAAGCAAATAGCCACTAAAAAAAGCAAACAGATTAATTGGTTCTTAGACGAAATATTTCGGACAAAACAGATAATTACAACACATAGGCTAATGCATGAAACACTTAGATGATAAAGGTGCTTATAAACAGATAAAGTAGAACATCTAGACCTTCCTGGCACGCTTGATCATGACGCTGCGGCTGTCCGTGTACTCGTCGGTTACGAGAAGTAGACACGCCCTCATGTCTAAGATACGCCTGTACATGTCGTAGCATGCGTATGCGTCCTTGGCTATGTAGGTTATGTAGGCTAGATTCAGAGGCACCTCCCACGTGTTCAGGTCCTTGGTATTGTTGTCTTCTTTCATGTTGGCATAGCAGGGGTCGATTATGGTCTCGGCGAGGTCAACCACGGAGTCCTTCTCCTGCCCGTTGCCGATGATCTTGTATTGCTTCTGGATGTCGACAAGCTTGTTGCACCAGATGGCCGAATCGTCGCGTTCTTCCTTCTCTCCACCTTAGCGAAGGTGCAGTCGGCGCTGTCGATGAAACGGGCGAATGCTCCAGAACCTCTGATGGCCCTACAGCAGTGGTAGACGAGAACCTCGTCCCGCACGCATACCTAGGCGACCGCAATCCGCTGGTCCCTGTCAGGAGATGAATGGATGGGCACAAGGTCTAGTCCCGCGACCTTGTGCTTTCTCGTCCTGTAGGTACTGCTTGAACTCGGCGAGGCAGAGCTTCACCAAGTCCGGATCGTTGGTGTACATCACATTCAACTTGGTGCAGCCATGGGACTTAACGGCGAACTCAAAGGTGAACTCCTTGTTGAAGTCCATATCCAGCAGGCTCAGCCCTCAGATCGCCGTTGGAGTCTCTTCAAGTGAACGAGTCGATAGGCGGCGACAGCAGTTCGTTTTTCAGCTCTTGGGGAACTAGATTCAACAGTAAACTGAGTGTGTACAGGCGACGACAGTTACTACCCCTCCCTCGCCCGCTGCACGCCTGACAAAACATGCACCCTCGGCGCATTCAAACGCCTCCATTAAGAAACCTATTCCGGCCACATGTCGGTTCACGAGCGGGTCTGTATTGGTACTGTAATAACAAGTGTTAGTGGTCACTTTACTTAAATTTAATTAGCTTTAATAGAAATTTATTCTTAAAACGAGCAATGCATTGGCTCGTTCTATCAGTGCCACAGGATCAACATGCACAACAATTAGAATTATTATTCTCAGGACGCACACGATCAACACAATTGTCGCACTTTCACACAGATAATACTACCAAGTTTGAATTGTTTGTTATGGTTACTGTCCTCTACATCATCATGCTGTGTTTCCTAGCTTGCAAGATTCAGAACCAACAAATAAGATTCAAATAATAAGTACATCAAAGATGCCTACACATCTCATTGATTCCCAGCTTGCAAGATTCAGAACCAACAAATAAGATTCAAACAATAAGTACAACAAAGATGCCTACACATCTCATTGATTCCCAGCTTGCAAGATTCAGAACCAACCCATTAGAGCCTTTTGATAAACTGAATATCGGGATTAAATCCATCTTGGCTAGACGTGCCATACAACCCAAGAACTTGGCGAATGCTCTTGACCATCACAACATCTGTAATTGAGTATTCCTGTTTGCACAGATAAGAAAGAGCATGATTACTATAATATTGGCACTAGTTGAAGCAAACTTTATTTCCAAAACGAGAAAAGATTGCGATAGAATAGCTTTATTTAAAAAATAGAACATTAGCACAGTATGTCAAAGCACAATCATGTTGATAAAGGACAATACTGACCGGTGTGAGGGGCCCTATGCCACCACGACTCGATGTGGTGAACCTGCAAATCCACTCGGATGAGGCCAGCCTGGAGTTCCATGATTCAATTCATGCGCCTTTTTCTGCAGTTCACCTGAAATGAAGCAAAGATTGCATCATTCAGCTAGCAAGAAGTACTTGCTCTCGTGAGCTGGCACGTTCTTCTTTAGTAGTTGCACTAAAATTCAACAACATTAAGGTTGGCTATCCTGCTCATGTAAGGTGCAACTATAATTTGCTTATCCTTTTGTGCAGTTCCACTAAAATAAAGTGCCATTGTGGTGACAGTGATGGCTCATCTTGCAAAAGCTAATAAAATGTTGCACGAGATTACCAGCATAATTTGATGGAGATTTTGGAAACTCCAATCACCATTCTGTGCAGTTCCACCAACATTGAGAGATGTTGCACACGTGACATTTTAGTTGAACTGCACAAGACACTCATTAAAAAAAAAGTGTTTTGTGCAGTTCACCAAAAGGTCACAATAACAACAAGGTGAAATGGATATCCCTATCTGCACAAAAAGATAGAAAGTAAACACTTGCTGGTCAATAAGAATATACGAAACATACACGAAATGAAAAGAAGCATCTTAATTATGTTCATGGCAATCACGCAAGGACAGTAGAAATTTTAAAAGGTCAGCAATGCTTCATGTTACTGGAAGCATTACGATCAACTATGACATTCATCAAATATGGGATTACTTTAATGGTGGCATTGCTTGTTTACCAGATACAGTAAATCAACAGCAGCTAAAGAGTTGGTTTAAAGGCATGGGACCGTGGGGACACTGGTACGCGTCGGTGCTATACAAACGGTTTTTAACCCCTTTCCGCGACGGTGTTCAGAACCGTCACCTAGTGAGTGTGGGTGATAGGGGGGGTCCTTCCCACACGACCTAGAAACCGTCGAGGATATGCCCTCCTGGCACACACGCTCGGCAAAATGAGGTCGTGTGCGACCGAAGAGCACTCAAATACAGAAATAAGTATAGTAGTGCTCAAAAATATACAATTATACATGCGAAATCATTTCCGGTCGTAAGTACATCCCAGATAGTCAGTCACCGCTAAACGTTTCCGTTCGTATATACATCCCACATAGTCACTCCAAGGAAAACGTTTGCGCAAGGTAGCGTAACGCAAACAGTTTTCAAGAGAATGTCATGTGTGATTGTTCATTGATCCAACACGGTTTATTCCTAGAAACTGTGTGCGTTACCTGAGGTCATCGCCTACGGTGTTTTCTCAATAACTATTTGCCATAGGAAAACCGCTAATTGGCTAATTAGCAGGCTAATTGCCCTATTATTAATAATCCATTTACTAATCTAATTGGCATTCATATTAAGCACATAATATATTCCATTTCCATATTAAGGAAGCAGGATTTCATAACTGAACTACACTAGAGTACAACATGATATAGCTTCATCACTCAGCTAGCCCATTACACAACTACACCAGCATCAAGTTTCACATGCAACATCTAGAACCTTTCGAAATTAGCATCATAGACGGTACATAGATAGATGCATCTCATTTGAAAAACTGCTGAAGCGGAAGGCGAATATGGAGCCTTCATTCATGTTGAAGGTCTTTGCAACTTTAGACCAGTGCCTGTGGATGATTGACCGTCCATCCTTCGACCTCTTCAGGAACACTTCAATATTGAACCGTGGGTGTTGTATGAAAACTTTCCTCGCCTCCTGACCATAGAGGTGGTTTGAAAGGTAATCATCAGTGAAGCCTGAAAACAAGGATGTGCATAAATATCTTCTCTATATTGGAAATGGGGCAAAGGAATAAAAAAAGGCAAGGTATAATAGTTAGTACCATCTTGTAAACCTCGGTGCTTCCCATTGTTTCCCTGCAACACATATAAGGTAGGTAGTCATCAGGTTAAGTAAGGGTTCGCATGCTATCGGTAAAATATGTTGATGATAAATAAGCACATTGCAGATTCATCAGATTAATCAAGCATGATGAAGAACTAGGAAATATAGCACTTGTATATGTTTCTCATGTATTAAGTGCAGCCAAATTCGATTTATTCCTCACATGGTATACAATAACAGTATGCAGCCACAACAATTGAACATCGCATTGCAGAATTGAACCAAGCAGTTAACTAAACACCACAACAAATGAACCAAACGTTAACTGAGCACCACATTGCACAATATAACATACTCCTAATAGAAGATCAGACAGTTAACCAAACCAAGCATGCTTAACAACTTGGAAATGTAGCAATTGTATTTGTTTCTCATGTATTTAGTACAGCCAAATCCAATTTATTCCTCACATGGTATACAACAACAGAATGCAGCCACAACAATTGAACATCGCATTGCAGAATTGAACCAAGCAGTTAACTAAACACCACAACAAATGAAGCAAACGTTAACTATGCACCACATTGCACAATATAACATACTCCTAATAGAAGATTAGACAGTTAACCAAACCAAGCATGCTTAACAACTTGGAAATATAGCAATTGTATTTGTTTCTCATGTATTTAGTACATCCAAATTCGATTTATTCCTCACATGGTATACAATAATAGAATGCAGCCACAATAATTGAACATCACATTGCAGAATTGAACCAAGCAGTTAACTAAACACCACAACAAATGAACCAAATGTTAACTGAGCACCACATTGCACAATATAACATACTCCTAATAGAAGATCAGACAGTTAACCAAACCAAGCATGCTTAACAACTTGGAAATATAGCAATTGTATTTGTTTCTCATGTATTTAGTACAACCAAATTTGATTTATTTCTCACATGGTATACAATAACAGAATGCAGCCACAACAATTGAACATCGCATTGCAAAATTGAACCAAGCAGTTAACTAAGCACCACAACAACTGGACCAGACACTAACTGAGCACTACATTGCACAATATAACATGCTCATAATAGAAGATCAGACAGTTAACCAAACCAAGCATGCTTAACAACTTGGAAATATTGCACCCTGAAGAATTGAACATCACATTTGCAGAATTAAACCAAGCAGTTAACTGAACACCACATTGCACGATATATAGAACATATACACTATAGCAGAAGATTGCATGGTAAAAGTAGATAGCACAATTCACTAGAATTTGTTAAGGAAAGGAAGTAGCTAGCAAACTGAACATGTGTCCTTATAGTGAGCTAATAAGACAAGCTACTCCTCATTGTCGGAGCTATCGATGAAGATTGGCTCCTTGGACATGGAAGAGGGCGAGGCCTCCGCATCGTGGGTGCCCTTGTTGTAGTGGTGAGTTGCCTAAGCCACTCCGGGCACCAACCTGTTGGCTTTCGAGATGAGGTAAGCATGTGCACACTGAGAAAACACCTCGTAGTCTTCGTCGAAGGCACCGATGGTGGCCTCGAGAAAACGCCACGAACTGTCATTTGAAGAAGCCAACCGCGTCGCGGCGTCGGCGCGCGAGGCGTCAACGGTGGCCTCGATGGCAAGGTGCTCCTCCAAGATCTGGGGGTCAGCACGAATGGCAGCCATCGCGACCTCAGCCGCGCGTGCGGCCGCGATTTGCTTCTCCGCTGCCAAATGCTCCTTGAGATCCTAGCTATACTTCATGCACCATGGCTTAGGGCGGCGCTTATTTGGTGGAGGGGCCGGTGATTTGGGTGGCACGTGTTGCGCTCGCGCCGACGGTCGGGGCATGTGGGATGTGGAAGGAGGAGGAGGATGGCGGTCGGGTGTGGATTACCTGCCTGGATAAGCGAGGTCGAGCAGCATGAAGGAGGGTCGCCGACGAGGAGGCGGCGCTGCAAGCAAGGAGTGAAGGTTTCAACTTGGAAAGGAAGGCGGAAACAGGGGAAATGTGGCTTTTGGTAAGGGGGAGGGGGCGGGGAGGTAGATGTTTCCGCGGAAGCCGAAAATTTGGAATCGCTTCAGCGAAAAAACTGGTGTGCAAAGTGTCATCAGACACGGTCCTTTATTCAGAGCAGGCTATGGACTGTAGACGTCACACCTTCTCGCGTAAGCCGTATGCGTACTATACTCCGACGGTGCTCCAAGATATTTTGTGTTGCATCTCACACGGTTGGTTATAATAAATTGTGTGGGATCTACTTGATTTTTCGTCTTGATTTGAATTACATAATGGGGTCACAGCGGCCATGGACGGTGTTTGAATTGCTAGACCTTTTGTCTGCACTGAACATGCAACTATATGTGTGTCATAAAAGAATTGGAATTATTCAGGGTTCGTTTGGACATTTTTATGCATTAACTGAGTTTTCAATGCATTTATGTGCATAATTCAAATTTGAACTACATGCACATGCTCCAGTGCATATAAATTGGTTGAAAATCAAATCTTTGTCCTTGGGTGCATGCTTAGGTCCCATGCAAGAAAAGGGAATGAATGTCAAACACTCTGCCACCGTCACTCGGCCGCGAACATTGAGATACCTGGTTTTTAAATTCTAGTAAATCCAAAACTCGTCTGATATTCATGAAACTTGGCATGCTATCATGGAGCGGCATCAACATGCCGTGGTAATTTTTTTGTCCCATTTGGGGCAGGTTTGGGTATATGCTTCTCACAAACCAGAGCTTCTCACAACAAACTTGATGGTTTAGGTAGGGAACGCCCCACCTTTGGGGACGAAACGATATCCATTGCCTCTTATTGCTTACAATTTTTTCTCGTGTCAACATAGAACAACAGGAGTGTTGTGTTGATTTTGGGGATTTTTCGGGGTTCGTTTGGACATTTTTATGCATTAATTGAGTTTTCAATGCATTTATGTGCATAATTCAAATTTGAACTACATGCATATGCTCTAATGCATATAAATTGGTTGAAAAGTCAAATCTGTGTCCTTGGGTGCATGCTTAGGTCCCATGCAAGAAATGAGAATGAATGTCAAACACCAAGGCATGGTCATTCAGCCGCAAACATTGAGATACCTGGTTTTTAAATTCTAGGAAATCCAAAACTCGTCCGGAATTCATGAAACATGGCATGCTATCATGGGGCGGCATCAACATGCCGTGGTAAATTTTTTGTCCCATTTGGGGCAGGTTTGGGGATATGCTTCTCACAAACCAGAGCTTCTCACAACAAGCGTGATGGTTTCGGTAGGGAACGTCCCACCTATGGGGACAAAATGATATCCATTGCCTCTTATTGCTTTCAAATTTTTTCTCGTATCAACATAGAACAACAGGAGTGTTGTGTCAATTTTTGGGATTTTTCGCGGTTTGTTTGGACATTTTTATGCATTAATTGAGTTTTCAATGCATTGATGTGCATAATTCAAATTTGAACTACATGCACATGCTCTAATGCATATAAATTGGTTTAAAATTCAAATATGTGTCCTTGGGTGCATGCTTAGGTCCCATGCAAGAAATTGGAATGAATTTCAAACACCAGGGCAACGTTGATTGCCGGCAAAACGTTGAGATACTTTGTTTTTAAATTCTAGTAAATGCAAAACTTGTCTGAAATTCATGAAACTTGGCATGCTTTCATGGAATGGCATCAACATGCCGTGGTAAAATTTTTGTCCCATTTGTGGCAGGTTTGGGTATATGCTTCTCACAAACCAGAGCTTCTCACAACAAGCGTGATGGTTTTGGTAGGGAACGCCCCACCTGTGGTGACGAAATGATATCCATTGCCTCTTATTGCTTTCAAAAAAAATTCTCGTGTCAACATAGAACAACAGGAGTGTTGTGTTATTTTTTGTGATTTTTCGGGGTTCGTTTGGACATTTTTATGCATTAAGTGAGTTTTCAATGCATTTATGTGCTTAATTCAAATTTGAACTACATGCACATGCTCCAGTGCATATAAATTGGTTGAAAAAACAAATCTTTGTCCTTGGGTGCATGCTTAGGTCCCATGCAAGAAATGGGAATGAATGTCAAACACCCGGCCACCGTCACTCGGCCGCAAACATTGACATACCTGGTTTTTAAATTTCTAGTTAATCCAAAACTCGTCTGAAATTCATGAAACTTGGAATGCTATCATGGAGCGGCATCAACATGCCGTGGTAATTTTTTTGTCCCATTTGGGGCAGGTTTGCGGATAAGCTTCTCACAAACCAGAGCTTCTCACAACAAGCATGATGGTTTCGGTAGGGAACGCCCCACCTTTGGGGACGAAACGATATCCATTGCCTCTTATTGCTTTCAATTTTTTTCTCGTGTCAACATAGAACAATAGGAGTGTTGTGTTATTTTTTGTGATTTTCAGGGTTCATTTGTACGTTTTTATGCATTAACTGAGTTCTCAATGCATTTATGTGCATAATTCAAATTTGAACTACATGCACATGCTCCAGTGCATATAAATTGGTTGAAAAATCTAATCTTTGTCCTTGGGTGCATGCTTAGGTCCAATGCAAGAAATGGGAATGAATTTCAAACACCAGGGCATCGTTGATTGCCGGCAAAACGTTGAGATACTTTGTTTTCAAATTCTAGTAAATCCAAAACTCATCTGAAATTCATGAAACTTGGCATGCTATAATGGAATGGCACCCGACATGCTGTGGTATTTTTCGTGTCCATTTTGAGAGAAGGCGCACTTGAATAACAACCAACAAAGGCATTTTGAAAAAATAGCTGCCACTTTAATATCTCAAACGTTTGTATAATTCAAATCGTGTGTGTTATGTTAACCATTCACGTGACACCACGTGTCTTGGTTTTAATGGCTATAGGTTTTAATGGCTCGTGATCGCAAACATTTTAGATAGAACACCCGTATGCAAAGTGAGAGCAGGATTTGTGCATCTCTTGAACACAAACGGTTCTTTTGGATGACCCGTGTGAACCACTTATAAATAATTTGGTGCGATTTGCATCTGTCATATTGGGTATGTTGCCATTTGTCAAACAAGAAAGATTGACATTTGTTGATCTAGTAACATTGCCATTTGCCAACCTTGTATAACACTGTGATTTGTCAAAATATGAAGCTAAAAATCACTAGCAATATCTAATTTTTGCAACTAAAATTCAGTAATTAAGCATAAACGGAGGCGAGGAGGCGTGTTCAGCTGGGCGTGTAGCGGGCGGCGCAGTACTATTCGATTTGACAGCGGGCGACAGTTCCCAATACGGCTTTAATGCAGACGAGGGAGAGGGTAGCGGTTCCTGAAATGTTGAACGGCCAGTGATGCATCTTCCTTCAATTAGCATCATGTGAATGCATGAGGGAAGTAATGGGAGGAGGACCAGGAAAAGAGGCAGCACAATGTGAATGCAACGTAGTTTGCACTCTTATAAAGGCGCCCCTCCATTCCAATGCATCTACCACATCGTACGCACCTAAGCATTTGCCTAAGCACCTACACTAATAAGCGCAAAAGTGCTCACTCCAGACCCATGGCGGCGATGCGCGCGAGCGGTCAGTGGCTGTGCCAGATGGTCCACGACGCCGGCCTGCGACATGGCACCATGGGTCGTCTCCACACGGTGTTGGCGACCGGCTGGTGGATGGCCGCCGTCGATGCCAGCTACGACTCTCAGTACGACCAGATGATCGTTCGCACCACCAACAGGTTCACCGCCGTCAAGAAGCTCGCGGACGACGTCGCCATACTCCTCCAACCCGCGCGCCCGAGCTCCTCATTGCCTGCCACCCTAATCGGCCTCCATGGTCAGAACCTCTTTCAAGCACTGGTGGCCCTGCGACTGCCCGTCGACGCCACGAAGAATGTCCACCTGGAGGTCGTGCTCGCCGCGAGGCGCCTCGCCCTACAAGAAACCATAGACCTACATATCCATTTGTACGAGCGAATCGTGTACATAGGTATCTACAAGGACAGTGAGCATGCTACGACGTTGGCCTTCTTCAACCGGCTAGAAGCCTTGGATGCCTTAGCTGAGAAGCACCTTGACCTCGCCACAAAAGCCGCCGCTCCTTAGCCGTTGGACGGTGGCCCGGCACACTGAGTTGAGGAGGAGGAGGTCGTACGTTGATGGATGCATCTTTCTTCTTGCCTCCTGTAACCACCACTGCGATCGCATCATCGTGGCCTTAATTCTTATTGTGATATTGCATTCTCGTTCTAGTCAATACAGACATGTGTGATCCCTTTGCTTAATTATATGCATAACTGTAACAAGTACTCCATCTGTCAATTTATAAGTTGTGCTGCCAGTGTTTGGGGCCGGCGCATGATCATGCACGTTCGTGTGCAAGCGGTTGCGCCGGGCGCGGCGCGATGTTGCAGTTACCTGCTGCAAAAACTGCCATGCGGAGGATGTGGCGTTCACCATTGGGTGGCAACAGTCGGTCATCCGGGTGCCCAATAAAGGATGCAAAGAGGGATCCTACAGCAGCAAGGACCAGCTTCCCTACCGATAGCTCATCTAACAGAACTCCTGTTACTTTACGACATGTTTCCAAAACATGGACCTCGAGGTTAATTCAACTAATAAGACGGAGCATTATATATATTCAACGCAATTAAATGTTTTCCAAAAAAAGTGATATGATTTCTGTGAAACTTATAAGTCATGTATGTCAAATTAACCTCTGTGTACTTGTTCTTGAATTAACCTCCAGGCCTTTTTGTCGCGTATCACACACATCTTGTTAAGTTGAACCGTTTATGTTCTCTTCCCTAATCGAAAATAGTTCATCCGACTGAACCGTATGCTGTATATCACACACACCTTGATCTAGCTGACTGTTTTTGTTGCTTTCCCTAATAGCAAACAGATCAGAGCGAACCGTATGCCGTATATCGCACACGCATTAATATGGCTGCCCGGTTCTGTTGTTTTGTCTAATCGCAAATAGTTCGTGTGGATCAACCGTATGCCTTGCTTCGCACATGCAACTAAAATCTGAACCGTGTTTGATGCATCTGTCGTCGCAAACGTTTTGCACCTTTTTTGATGGGTTTTTTACACCACCGTTTGCGATTATGGCATCGCACACAGTTTCGTTGAAGGGTCTCTGATCGTAGTGTCGCGTTAGCAGCATCCTGCAGTAATGGGACACCAGGTCACTCAGCAGCGTAAAGAAGCAACTTACTTATCATACTGGGGAAAATAGCAGAAGTACCATTTGTAACACAGATTAATTGCATCATATCACTGGAGGCATTAGAACAATAACACTGGTTAGACGTGTCCTTCAGGTAACAGTATGATCGCTTCATTTCACATGCGCCGTTACATTAACAACAGCAAAAGGTTGGTATAAGGACAT
This sequence comes from Triticum aestivum, assembly GCF_018294505.1. Lineage (NCBI taxonomy): Eukaryota > Viridiplantae > Streptophyta > Magnoliopsida > Poales > Poaceae > Triticum > Triticum aestivum. The sequence goes on along the minus strand of NC_057814.1, from coordinate 163,670,567 downwards.
GCGACAGTGGACGCATTAGCACAATGTACCTACAAGGAGGCATAAAGTGGTGATGCCGAGTTTGTTCATGCTCTGTGAGGGCAACAAATCTAATCCTGGAGACCTTTTACTATGTGAGGGCAGCAAATCTAATCCTGGAGACCTTTTACTATGTGAGGGCAGAAAATCTAATCCTGGAGACCTTTTACTATGTGAGGGCAGCAAATCTAGTCCTAGACATACTCTGTTGACTTGTCCACCAGCCCCCACTTTCTATCCTTTTTTCAACCAATAATAGATCTGTTCCTTATCCAGTTTGTACTGAGTTTTCCCATTATTTCCCTTCTCAACCAAGAGACCGGATGGGTATCCGGTCTCTACTACTTTCCCCCTGTTATTTCCTCTTTGAATCAAGTCCTAGATTCATGCTACGACTTTCCCCCACTTCTTCGTTGTTTGAACCAAGTCCTAGATTCGAATGCATGAAGTAGCTTTACCTCTAATAATACTAAAAATTTAGGTGGATTTGGAAGAGCTGATGGAAGTAGAAAAAGATGCACATGCAGACACATGGGGAGCTAGGGCAGTAGAGCAAGGCTGCTTTCGAAGAACTTGTACCTGAGGATTGTCGGGATGTCGGCGGCGCCAGGTCCGATCTGCGCACAATACGGCAGGGAGGAAGAAGGGTTGGAGGACCTCCCGAGCCGGCGCTCTGTCGGAGAGAACGACACGGGCAGAGGATCGGGCCCCACCAGCAGCTGTGGGTTTCCTCCCTCGCCGGCGATGACCGCGTGAACGATGCACCTTTTAGTCCTCAACACACACTGGCCGAAGGGATCCAGCCGGATCTGTGACCAGCGGTGAGTAGAGAGAAAATGTCGCTACGGCTGTCTTGTTTAGATCTGGAGAGGATGAGAGAATGAAGAGAGCAACACTAGTAAAACAAGCGCTCAGGCCCCTTCGTACATATATAGTGGAGTGATTATCTTTTTCTCTCCACAACAAGCATTTCAATTTGTGTACGTGGCATTAAAGAAAAGAAACTCTCTATTTAAGGTGACTAACTGTATGACTCCTACTTACTACTAGTAGTAGCATTGTTCACTTGTGCTCCCCAGCCCTCCATCCATTGAACAACCCCCACGGGTGAATAAACATACAGTACTAGTATTTATATAGAACGGACAAGCTCGAACTATTTTTCGTAGTTAAAAGTTGAGGGCGGGGCTTTTCCGGGGCAGTACGCGCGACAGTTTTCGCGTAGGCGGTTTGACAGAGAGGCGAGGAGGGTGAGGGAGTAGCGGATTCAACTTACTTACTGCTGGAAAGGTTGGGCTATGTGATCTGACGGCGCGTTACTGCTGGAAAGACTTGTGATATGACTACTCACTATAGTCATGAATTACTGGCGGTACGACCGGGGTGATGCCCCCTTCCGTTCCGCACTCTAATCTGGTGCATAACACGTCAACCTGAATGCTGTCTCTCCCACATGTCGGCGAAGTACGTAGTAGTAAGAAGGAGCAAAGAATCATGCATTATATACTAGTACTACTACTCACGTCGGAGGAGTGCGAACCACGACAGCCCAGTGGACCAGTAGTGCGAACCACGGCAGCCCAGTGAACCAGCAGTAGAAAACAATGTGGTGATATGGCCATAAAAAACAATGTGCTATGGTCCAGACTGTAGCATGTACAATACTACTCCTCTTTGTTTGGATCCCTGAGTTAGAGCTAGTTTGGGTTGAAATAGCCTCAAGTTATCCAAACAGGTGGGGTTAGTTTGACCTAGTTTGCTCTAACCCAGCTAAAAAAAACTAGCCCGATGGAGAGGTTCTAATTGAGTTAGTTCTCCTCGGGCCCACTAAAAGAGAACTAAAAAAATCTCCCCTGCCTGCACCAGATCTCTCCCTCCGCCCCCCTCGCACGACTCCTCTCTATTCCCCATCGGGCCGCCTGCCCAAGCGCTGCTCCGCTGCTCGCCCTCTCTCTCCTCCGGCCGCCCTCTCCCTCTGTCCTTCGAAGCTCGCCCCGCTCCCCCTTCACCGGTCGTTTTTCTCCCTCTGTCGTGCGCGGCGGCGGTGCATCTAACAGGGAGGTCGCGAGAGGGGTGAGTTTGTTCGTTCCTTCTCTGTCTCACAGCCATATCATTGATCTTGCTCGCTCTAGCGCTAATTCTGATTTGGAAAAGTAGATCCTGATTAAACTTGGTATAGATTTGTGGTGCACGCATGGAATTGTTTGATGCTGCTTGAGGAGGTAATAAATCTTTCTAGAGGCCCAAAGATTCAGTTCACCTTTCTAGGTATTTCAGTTTCAGGCTTGTATTACTTCTAGAGGCCCAAAGATCCAGTTCACCTTTCTATGTATTTCAGTTTCAGGCTTGCATTATTTCTAGAGGCCCAAAGATTCAGTTCACCTTTCTAGGTATTTCAGTTTCAGGCTTGCATTATTTCTAGAGGCCCAAAGATTCGGTTCACAGTCGTCGACAAGTGGCACTACTACCCATGCTGGTGTCGACCTCAACTCACAAGCGCCGGCGTCGGAGGGGTTCCCGGGGCTTGGGCTCTACAGAGCCTTCCTCCAGAGCGACGATGACGAGCTCCTCCCTGGGTGCGTGAGGGGCTCTGGGCTCCCTCCCTACCGTGAATGACTTCCGTGATGAGTTAGCTCATGCTTTGTTTCATGGAGTGTATTTTTTTGTGAAGCTTGATTGACAACTTGTATGTTTAAGTGGGATATCTCATTTGTATGGAAAAAGTAAAAAAAATCATGTTTTGCATGCTTGATTTGTAAACATGGTTCATTTATGTCAATTGTGAGCGGGAGGAGGCCACACAAGAGCCGGCCACACCAAATCCGGCAGGAAATAGGGTCCAAAGTAGTCAAATGATTGAGAAAGAACATTTATTGTCAATCTAACCCTGCCCCATCCATACACCTGTTTGGTTTAGAGTTAGTTCAGGGTTAGTTCAGAGGTTAGAATCTAACTCTAACCTCTAACTGAGTTAGAGTTCTCCTCGTCTCGGTTTATCGCCATCATACCACATTCCTGTGTTTTCAGTATCCTGTGAATCAAAGAGGCCCTTAGACTGGTTTAGGTCCGGTCGTTTTTTATAAACGTGTTATGTCCAAAATTTAATGAACGTGCTCCGGTTTCTACAAAAAAAATCCAGTTTCATGTAGTAATTTATTTATTTATTCTTCTGCGGGGGGTTTGCATGTAATTCATGAGGTCTAAAATGTAAAGTACCCCGGCACATGCTCCGAGTCGTGCATGCACTATGACCCAGATGCTCTATGTCCCACATGTCGGCGAAAGGGAGCACGTGGAAATAGCCTAGGAGTACATATAGGAGGATAAATGCGTGAAAAAATATGTACGGTGAAGCATAGCTGCGGTTCGAAAAGGAGACCTAAAGTGATGACAGGTATAGTTCGCACGCACCCAACTGGTGGTACTAGACACACGACTACTTTTTCCCTAAAAAAAGAGGTACGGGTGCTCAATACTCTTATTCTATCAACACGAGTACCATCTGACAACAGCGTCCGTGCTACAGCTTGCTCTCCTCCCTCGTTTCTCTCTTCTAATTCTAAACTCAGCCGACACCCGGTGGGCGGGGTGGGGAATTGCCGATAGTCGGTTGATACGTCTCCAACGTATCTATAATTTTTGATTGTTTCATGCTATTATATTATCTGTTTTTTTGAATATTTACTGTGAGGCAAAGCCCCACAACCCTTTATTAGAAAAAGCATCACTGTACAAGTTAAATACAAACTATACAAAGAAGGAAAACAAAAGGGAAAAGAGTCTACCTATTTGCTAACTAACTGTACTTGCTTTACAACAAAGAAGCAATCCAAGCCAAAAGCTTTGGCTTGTTACAGTCTTTCACCCTGTGAGCAAGCAAAGAAATATCATGGATGAATTTACACTTCCAAGCACTGAAAGTAGCTCTCTCAGCTCTAAAGATTCTGCCATTTCGCAAAATCCAAATATTCCATGCTGCTGTTAGCATAACTTCAACGAAGAAAGGGTGTGTGAAGCTGGACCTGGCGTGCAGGATACATTGCAGAATATCTGAGCCTCCAGACCAATCAATACCCAAATAGTTCCAGACTCTTCAGCTGAAGGTGCAGTTGAAAAACAGATGTATTCTATCCTCATACGCCAGCTCACTGCAGGTGAGGCAAAGATTGTCATCCTGGTTTGAGCGCCAGTGTCTCCTAACCAACATATCCTTGGTATTAAGTCGGTCAAAGAATAAAAGCCAGCCGAACACCTTGATCTTCATGGTACACTTACTCTGCCAAAGCCATTTGCAAGGTTGTATTGTAGGTAAGTGTGAGTGCATAATCATGTAAAAGCTTTTCGCAGTGTACCCTCCTGATTGGCCAGGCCATATCCAAACATCAGGTAAGGTGGGGTCTCTGTCTAACTGCAAGATCCAACTTTCCAGTATTTGCAACTCAGCAGCAGCCTCATGAGAAAGGGGCAAATAAAACATAGAGAAAAGATCCTGGGATTGAAGAAATTCCCGCACAGAGATCCTGTCATTATTGACAAAAGAAAACAACCTTGGCAATCTCCAACATAGGGGTCTAGCAGAGCCCCCAATGTGCCAGGAATTAGTCCAGAACAGAGCAGAATCACCCATGTTGATATGTACTGAGGCAATAGCAGTGTAAGCCTCATGCAGCTTCAGAACATCTCTCCACCAGAAAGATCCAGCATTAGCTGTTGCCTGTGGAACCCCATGATCATAGTAGCTATTCCATATCAGGGTCACCCAAGGAACATCAACCTTGTTATAAAATTTGTGAAGATGCTTGAGAAGCAGTCCTTTGTTCTGGATGTTCAGATTAATAATACCCAAACCACCCTTATCTCTTGGCCTGCAAACTAGCTCCCAAGCAGCCAGCGACTGTTTTGGAACATCACTATTACCCCTCCAAAGGCATTGCCTGAAAATTCTGTCTAGTTGCTTAATGATCCCAGCTGGGATATTGAGGCTACACAGAAAGTATATTGGCAGAGAGGTCAGGACAGAGGTGAGAAGCTGCAAACGAGAGCCTTGATTCAGCATAGAAGAGCTTGCAGTTAACCTCCTTTCAAGACTGTCAACTAAGGGCATGAGGTCGATGATCCTTGGCCTTGTAGTTCCCAAAGGCAATCCAAGATAAGTAAATGGAAGCTGGCCAATTTTACAACCAAGAATAGCAACAAGTCTGTCAGCCTCCTCATTAGGCATATTCAGTGGGATCATTGAGGATTTAGCAAAGTTGACCTTTAAACCAGTGGATTGTTGAAATGTAAGCAGCATATTCTTGAGGGCAACAAGCTCATCATCCTTAGCTGCAAGAAATAGGATCGTGTCATCCGCATATTGAATGATGGGAAAATCCCTGTCATGGGTCGGAAGAGGCAAAGAGAGTGTGCCAGACACCAGCATTTGATTGACCACAGATTGCAGCAGATCTGCTGCGATGACGAACAGCAGAGGTGAGAGTGGATCACCCTGCCTGACGCCACACTTACACAAGAATTGCTTTCCAGGAATGCCATTTAACAGAACAGACGAAGAACCTGTAGACAACAGCTGTTTAATCCAAAGAATCCATTTGGCATCAAACCCTTTATGGTGCAACATCTGAAGAATAACCTCATGCTCAACGGTGTCAAAGGCCTTAGCAAAGTCCAACTTAAGGATTATAATTGGACGCTTGAATTGTTCACATTGATGAATATACTCAAAACTCCAGGCCAGACAATCCTGAATCGACCTACCCTTAAGGAACCCATACTGATTTTTGTGGATGCACTTAAGGATCACCCTCTGCAATCTATTGGCCAACAATTTTGTTAGGAATTTAAGACAAGTGTTGGTGAGGGAGATTGGCCGGAAATCATCGGGCCCTTCTGGTGAAATGATCTTGGGTATGAGCGTAATGAGGGAAAAATTGATATTTTCCAACGAAAGCTTCCCCTCATAAAAATCCCGAATCATCCTCAAGAAGTCCTCCTGAATTATAGGCCAACAGCGCTTGGCAAACATCCCATTAAAGCCATCTGGACCAGGTGCCCGATCCACCGGCAAATCCTTCAAAGCTTTCTTAATTTCCTCATCAGAAAATGGCAAGGATAGCTCCTCCAGTCCCGGGATGGGTTGGATTAAATGATTCAAATCAAAGCCCATAGTGATCCCTTGGGCCTGGCCCATCCCAGATTTGAACGAGGCCCAAAGGATTCCCGCCATCTGAGCATGATCAGTCACTGGATCAAGCATGGAACTGGTTTTCAGACTGGAGATGGAGTTTCTCCTCATATGCTCAGAGGCCATGGCATGAAAAAAATTTGAATTCTCCTCGCCAACCTTGATGTACCTAATAGTGCACCTCTCTTTCCAATATATATAGTGAAGTTTTAACAGATGTTCATAGTGAAACTTCACAAGTTTCCGGAAGTTGAATTCCGGCCGTGTTAAAGGTCGTACTTCCTCCAACTGATCAAAGTGCAGGATCACCTTTGAGCAATCAACAGTAAGCTTTTTGATGTACGATAGCTTTTTGCTCCAAATTTTCAAATCATACCGCAGTCGCTTAAATTTCCTTGTGATAACCGCAGAAGCAGAAAGATCAGAGAAGACAGGTGCATTCCAGGACTTGGAGACACAATCCATGAACCCCGGCATATCCAACCAGAAATTTTCAAACCGAAAAATCTTGGCCGCAAGAATGGTAGTGTCAATGGACACCACACAAGGCACGTGATCAGAGGTAGTTCTGGCTAGTGGAGTAACCACAGTGTTTGGGTAGTGTGAAATCCAATCAGCAGTAGTAAAGAACCAATCAAGTTGCTCAAGCAGGGGGTTTTGCTGCATATTAGACCAGGTGAAGCTACGGCCCTTCAAGGGCAACTCCAATAGTCCAAGGTGACCAATTATTTCGTTGAATAGGAAGATATCGTTGGTATCACCACCCGGGAGGTTTCGGTTTTCCAAAGATCTGATGAAATTAAAGTCCCCCAACAAGAGCCAACTTTCATCAGGAGGGATTCGTAGGTGATAAAGCCAACTAACGAAATCATCCCTAGGCTGACCCTCACATGGCCCATAGACAGAGGTTAGGGTCCATTTTTCAGAATTCTGCAACGATTGGAAGGAGACGACCACACCAAACCTCTGAATATCCACAAGCTGGCCATGAAAGATCGAGGAATTCCAAACGACGAGAATCCCGCCAGAGGCTCCAACAGAAGGTGAGAACGCGAATTGATCAAACCACCTAGGGCAGAAGGATCTAATCATACGAATATCAAAGCTCTCACATTTAGTTTCTTGCAGACAAAGAACAGAACATCTGCTCTCCTCAATCTTGGCACGTAGATCACGCTGCCGAGCCTCAGAATTGAGCCCACACACATTCCAACAGAGCACATTCTAGTTTCGAAAATAGCAATTATCCATAAAAAAACAGCGCAGGGGTATAGTTGCAGATCCAGCTACTTAACAACATGGACATAGGCGGGACATAAGTAGCAGTAACAGTAACCAAGTATTGCAGATAGTCACTGAAAACAAAAAAGGGCACAAAAGCAAAAGCGCCCATCTCTCCATGAAGCTTCGTGGGCCGTCAAGCATCATGTGAACCATCGTCTTCTGCAGCAGGACGGGGAGAAGCCATAAGCTTCTCAACCGATAACTCAGACGGATCAATGCCCAAAGCCACACCAATGGCCTGCAGCGACGGAATAGGCGTCGGAGGTGGGAGAGGGAGCATGCTGGGCTCATCATCAAGACGAAGCTTCTTGGCCTTCGGGCGACGCTGGGGGGCAAACCTCGGAGGGATGGCAGAAACTGGCTTCATGCCCGTCCTCTTGGCAGCACTGCGCGTCATCCTTCTAGTGGAGAAGTCCAGAACTGGCTCCACAAGCGTAATAGAGCGCCTGGAGCGTGCAGAATGACGTGGTCGCTTGCCCAGCGGAGATGGAGTAACCGAAGAAAATTGAAAATCCTCTTGAGAGACCGGGGAGGGAGAGGGTGGAACCTGGTAATTGGAGCACGAGAGATCATCAGGTGCCAACTCCTCAATGACCACCGAAGAGCTGGGTCCAGGAACGGAGACACCTTGCTTGGCAGATAGGAGCTGATACTTCTCTTGCAGATCGGCAGACCCAAATTTGACTTGTAGCAACGTCGCAGAAAAACTAGGCGGACAAGCTGGTATATCCCTGATGAAGAATTCAGGCAACAGAGACTTGAATGATCTCTCCCAGATCATGGCCAGCGGCAGAACTAGCCCATAAAAAACCTGGACCATACCAAGATGAATCGGCTCCAGCTGCACTATCGGTGGGGCTTGTAGAGGCTGCTGGACCTCAGCCATATCCTCATCATCAGAAGAATCCGCAGATGGGTTCAAAATCATAGAGTTCTGGTCCTGGACAGGTTGAACCTCCTCATGCTGCTGCTGATGGTCAGGCTGAATCTGCTCCTCCCACGGGCCCCATCCTGCTGCCTGCTGCACATTATCAGCCCATCCCGCCACCTCATTCTGACCTTGATGAGGGCCCGGAGGAATGGCATTCCATCCCAGAGCAGGGTATGGAGGCATTGCCCAAAATGGTTGCGGCACCTGAACTCCAGGCAACGGGTGGGGATTCCCATTGAGGGGCATTGGATCCTCATCCGCTAGGATCATGGCACCAGCAAATTCCCCTGATAAGATATAGCAACCAGCAGACCAAGACACCATGACATCGCCCCAATTGGCAAATTCCCGAAAGGTGGCCGAGCGAGGAACTAGCGCATTGTCAGGGAACGAGGCACGGACCAAAGCTCTAACTTTACGCCTGTCAGTGCTATTCCAGTAGTGGAACTGTCCGAAAGAGCCAACCATATCAGCAATGCACTGGGTGTTTCTGTAGTCTAAAGGGATGCCGATGAACATCAACCACCCCGTCCGCTGGCCATGAATAGCATGAAAACCTTCACCCTGATTTTGCGGGATAAAACGGACAAAAAACTCATTGCCATCATCATCAACCCCTAAGGGAAACGGCGGATGCAGAGTAAAAGAGCCCCTGACAACTGGATCTTCCATCTCGAACAGACCAACTCCTTGAAACCAAGTCTGAGCAGAAATAACTGGAACATGCATCACTTGAACTAGAAAATCAAGAACCTGCTGACGACGGACCCCAACTAGCTCTGGAGGCGGGATCGGCTCCACAATGGTCACCATATACTGTTCATGCGCTCAGGGTGGCGGCGCGGCCGGCGTGTAGAAGGTGCGGGGTAGACGATCTGCTCCGCCATCTTCAATGTCGAAGCCCGCAGGGATGAAGCGATGCGGGTCAATCTCAAACACCGCCATTGGAGGCTGTGGAGTAGGAGCCGGACCAGAGCTGGGGGAAGCTTGGGTGTGCTCGACAGGGCGGTCAGGCGGCGATGGTGGCGGCGGAGAAGCAGAGGATGGGGTTTTCTCCGGAGTCGTTTGGTCTCGGGAAACTAGAGAGACGGGGGGAGAAAGGTCTGTTCAGTCCCGCTTCCCAAAACCCAGCGATGGGACTTTAGGCACCCAGACGGATAAGTCAGGCGGCTTGCCGGTGTAATTTTTTTAACGTGTCCCGAACGAAAACAATTGCGGCACCGGACCTGATTCGTGCATGTCTCTGATGTGTGGCGCATAGCCAAGCAATGCTGACAGTCCCAATAACTCGCAGCCATATCTTCAATCAAAACGTCAAAACTTTGCAGGTCTCGGATAATATCCTCAGGGGATGAAGCCCTAGAGGCCAGAGGTGATGGGCTGCCACTCTCGTCATCAGACAGACAGATGGGCTGTACCCTGGAGCCCAACTGAGGAACATGGCCTGGTGGAGGTGGCTGAGTGGGTGCAGGAGAATCCAAACCTTCCAATGTGAAAACTAATCGGCCACTCGAGGTTCCAGGGTTTAAACGGGCAGGAGATAAACCCTCCGGGGAAGGCGAGATTGTTCCAAACTGAATCGCTAGCCTTGCCGGCGGTGGGGTGGTCACCGGAGAAAGATCATCCGCATCCTCATGAGACGAAACACAGTAACCAGCTGCTCTGACCGTGGCCACCTCATCGGTGGACGGGCCATAGCTATAACCCTTACGCGCCGGGTATTGCATGAACGTGGCGAACGTAGCATGTTTCTTAGGAAGAGAGTTGGCCACGCGAGCACGGAGAGAAGATTTGGCCGGAGGAAATTTCATGGCCTCTAAACCAAGGCAAGCTCTCCTCTTAGAGGGGCTAACTAAAACCCATTCCTCTTGGCATTCAGATTGCCAAAGACGAAATTCCTTCTGCCAATCAGGGCCGCCATGACCCCAGAGGTGGAAAAATCACTTGAACTGATCACAGACAAAACTCCTCTGGTGCAGAATGAAAAAACCCACCTCCTTGCAAGAAATGTTGAAGGAGAAGACGCCATGGTGGAGGAAATATACCTTGAGATGTGAGCAGTATCCTCCGATGGCCGCCTCAAGAGCGAACCCCACATTTTCCTCATCAAGCCGGAAGGTGTGCCGTGCAAAAGAGACGACCATACTGAAATGGCCCGTGTCCTTCGTTGGGTGCACCGATCTATTGAAGGTGCGTTGGATCTCAGACGCCAACTTCATCCCCGGGGAGAAATCTAATCCCAAGGAGAGCGCTGCGTGGACCGCCATGAGGAAGAAGACAACCAGAGGCGAGAGGAAAAGACGCCAGGAAAGATGAGCCGATGAGATGGCAAAACCCACGGAGGGATGTGGGGATCGCCGACGATGTTGGGTGGCTAGGGTTAGGGTGGCGGTGGAGAGGTGGGAGTCGCCATCACATGATGTTTTTCCTTGTGTATGATCATATTATCTGTTTTGGATGTAATGGGTTTTACGAAGCACTTTTATATTTTTTTTGGGACTAACCTACTAACCAAAGGCCCAGTGCAAATTGCTGTTTTTTGTGCCTATTTTAGTGTTTCACAGAAAAGGAATATCAAACGGAATCCAAACGGAATGAAACCTTTGAGAGAGTTATGTTTGGAACAAACGTGATCTAGGGGACTTGGAGTGGACGTCAAGAAAGAAGCGAGGAGGCCATGAGGCAGGGAGGCGCGTCTGCCCCCCTGGGCACGCCCCCACCCTCATGGGTCCCTCGCAGCTCCACCGACCTACTTCTTCCTCATATATATGTCCACATACCCCAAAAACATCCAGGAGCACCACAAAACCCTATTTCCACCGCAGCAACCTTCTGTACCCGTGAGGTCCCATCTTGGGGCCTTTTCGTTGCTCCGCCAGAGGGGGAATCGATCACGGAGGGCTTCTACATCAACACCATAGCCTCTCCGATGATGTGTGAGTAGTTTACCACAGACCTTCGGGTCCATAGTTATTAGCTAGATGGCTTCTTCTCTCTCTTTGGATCTCAATACAAAGTTCTCCTCGATCTTCTTGGAGATCTATTCGATGTAATTCTTTTTGCGGTGTGTTTGTCGAGATCCGATGAATTGTGGGTTTATGATCAAGATTATCTATGAACAATATTTGAATCTCCTCTGAATTCTTTTATGTATGATGTTATCTTTGCAAGTCTCTTCGAATTATCAATTTGGTTTGGCCTACTAGATTGATCTTTCTTGCAATGGGAGAAGTGCTTAGCTTTGGGTTCAATCTTGCGGTGTCCTTTCCCAGTGACAGCAGGGGCAACAAGGCACGCATTGTATTGTTGCCATCGAGGATAAAACGATGGGGTTTATATCATATTGCTTGAGTTTATCCCTCTACATCATGTCATCTTGCCTAATGCGTTACTCTGTTCTTATGTACTTATCATATTGCATGTTGGATAGCATTCGATGTGTGGAGTAATAGTAGTAGATGCAGAATCATTTCGATCTACTTGTCACGGACGTGATGCCTATATACATGATCATGCCTAGATATTCTCATAATTATGCACTTTTCTATCAATTGCTCGACAGTAATTTGTTCACCCACCGTAATACTTATGCTATCTTGAGAGAAGCCACTAGTGAAACCTATGGCCCCCGGGTCTATTTTCCATCATATAAGTTTCCAATCTATTTTACTTTGCAATCTTTACTTTCAATCTATATCATAAAAAATACCAAAAATATTTATCTTATTATCTCTATCAGATCTCACTTTTGCAAGTGGCCGTGAAGGGATTGACAACCCCTTTATCGCATTGGTTGCAAGGTTCTTATTTGTTTGTGTAGGTACGAGGCGACTTGTGTGTAGTCTGCTACTGGATTGATACCTTGGTTCTCAAAAACTGAGGGAAATACTTACGCTACTTTGCTGCATCACCCTTTCCTCTTCAAGGGAAAACCAACGCAGTGCTCAAGAGGTAGCATCGGTTTGCTCAACTGCGGCCCCACCTCACAGTGAAAACGTTACGACTGGAATAAAAATGCCATATACTCCCTCCGTTCCTAAATATAAGCCTTTTTAGATATCTCAAATGGAATACAACATACGGATGTATGTAGATATATTTTAGAGTGTAGATTCACTCATTTTGCTCCGTATGTAGTCCCTTGCTGGAATATCTAGAAAGACTTATATTTGGGAACGGAGGGAGTACTATACTAATAAAATATTAAGGCCACGAGGCGATGCAGTGCTGGTTACAGGAGGCAAGAAGAAGAGATGCATCCATCGACGACGTCCACCTCCTCGACTCAGGGCGCCGGCCCACCGAACGGCGGCTAAGTAGAAGCGGTTTTCGTGGCTAGGTCGACGTGCTTCTGAACAATGGCGTCCAAAGATTCCAGCCGCTGGAAGAAGGCCAACGTTTTTCTATCCTCGCTGGCCTTGTAGTGGCCTATGTAGACGATTTCCTCGTAGACGTGGATGTGCAGGTCGACGGTTTCTTCCATGGAGAGGCACTGCGCGGCGAGCGCGGCCTCGAGGTGCACATTCTTCGTCGCGACCTCCGGCACCTGCAGGGCCACCAGGGCTTGAAAGAGTTCATCACCATGGAGGCCGATGAGGGTGGCAGGCAATGAGGAGCCTGGGCGCGCGGGCTGGAGCAGTACGGCAAGGTCGTCCGCGTTCTTCTTGACGGCGGTGAACTTGCGGATGGAGTTGACCATCATGTCGTCCATGCGAGAGGCGAAGCCGGCGTCGGCGAGGGCTACGACGCCGGCGGTCGCCAGCACCGTCTGGAAACGTTGCATGGTGTGGGGCCGCAGGCCGGTGCCTTGGATGATTTGGCACAGCCGACTGCCGCTCGCGTCCATCGCTTCCATAGGTGCTTGTGGCTTCTGGTCACTTGGTCTTGGCTTGGAGTAAGCAGTGTTGTGCAGAGACTAGGATTAGATGGATTGGAGTGGTGGGGAGCCTTTATATGAGAGTCCAAACTCTGTTGCATTCACATCGTGCTGGCTCTATTCTGCTTCTCCAATTAATTCCCTCTACATCTAATTGAGGATGCATCATTGACCGCTCAACGTCCCGGGAACCGCTACCCTCTCCCTCCTTGGCATTCAGGCACCTATGGAGGCGACTGCCGCTCGCGTCTATCGCGTTTCAGGAGACGTTCCCGTCGACGACGAGGTGCCTATGGTGACTTCGTAAATTTCAAGATGATAGTACTACCTCCTTTCCGGTTTATAGAGTTCAATTCAAAAATCTCACCAACCAAGGTAGATGGTGAGTGGTGGAACAATTTTTGTAGTTTGCAAAACCACTCAATTAATGCGCTTGTTTTCCTCAAAAATTGTGTTTACCAATGCATTAATTGCTATGCATGCATGCATAAAGTACATGCATTGGTCAATTTTCTCTTAATCTTGCATGCAATGATTTATTGCACCTTGAAATCTGAACATGTGATGGGGAACAACCAAATTGAGACTTATAAAATGGGAAAACTAAAATTTTGAGATAAGCCCTATAAACCAGAAAGGAGGGAGTATGCTGGCTCAGTCTTTCAGAGGTGCTCATAGGGGTTGGGTGTGCGTGTGTGCATTCATAGGGGTGAGTGTATGCGCGTGCATATGAGCGCTTGTGTCTGTACTGTGTTAAAAAACATAAATGCATGTCAAAAAGAGACTAGTCAGTACTAGTATACTCAATATTGTGCACCGCGACCAAGGCGGAGAGGAAAACGAGAGAACTACATATTTATTTACGGTGTAGATTCACTCATTTTGCTCCATATGTACTCCGTCTCGGTGTAGTCTACTCACTTGTTGAAATCTCTAGAAAGGCAAATACTCCCTTCTGGTTTACAGGGCTATACTAGCAAGTACTACAATAGTGGCCTCACATTGCAATTTTGTCTCATGCAAGAGCCTGGCTATATGCGTGCTCCAAGGTTCGCAACTGCCACGTTCGGGTTGCGCTTGGCTCTTCGCCTCTTTGAGAAGACGAAAAATGATATTACTACTACTGCTTCTACAGTATCGAATCCACTGCTGCATGTCCGTCCACCGCGAGCGGGAGGGATGGCTTGTTGTAGTACTATAAGCAAAAGCCTGTCCTCCTCTGCGAGCCACCGCGCGCATGGGCGTGGGAGAAGGCGTGTAGTAGTAAAATCAAGCTTCTCCTCTTTGTACGAGTTGACGCGACACATCATAGCAGTGGCCCCACATGGTTGCCTCTAAACTTGGCTGAAAGACCCGTAGTGTACAATATATTTGCTGCAACCTCTAACATTTACCCCACCACAAATTAAAATATATATTCCTGTCTTGACCAGATGAGCGTGCAAACTACAATCACCAGAATGACAGGTAGGGCCAGAAGATTATTTTAATCAAAAAAGCTTCAAGACAGCCTCATAGCATGGAGTCGACCCCAATGATTTTAATCTTACAGGCACGGTACACGCTATCCTAGACTACTCTACACATGAAACTGCCACACGAGCGTCCGGGCTGCGCTTGGCTCTTCGCCTGTTCGGGAAGTCGAACAATGATGGAGTACTACTATAGTGGAGGAGTACTACAGTATGCTTCTGGCCATCTGACACCGATGAACTGATGCATGTCCATCGCGTGCGGGAGGGAGAGCGTGTAGCGAACGAAAGCTTCTCCTAGTCCTGCCAGCCACCACGCTCATGGGCGAGGGAGGGATGCAGCTTCATTGACTTACTACTCCTGCCTTTGCGTGTATGACAGGTGGGCCCAACATGTGGGTGACCCACCTGTCATGCAGCCAAAGGCAGGTGCAGTATTAAGGCACCGGAGCTCAGTCCGCGAGGGAGAGGGTGTTGTAGTAATCAAACTTCTCGGTCTTGTACGAGTTGACACGACACATCAAAGCACTGCACTCGATATATTTCAATAATTTGCGTTTACTGATGCATTAATTACAACGCATGCATGCATGTTGTGACTCTCTTTTGATACTTGCATGTGTTGATTTAATGCACCTTGAAGTAGTATGAATATGTGACGGTAAAGCTTTGTAATGCCCCGGCCCTAAAGCAAGAGATGGTTGTGCACGAGGAGGGCGAGATCATGCAGACGGAGCATGATCCGACGATGGAGCTCTCTATGGTCTCGATGGACCTCACCTTGCTCCACTGCCCCTTGTGCCTCCTGTAACGCCCACGATGCGGCTATATCTCCCACGTGTCGAGGCACGACTTAGAGGCATAACCGCATAGTGGTTTTGTCGCAAGAAGGGTCATCGTCACACAATCCCATGTAATGAACAAGAATGGGATAAAGAGTTGGCTTACAATCGCCACTTCACACAATACATAAATATAATTCATACATCATCCAAAATACACACATAGACCGACTACGGTCAAGATTCAAATGAAAATAAGATAACCCCAAATGCTAGATCCCCGATCGTTCCAACTGGGCTCCACTACTGATCATCAGGAAAAGACACATAGTAACGACCACGTTCCTCGTCGAACTCCCACTTGAGATCGATCCCATCATCTGCACTGGCATCGTCGGCACCTGCAACTGTTTTGGTAGAATCTGTGAGTCACGAGGACTCAGCAATCTCACACCCGCGAGATCAAGACTATTTAAGCTTATAGGAAAGGATGGTGTAAAGAGGTGGAGCTGCAGCGGCAAAAGCACATATGGTGGCTAACATACGCAAAAGAGAGCGAGAAGAGAAGCAACGAAACGGTCGTCATCTAGTAATGACCAAGAAGTGATCCTGAACTCCTACTTACGTCATACATAACTCAGACCGTGTTCACTTCCCGGACTCCGCCGAGAAGAGACCATCACGGCTACACACACAGTTGATGTATTTTAGTTGAGTCAAGTGACAAGTTCTCTACAACCGGACATTAACAAATTCCCATCTGCCTCATAACCGCGGGCACGGCTTTCGAAAGATAATACCCTGCAGGGGTGTCCCAACTTAGCCCATCATAAGCTCTCACGGTCAACGAAGGATAAACCTTCTCCCGGAAAGACCCGATCAGTCTCGGAATCCCGGTTTACAAGACATTTCGACAATGGTAAAATAAGACCAGCAAAGCCGCCCGAATGTGCCGACAAATCCCCATAGGAGCTGCACATATCTCGTTCTCAGAGCACATCGGATGAACACTATGTACAGCTAAAACCGATCCTCGAGTTTCCCCAAGGTGGCGCTGCAAGTGGCTCTAGTTTGGACCAGCACTCAGAGGAACACTGGCCCGGGGGTTTAAATAAAGATGACCCTCGGGCTCGCGAAAACCCGGGGGAGAAGGCTTAGATGGAAAATGGTAAAACCAAGGTTGGGCCTTGCTGGAGGAGTTTTATTCAAGGCGAACTGTCAAGGGGGTCCCATAAATCACCCAACCGTGTAAGGAACGCAAACTCAAGGAACATAATACCGGTATGACAGAAACTAGGGCGGCAAGAGTGGAACAAAACACCAGGCATAAGGCCGAGCCTTCCACCCTTAACCAAAATATATAGATGCATTAATTAAATAAGAGATATTGTGATATCCCAACATATCCATGTTCCAACATGGAACAAACTTCAACTTCACCTGCAACTAGGAACGCTATAAGAGGGGCTGAGCAAAAGCGGTAACTTAGCCAAACAACGGTTTGCTAGGAAAGGATGGTTAGAGGCTGACATGGCAATATGGGAGGCATGATATAGCAAGTGATAGGTAGCGCAGCATGGCAATAGAACGAACAACTAGCAAAGCAAAGATAGAAGTGATTTCGAGGGGTGGTCATCTTGCCTGCAAGGTTCTCAGAGTTGTCGAAAGCTTGATCCTCGTAAGCGTACTCAACAGGTTCCTTGTTCACGAACTCGTCTCCCGGCTCTACCCAAGACAAGAACACAAACAAACGGAACCACAATCAACCACGAGAAATGCACGAGCAACATGATGCAAAACATGTATGATATGCGAGATATGATATGCGATGCATATGCGTGCTCCGGAAGGGAAATGATGAACAAGGCAGTAACTTGTCAAACCAAGCATGCCACTGGAAAGATGAGATGATTTCGGTCGAAATCGATATAAGGATCACCGGAAACGGAAGCACGGTTTGCAAATGGCAAGCAAAACAAGAATGACACGAATCTGCGATTAACAGCATGATAGCACTTAGAATGCAGCAAGCAACAATGCTACAGCACTCCAACATAGCAACAAAGCATATGGAAGTAATCTACAAGAGATGCTTGACAAAAGATGAACACTGAGCTACGGCTAGTTCACAACATATCGAGCTCAAACAAGCATGGAAAAAGTGCAAAAGATAACAGGTTCACAGACTTGGTGAAATTACTGGACATGTCTGAAACGGCATCAGGTAGCAATGTTCAGAGCACGAAATCAACATGCTGCAGGAACTTAACATAGCAAAACAAGGCATGGCAGTATTCTACCAAATGCATATGTCAAAAGTCCCTTACTGACCATAAGCCAAAAAGGAAAAGAAGTTATGATGGAAAGCATGTAAACATAGCAAGTTTCGTTATCAGGTTTCAGACTTAGCAGAAAACAGAGCATGGCAGAAATAATAATATGAAGGCCTTTTTGTGAGCTTGATGCACTCACTACAGAGCAATGCATGACAAAACAAGCATACCTACAGCAAGATGGCATGTTTATGAAGCTATCCATGACAAGAACAAAAGCATAGCATGCATGGATCAACTACAACAAGCTTGGCAAAATAGCATATCATGTTAAGAATCTGCCAGAAATATTTTATAGCAAAAGTAGAGCAAGATTGAGTCATGCTATGGCACTCCATAATTGCAAACAAGGGCAGGAATGGATCAGCTACAACAATAGCTACAAAAATACATGGCATACTCCACTGGAAAGATGGCATGGCATACAACAAAACACATGTAGAACTCATGCCCATAAGATGCACAGATTAAACGATACAAAAATGACAAATCTCCAAGTTCTGCTAAGAACCAGCAGATAACAGCAACTAGCACTCTTGCAACAGAGATTTGGGAAACAAGATGGCCTCTAATGAACATGGTGCAATTGAACTAAATGAAGAGCATCACGAGGCGAACAATTTGACATATTACACGCATGAAACGGAGCTATGTACAGAGAGTTATGCAATGTTGAACAGTGGCACATGCTGTAAGATGATGAAGACTTGGAGAAAATTTGGGATCGGGAAAAGTCAACCGTACGAGAAACTGGATCGGGATCTGAGAGGTTCGTCGGGGCAGCGGCTCGGCTCGCCGGAGAAGAAGGTGGGAGGGGCGGCTGGCGTGGGCTCGGGCCATCGGGGAAGGAGACCGGCCGGAGGAGCGGGTTAGGGTTGATCTGCGAACGTTTTTTCGGGAGGGTCACATATAAATAGGTAGAGGGAGCTAGGAGAGTTCAAATGAGGTGCGGTTTTCGCCCACACGATCGTGATCGGACGACCTACAGCATGGAAGAGAGTTTGGTGGGTTTTGGGCTGTTTAGAGAGGGGGTTTTGCTGGAACACACAGATGGACTTTGCGGATGCCCGGTTAACCGTTGGAGTACCAAACGACCTTCAAATGGAACGAAACTTGACCGGTGGTCTCCGGGTGGTATACTAAGGCCACTTGACACGCCTCGGTCCATTCCGAGAACGTTTGACACCCGCACACGAAAGAAAACAAGAGGGGTGCACCGGAGGAGATGGGAGCGCCGGATTGGAAAACGGACAACGGGGAAAAAGCTCGGATGCAAGAGACGAACACGTATGCAAATGCAATGCACATGATGACATGATATGAAATGCATGACATGAACAAAATGCAAAACGAAAAACAAAACCCGACTATGAAGGACTATCATAGCACATAGCCAAAATGGCAAGAGTTGGAGTTACAAATGTGGAAAGTTACATGCGGGGTGTTACAACACTCCACCACTACGAGAGGATCTCGTCCCGAGATCTAGGACTGAAAGAACTCCGGATATTCGGAACAGAGATGGTCCTCGCATTCCCAGGTGGCTTCCCGGTCGGAATGGTGCGACCACTTCACTTTCAGGAATTTGATTGACTTGTTGCGAGTCTTGCGCTCAGTTTCTTCAAGAATAGCAACGGGGTGCTCATGATAAGACAAATCTTCTTGGAGGTCAATCTCTTCGAAGTTGATAGTGCGCTCAGGCGTCTTGAAGCACTTGCAGAGCTGTGACACGTGGAACACATCGTGCACGTTCGCGAAGTTGGAAGGAAGCTCAAGTTGATAGGCGAGGTCGCCTCTTTTGCCAATGATCTTGAAAGGACCCACGTATCTAGGGGCAAGCTTCCCTTTGATACCGAAGCGACGAGTACCTTTCATTGGAGAGACGCGGAAGTAGACATGGTCTCCGATCTCGAAAGCCACATCACGGTGCTTACTATCATAGTAACTCTTCTGGCGCGAGTGCGCGGCTTTGAGATTATCACGGATGACTTTACACATTTCTTCAGCTTCAGTGATTAAGTCATTGCCAAGAAGTTGGCGTTCACCAGTCTCTGACCAATTGAGAGGAGTACGGCACTTTCTGCCATAGAGAACCTCGAATGGGGCCTTGCCCGAACTCGCTTGGAAGCTGTTGTTGTAGGAGAATTCGGCATATGGAAGACAATCTTCCCATTTCATGCCAAAGGAAATGACACAAGCCCTGAGCATATCTTCAGGAATTTGATTGACTCGCTCGACTTGGCCACTAGTTTGAGGATGGAAAGCTGTGCTGAAGCGAATGTTTGTGCCCATGGCCTTCTGGAAGGAGTCCCAGAACTTAGAGGTGAAGATGCTTCCGCTATCTGAAGAAATAAATTGTGGAATGCCATGCAAGGAGACAATTCTGGAGGTGTATAGCTCTGCCAGCTGAGCTGCTGTGATGGATTCTTTGATTGGAAGGAAATGAGCCACTTTAGAAAGCTTGTCAATGACAACGAAGATAGCATCATTTCCACGCTTGGACTTTGGAAATCCAGTCACGAAGTCCATTTCGATATGATCAAACTTCCATTCTGGGATAGCAAGAGGTTGAAGGAGACCAGCTGGTCGTTGGTGTTCTGCTTTCACTCTTTGACAGACATCACATTCATTCACGAATTGAGCGATTTCTCGCTTCATTCGAGTCCGCCAATACGACTGCTTGAGGTCATGGTACATCTTCGTACTTCCAGGATGAATGGAAAGGAGAGAATTGTGCACCTCATTCATTATGACTTTCCTTAGATCACCTTTAGGAACCACAATCCGGTCCTCGAAGAACAAAGTGTCTCTGTCATCAATGCGATAGCACTTGTATTTGGCAAGACCCTTGTCGATACCACGTTTCACCTTCTTCACCATGGCATCAAGAAGTTGTGCCTCACGAATTTGATCTTCCAAAGTAGGAGAGACTATGAGGTTGGCAAGAAAGCCTTGAGGAACAACTTGGAGATTCAGTTTGCGGAAAGCTTCACAAAGATCCGGTTGGAATGGCTTGAGAATTAGGCTGTTGCAATAAGCCTTCCTGCTTAAAGCATCTGCAATGACATTGGCCTTGCCTGGAGTATATTCAATACTCGGATTGTACTCTTGAATCATTTCGACCCATCGAGTCTGGCTGAGGTTGAGGTTGGGCTGAGTGAAGATATACTTGAGACTCTTGTGATCGGTGAAAATGTCCACTTGTCTTCCCAACAAGAGATGTCTCCACGTTATTAATGCATGGACAACTGCCGCCAGCTCAAGATCGTGAGTGGGGTAGTTCTTCTCGTTGGGCTTCAACTGACGAGAGGTATAGGCCACAACTTTCTTCTCTTGCATTAACACAGCACCGAGACCTTGGAGAGAAGCATCACAGAATACTTCAAATGGCTTGGATTCATCAGGAGGAGTTAAGACAGGAGCTGTGACTAGTTTCTCTTTGAGAGTGTTGAAAGCAACGTCACACTCAGGAGACCAGACATACTTCACATGCTTCTGGAGGAGGTTGGAAAGAGGCTTTGCAATCTTAGAGAAATTCTCAACGAATCTTCGGCAATAGCTTGCAAGACCAAGAAAACTGCGGCGCTGCTTGACATTCTAAGGAGGTTCCCAATTCACAATTGCGGACACCTTCTCGGGGTTAACAGCGATGCCCTTGGCAGAGATGATGTGACCAAGGAAAAGAACTTCATCAAGCCAAAACTCACATTTTGAAAACTTCGCATAGAATTGATACTCTCTGAGCTTGTCGAGCACCAATCGCAAATGTTTGGCATGATCCTTCTTATTCTTGGAGAAGACCAAGATATCATCGAGATACACCAGAATGAATTCATTGGTATAGGGGTTGAAGATGAAATTCATCATCCGAGAGAATACTGGAGAAGCATTGACAAGACCGAAAGACACGACAGTATATTCATAAGAACCAAAGCTTGTTCTGAATGCTGTCTTGGGAATATCTTCTTCACGAATGCGAATCTGATGATAACCCATACGAAGGTCAAGCTTGGAGAATACTTTAGCACCTTTGAGTTGCTCGAATAACTCGTTGATGTTGGGAAGTGGATACTTGTTCTTGATAGTCTTCTTGTTCAATGGGCGGTAGTCGACACAAAGTCGGTCCGTGCCATCCTTCTTCTTGACAAAAAGAACACCACAACCCCATGGAGATGAACTCGGTCTGATCAAACCCAGACGCTCTTGTTCATCGAGCTGTTTCTTCAATTCCTTCAACTCGTTAGGTCCAAGCTTGTATGGACGCTTGCAAACGGGTTCGGTGCCAGGCTCTAGTTCGATAATGAACTCAACTGGCCGATGAGGAGGCATACCTGGAAGCTCTTCTGGAAAGACATCTTGGTACTCACAAACGACTGGAATTTGAGAGATGGCATTCAATTCGCCCTTCTCATTGAGAGAAAAAAATCGAATGGTTTCATCACGAACGGCATAAATAATCACATCTTCAGAAGAGTGTGCCAATTGAATTTCTCTGGCAGCACAATCAAGCTGAGCTTTGTGCTTAGAAAGCCAGTCCAGCCCGAGAATTAGATCAATATCCGGGTCACCAAGAACAACTGGTTTAGGCAGAAATTTATAGTTTCCCATCTTGATGGAAACATCCGGGACACAATTATTAGATGTCATTTGCTTGCCCGGAGACACAACCTTCAACGGGATAGGAATCTTTTCCGTCAAAAACTCATGCTTGGCAACAAAAGGTCTTGAAATGAAAGAAAGCGATGCACCAGTATCAAAAAGAACTTTTGCAGGAATATCATTAACAGGAAGATTACCCATTATCACATCAGTCGATTCCTCCACTTGAGCTGCATTCATCATGTTCACCTTTGCAGACTTTGGATTATGCTTGACCACTGCATTGCTGGAAGATCTGACAGGAGGAGGAGGCAGAAGGCGCCTTTGGTTGAAGCACTTGTTAGCATAGTGACCTTTCTGCTGACACTTGTTGCAAGTTACCTCTGAGAGTGGACGGTGATAAGGAGCATTGGACTTTGGAGCTTGATTCTGAGACTTGTTCTGATAGCCAGAGTTGGACGAACCATGGCCACCTTTGTTCTTCTGCTGGTAAGGCTGACGAAACGGAGGAGGAGGAGGCAACCAGAACTTCTGTTGCTTAGCAGCCACAAGTGAGGAAGAAGAAGACTGAACTACATCTCTGACTCTCTTCTTAGAAGCCTCACACTTGAGCTGAGCAGCCTCTTGCTTCAGTGCCATATTGTAGAATTGATCAAACTGAGTAGGCTCAACAAGAACGAGAGCTAACTGCAGATCCTCTCTAAGGCCACCTCTGAAGTGAGAGATCATAGTCTTTTCATCAGGAACGTCTTGTTTAGCGAAGCGAGCAAGTTTCTGAAACTGGATGTTGTATTGATACACAAACATGTTGCCTTTCTTGAGATTGCGGAACTCCTCACGCTTGCTCTCAACAACACTTTGTGGAATGTGGTGCGCTTTGAAATCCCGACAGAAGTCAGTCCAAGTGATCACACGACCTCCTCTGGAATCTTTGTATTGCTGAAACCAATCAGCAGCTTGGTCCTTGAGCTGAAAAGAAGCGAACTTGACATAGTCCTCAGGCCTGACATTGCTACATTCAAAATGCTTGTTGATGTCCACGAGCCAATCATCGGCATCCGTGGCCTCGGCACAGTAGCTGAAAGACTTGGGCTGATTTGCGAGAAACTGGTTGAGTGTAGCGAAGTGAGGCTGATTGTTGCCTTGACCTTGATTGCCTTGCCCTTGGGTGCGTTCTTGCAAGAGTTGCAGAATCATCTGAGCATTGGCGTTGGTGGCTGCCATGATAGCTTGCCATGCCTCCGGAGGCGGAGGTGGTGGCGGAGGGTTCGCTTGACTCCCTTCATTGCGATCCGGATTCTGACGCGTTGGCGGAGCCATCCTGAAGAGGGTGACATCCGTTAGCATCTTGATAGACAAATAGATAAGTAGAATCAACGGATAGAAATTGCAACATATAGTCTTCACAATAAACATTCGAACGAGGATGAACGAATGAATTTCGTAGTAAATCATCACACTTCCATAAGTTGAGAAGCCACTTGAAAAAGATATGGAATCAACATATGACTTCGAAGCAACTCGAATACCACAATTCGAAACAAAACAAGGCATTGGCTTGCAGAATAAGCCGGAACAAACATATGATAGATATTTCGTCCGAAGTTTTTGTGGTGGGGCCCACGCGGGCTCAATCGTACAGCACCATCATGTACAAGGCTGTGCACATGACATACGAAGCGTCCCCAAGTCGGCATATCCAAGGACTCTTTAAGACACTACGAGACCACTATAAGACCAACCGTGTACAGGCGGACCACTAGACGTCGAACCCCAATCTCATATCATGTGTCTGTCGGAAAGATATCCTAAGGCTACTTGAATTCCCACTTATAAACTCCCGACACTTTCTGGTTATGCAATCTGGTGTTGGGGATACAGGGGACACAAAATATATCACCCAAACTAGCAATCCCTAGATCCAGCTGTATCCATCCGTCAACACATAACCAGGAAACCTTCGGAAATCATTTACCTCAACCTTCGAAAAGCATCCGTTATACAAGTTATGGCAATAGTCCCGAACTCCCGCCCCAGTACTGGGTGGCGTCGAGGTGATCTCACCAACAACTGCATAAAAGAGATTTCGATGTCGGCGAAACTCAGGTATACCTGGCTCTGATACCAACTTGTAACGCCCACGATGCGGCTATATCTCCCACATGTCGAGGCACGACTTGGAGGCATAACCGCATAGTGGTTTTGTCGCAAGAAGGGTCATCGTCACACAATCCCATGTAATGAACAAGAATGGGATAAAGAGTTGGCTTACAATCGCCACTTCACACAATACATAAATATAATTCATACATCATCCAAAATACACACATAGACCGACTACGGTCAAGATTCAAATGAAAATAAGATAACCCCAAATGCTAGATCCCCGATCGTTCCAACTGGGCTCCACTACTGATCATCAGGAAAAGACACATAGTAACGACCACGTTCCTCGTCGAACTCCCACTTGAGATCGATCCCATCATCTGCACTGGCATCGCCGGCACCTGCAACTGTTTTGGTAGAATCTGTGAGTCACGAGGACTCAGCAATCTCACACCCGCGAGATCAAGACTATTTAAGCTTATAGGAAAGGATGGTGTAAAGAGGTGGAGCTGCAGCGGCAAAAGCACATATGGTGGCTAACATACGCAAAAGAGAGCGAGAAGAGAAGCAACGGAACGGTCGTCATCTAGTAATGACCAAGAAGTGATCCTGAACTCCTACTTACGTCATACATAACTCAGACCGTGTTCACTTCCCAGACTCCGCCGAGAAGAGACCATCACGGCTACACACACAGTTGATGTATTTTAGTTGAGTCAAGTGACAAGTTCTCTACAACCGGACATTAACAAATTCCCATCTGCCTCATAACCGCGGGCACGGCTTTCGAAAGATAATACCCTGCAGGGGTGTCCCAACTTAGCCCATCATAAGCTCTCACGGTCAACGAAGGATAAACCTTCTCCCGGAAAGACCCGATCAGTCTCGGAATCCCGGTTTCCAAGACATTTCGACAATGGTAAAACAAGACCAGCAAAGCCGCCCGAATGTGCCGGCAAATCCCCATAGGAGCTGCACATATCTCGTTCTCAGGGCACATCGGATGAACACTACGTACAGCTAAAACCAATCCTCGAGTTTCCCCAAGGTGGCGCTGCAAGTGGCTCTAGTTTGGACCAGCACTCAGAGGAACACTGGCCCGGGGGTTTAAATAAAGATGACCCTCGGGCTCGCGAAAACCCGGGGGAAAAGGCTTAGATGGCAAATGGTAAAACCAAGGTTGGGCCTTGCTGGAGGAGTTTTATTCAAGGCGAACTGTCAAGGGGGTCCCATAAATCACCCAACCGTGTAAGCAACGCAAACTCAAGGAACATAATACCGGTATGACAGAAACTAGGGCGGCAAGAGTGGAACAAAACACCAGGCATAAGGCCGAGCCTTCCACCCTTAACCAAAATATATAGATGCATTAATTAAATAAGAGATATTGTGATATCCCAACATATCCATGTTCCAACATGGAACAAACTTCAACTTCACCTGCAACTAGCAACGCTATAAGAGGGGCTGAGCAAAAGCGGTAACTTAGCCAAACAACGGTTTGCTAGGAAAGGATGGTTAGAGGCTGACATGGCAATATGGGAGGCATGATATAGCAAGTGATAGGTAGCGCAGCATGGCAATAGAACGAACAACTAGCAAAGCAAAGATAGAAGTGATTTCGAGGGTGGTCATCTTGCCTGCAAGGTTCTCAGAGTTGTCGAAAGCTTGATCCTCGTAAGCGTACTCAACAGGTTCCTTGTTCACGAACTTGTCTCCCGGCTCTACCCAAGACAAGAACACAAACAAACGGAACCACAATCAACCACGAGAAATGCACGAGCAACATGATGCAAAACATGTATGATATGCGATGCATATGCGTGCTCCGGAAGGGAAATGATGAACAAGGCAGTAACTTGTCAAACCAAGCATGCCACTGGAAAGATGAGATGATTTCGGTCGAAATCGATATAAGGATCACCGGAAACGGAAGCACGGTTTGCAAATGGCAAGCAAAACAAGAATGACACGAATCTGCGATTAACAGCATGATAGCACTTAGAATGCAGCAAGCAACAATGCTACAGCACTCCAACATAGCAACAAAGCATATGGAATTAATCTACAAAAGATGCTTGACAAAAGATGAACACTGAGCTACGGCTAGTTCACAACATATCGAGCTCAAACAAGCATGGAAAAAGTGCAAAAGATAACAGGTTCACAGACTTAGTGAAATTACTGGACATGTCTGAAACAGCATCAGGTAGCAATGTTCAGAGCACGAAATCAACATGCTGCAGGAACTTAACATAGCAAAACAAGGCATGGCAGTATTCTACTAAATGCATATGACAAAAGTCCCTTACTGACCATAAGCCAAAAAGGAAAAGAAGATATGATGGAAAGCATGTAAACATAGCAAGTTCCGTTATCAGGTTCCAGACTAGGCAGAAAACAGAGCATGGCAGAAATAATAATATGAAGGCCTCTTTGTGAGCTTAATGCACTCACTACAGAGCAATTCATGAAAAAAAAGCATACCTACAGCAAGATGGCATGTTTATTAAGCTATCCATGGCAAGAAAAAAAGCATAGCATGGATGGATCAACTACAACAAGCTTGGCAAAATAGCATATCATGTTAAGAATCTGCCAGAAATATTTTATAGCAAAAGTAGAGCAAGATTGAGTCATGCTATGGCACTCCATAATTGCTAACAAGGGCAGGAATGGATCAACTACAACAATAGCTACAAAAAATCCTTACTGAACATCTCCAAAATATGCATGGATCTCTCTGTAGCATCAAGTTTACATGGCAACCAAATAACAGCAGGCAAGATCACAAAAATATTAAGGGGCCTAGTTTGCATGCTTGTGCTAGTCACCAGATCACAAAAATACATGGCATACTCCACTGGAAAGATGGAATGGCATACAACAAAACACATGTAGAACTCATGCCCATAAGATGCACAGATTAAATGATACGAAAATGACAAATCTCCAAGTTCTGCTAAGAACCAGCAGATAACAACAACTAGCACTCTTGCAACAGAGATTTGGGCATCAAGATAGCCTCTAATGAACATGGTGCAATAGAACTAAATGAAGAGCATCATGAGATGAACAATTTGACATATTACACGCACGAAACGGAGCTATGTACAGAGAGTTATGCAATGTTGAACAGGGGCACATGCTGTAAGATGATGAAGACTTAGAGAAAATTTGGGATCAGGAAAAGTCAACCGTACGAGAAACTGGATCGGGATCTGAGAGGTTCGTCGGGGCAGCGGCTCGGCTCGCCGGAGAAGAAGGAGGGAGGGGCGGCCGGCGTGGGCTCGGGCCGTCGGGGAAGGAGACCGGCCGGAGGAGCGGGATAGGGTTGATCTGCGAACGTTTTTTCGGGAGGGTCACATATAAATAGGTAGAGGGAGCTAGGAGAGTCCAAATGAGGTGCGGTTTTCGCCCACACTGTCGTGGAATTGTCACGGCAGATGTCCTTGAGTTAGGACTTAGTCGTGGAGCCATCGCAGCTAGAAGCTTGAAGGGTTAATGCGGGACAAGGAACACGAGGGTTTATACTGTTCGGCCCCTTACGGTGAAGGTAAAAGCCTACGTCCAGTTTGAGGTGGTATTGATTAGGTTACGATCACCAGGGAGCTAAACTGTTATGCCCGGCTCTCGATGAGATTGTTCTCGTCCTTAAACCGCTGCCGGGTCGTCCCTTTTATAGGGAGGCTGACGCCCTGCAGCTCTCAGAGTCCGGCCGGCTCATAAGAGTGTCCGGCTCGGACTCTCAACTATTCTCTGCCTTACACTACAAGTTCTACCATAACAATGATTGTAACTACGGCCTTAAGCCATATCCGGTCCTAAGCCCCGTCGTTAGCCCACCGTCTTTAAGCTCGGCGCCGGGCTTCTAGCAATGACCATATGAGTAACCCGGCCCCTCCTGGCGGGTGACTCTAAGGTCTATATCCTCAACATTAGGCCCCAGATTGATTTGAGCCGGCTCATGTCAATCTTCCATTCCTTTCGACAGAAAAAAACCTCCGGCTTACAATTGTGTGGAAGGCCATAACCGACATGACATCATCCTCTGGACTCCGGGTAATCCGCCATGACGTCATCTTCCATTAAGCCCATTTTTACTCCGCCAGATCCGCAACGGATCTTTTTCTTTACTGTCATCCCGAAATCGAGGCGTTTCGTGGGGGAGATAACCACCCGTGCTCTCCTTGATTCTCGCGCCCACTTATGAGCTCGCCTTATAAATAGGCCGGCCCACGGGCTCTCAGCCACTTCTCTTCTCCTTCATCTTCTTCCTGCGCCACTGCTCCCCTGCCCGAGCTCTGCTACTGCCGCCGCCGTCGCGCCCGGTCTCCGTCAACCTTGGCCGCTGCATCACCCTGACTCGGTCCAGAACAAACGGCGGCAACCTCCGCCCTCTTCAGCTCCGGTGAGTCCTCGCCATTCCATAGGGCAGATCCGCACTAGGGCTTCATAGTTCTTCCTCTGTTCTTCGTAGTTCATCGCGCTCTGCGGCTCGAGTAGATTGAATTTTACTAGCCCCTTTTTTATCTTAGCTCTGTATAGACTTACTGCGGTAACGTTGAAGACCATTTCACATGCAAATATCCCTCTTTTTACTGCATAAGAAGCCTTGTTCAAGCTCAAGAACCTCCTCGCGTCTGTTTCTAGGTCTAGAAACTTTTCTTTACCCGACCATTTTGATCCAAATTTTTACTGCGATGTGGAAACCTGTTTTACCACACCTTAGTAAAAAACTGCAATCATTGAATTCGCGGGTTTACAGTTCCGTTTAAAGAAACCACGCGCCGTAGAACCTTCCGGCTTAAAGAAAACCATGCGCCATAAAATTTCCGGCTTAGCTGTGATAAGGCCTGTAGACAATCAAATTACTCTCAATCCCTCAGCGGCTTAAATAGCCCGATGCACTTAAATGTATACCATTAGTCCCCTTCATAAGCCGCCATCTTGACATTGAACTGTAGATTTCTTCCGGCTCATAATTAACCCGGACGTTTTTCCCTTTATCATAGACTGCCGACTTTCACCATGCCTCCCAAAGCTCCCAAAGCCTCCATTACTTGCAACTGGATGAGGTCCAATGTCACCAATGAGACCCTAGCGGATTTTGTTAAGTCTGGATATCTTCCCAAGAAGGACGTCATGTCCTACCGTGCCCCTGACCCATCAGAAGAGAGACCACAGCCAAAGGACGGGGAGGTAGTGATTTTTGCGGATCATATGAGCCGGGGCTTCGCACCGCCCGGTTCAAAGTTTTTCAAAGACGTTCTGAACTTCTTCGATCTGCGGCCTCAGGACATAGGACCCAACTCAGTGTCCACTATCTGCAACTTCCAAGTGTTCTGCGAGGTTTACCTTGGAGAAGAACCTAGTCTGCTGCTCTTCAGAGAGCTTTTTTACTTGAACCGTCAGAATGAGTGCGCCAATGGGCCAAGCCTAGAGCTAGGCGGCATCTCCATTCAGAGACGGAGAGACTGTCTTTTCCCTTATGCCGAGCCGCCGAGCCACCCAAAGGACTGGAACATGACTTGGTTCTATTGCCAAGACACGTCACCGGCTGATGAAAGTCCGCTGCCCGGCTTTCGCCCATCGCGTCTGGAGTCAACACACCCACTGTCAGACAAGCTGACTCCGGCGGAGCGCCAGCCTCTGCTCCCCACTATCAACAAGATCAAGGCTCTCCTGGGCAATGGTCTGAATGGAATCGATCTGGTCCGGGTCTGGATCTCCTGGCGGGTGATCCCATTGAGCCGCCGCCCCGGCTTAATGTGCGAGTACACGGGCCGAAAGGATGACCCTCAGAGACACAGCCGCAACGATCTTCCTGAAGATGTCGTAGAGGAGATGACCAAGGCTCTTTTAAACGAGAGCCTGGCAGACTGCGGAAGGACCGGGTTAGCCCCCTTCTGCAAGACCAACCCAGCCCCAGCGGTAAGCCGCCAATCTGAACATCCTATCTTCTTCTGTATATAACTTTCATCTGAATCGTTTTGAAGAAATCATCATTGTATTTTCAGGCTGACGACAAGTTCTGGCGGGTCAAATATGACCATGAGGCGGCCAAGAAGGCCAAAAAGGTGAAGAAAGCCGCCAAAAAAGCCGCTCCCCGTAAGAAGGGAAGTACGCCAACTGCTTCGGAGCTGATGCAACTAAGCGACAGCTCCGAGTCAGAGGTAACCCTTGAACCTGTAAGCTCTTTGTTATGTTTTATTGTTTATTTCTGTCCGCCTTACCAACACTTGTTCATCAACAGGATGACACCGGAGCCAGTAACCCGGTGGTTGAAGAGGTAATGTCACTTTCCTCCAACTCGGAGCCCTTGCCAAGGCTGAAAGTCCGAAAGGTAACCCGGAAAGTAAGCTTTTCACATCCTTTAGCTTATCAAGATCCTCAATTTATTTTGAAGCGACAGGTTCATGAGAGCCGGCGTCACACCCGGACCAACAAGGACACCGACCTCTCCTCCGGGTTACCTGACGCATCAAGGAAGCGCCGAACTGAGGTTATTTCCCACTTGTACCCTTTTCATCCGTTGGCGGGTGTTATACGTCAGCCACTCAATTCTTCCGACTCAAATTATCAGGAGACCTCCCCCTCTTCCGGCAACTCTATGCAGTCAAGTCTGCCGGCTTTCAAGACCGTGCCCGGGTAATGATAACCATCTTATGTTGTACTTTTACCTTCACTTACCCTATTGTGTTTAATCTTTTTGTCCTTTCAGTGCCCAGGCCAAGATCACCAAGAGGGCGAAGAAGTCCAAGCCGGTCGATGAGCCGGACTTGCCTAAGCCAGAGGCAGCCGCTCAAGAGCCGCCAGCCGCCTCTGCACCTGAGGCCGCTGCCCCAACTACCAAGGCAACTACAGAAGCTTCTGTTAACCCGGAGGCCTCCAGCTCGGCTCCACCAGCAGACGACCCGGATGTGGTAATCACCCGGACGGAGTTCGTTGAGCCGGGGAGACCTACCGTGCTGGCCAAGTGCTCCGCCAAAGGGGAGCTGCTAGAGTCGCGCCGGGTTAACCTGGACCTCACCGACTACTCCAACTTGAACATTGGAGAGATCGTCTCCGGCTTCGTCAGCCAAGTGCACAAGAGCCGGGACGAAGAGATTGCTATGGTGACCCAGATCCAGCAAAAATCTGAGGTAACATCGTTTTGTCCTCTTATTTACTGCTTAGTTACCTGTACCATGCTAGCCCCCAAGTCGACGACTTATGATTGAGTATGTTGTAGACTTAGGTTCCGGCTTACTCCATTGAGCCGGCAGTTTGTAGATAGAGACGTTCAATATGCATTAGCCCCCAAGTGCCAAGTGTCTTTGCTTGGAAAATGCTTGGGACTTAAAATTTATATAGGAACTGTTCATGTTATAACCCGGAAATCTATACAGGCTGCTGGCAAGAAGCTTGAGGCTGACCTTGCCGATCTCAAGAACCGGCTGAAGATGCAAGAGATGGAGACCCGGAAGGCAAACGCCAAGTTTGTATCCAGCATCGCCGCGCAAGAGAAGCTGAAGACAGAGTTTGACGCTGAGCGGAAGGCGTGGGCCGAAGAAAAGGCCGCATTGATGAACTGGGCTGAACAGGCGGAGAAGACTCTCTCCGAGAAGACCGCCGAGCTATCCGGCCTAAAGCGCCAGGTGTCCCAGATGGTGGCCGCAATCTTCGGTAAGTCGCCTCACCGGCTTTCATCAAGTTTAGAATGTTTATATCTCATAATAAATACTTGTCGGCGGCTTATCTGATTCTATAAACAGGTCCCAGAAGTGCCAACCTCAACCAGAGCGTGGTAACCAAGCTGAAGGCCGTGTATACCCTGGTGGAGCAGCTCTACACCGGGTCACAGCGTGCCTCAGCTGTGGTGGCCCTATCCAACGAGGTGCCAACTCACCTGGCAGAAGTCCTTCGCCGGCTCGCCGTTCTGCCTCAACGGATCCAAGAGCTGCGACGGGCCTCTGCAAGAGCCGAAGCGATCGCCGCGCTGAGCCGGGCCAAGGCGTTCCTGCCGGAGTTAGACCCGGCGGACATCGCCCTTGGCTATCCAAGCCTGAAGGAAGACGGCTCCGCTTTCTCTCAGAAGGACTTCGCAGCTTGCGTGAAGGCCGTACGCCCGGTGGCCACTCTGATTGGCAACGATACAGATCTGACTAAGTATCAGCCGGGCTACGATGCAAAAAATCAGAGGATCCCTACTCCGCGCTATGAAGCCCTTAACTTGATCCCGCCGGCTCGTCAGCACACCTTCGCCCCGGAGATTGACCCGGCAGGGTTAATTGACGAGGAAGCCCAATTCGAAGCTCTCAGCGGCACCTACTGGAAGTCATCAACTTTCCAGGTCTTGGGATCAGCCGGAGGAGAAGATAGGAACGAGCCGGAGACTTCAACTCAACAAGCGTCGTAACTTGTCTGGCGGCTTAGCAAACAATGCCTCACCCTTTTGGACTCAATGAGTCTTGTAATAGAGTAGGACCAATACTTTATCTTTGTCGTGCCATCATGCACGCCTTGAATTCTGAAGTCTGTTGAAATTGTCTCCTTGATGTTTCTCCGGGTCCATAAGTAATCATTTGTTTTCCTTGCTCTCAAAATAGTTACCTGTAACTATCCTGTAGAGAAAGAAAAATCACAAGCCTTGAGGTGGCTGACTGCCCTGAGAATCATGGGTTTTAGATAACCCGGAATATAAATCAAAAAGGGACTGGTCTTCAATAATATCCTGAATACAGCCGTAATAACATACTCAACCGGAAACGTTAAGCCGGCAAAGGTTTTAGATAACCCAGAAAGGAAGGTTGGTACCGAAATTCTGGTTTACCTATCTTAATAACACCCATTGTGTTCAGCTAATACTGTAAACCAAAGTTAAGACGGCAAGGTGAGACCCGGCCGTATACAATTGGAAAGAAACAGACGGAACTTGCTATAAATCAGAGGAACATAGGGGCTTCCGGTTCGGATGCGACCAGAGACCCGGCCCAAAGGGGTTATGCTAGGATTCGAATACGATCATATAGCCCCCAGGGGGTGTGGCGATGCCAATCAAGAGGGTATCGACAACTATGTTCTCTTTGGTTCGAATATGACCCATGTTTGAACAGGAAGCCCCCAAATGACTTTAAGAATTGTTTAACGACGCTGATTCGAATACGATCCACGTCGGTTCTCAAAGGGGTTAAACTAAGATTCAAATATGATCAAAGAAAACTCCCCAATGAGCTCGGCACGTTGCCAATCAAATGGGTATCGATAGCTGTGTTCTCTTTGGTTCGAATACGACCTATGTTTGAACAGGAAGCCCCCAGGTGACCTTATCGCCTACGGCTAGATTCGAATACGATCATAAGCCGGATCCTCCTTCAAGTTATCATATAATCTGGCAATGAAAACAACACGTGCACATTTGGAGGAGAAAAAAGGACAGAGGTCCTGCTTTATTACTTATCATAATATATACATGGTTTAGAGAAGTATGTACATCATGAGAGCCGGTGGCTCAAGTGTAGTAAGGCCGAAGCTGAGCTATGTTCCACGGCCGTCGGGTCTCTTCCTCCGACTTACGTGAATCTTTGTGCTCCCGAATGTCAATGAGGTAATATGACCCGTTGTGCAAATTCTTGCTGACCACAAAGGGCCCTTCCCAAGGTGGGGATAGCTTGTGTGCATCTGTTTGATCCTGGATGAGCCGGAGCACGAGATCACCTTCCTGGAAGACCCGGGATTTAACCCGGCGGCTATGATAACAGCGCAGGTCTTGTTGGTAAATCGCTGAACGGGCTGCTGCCACATCACGCTGTTCATCCAACAAGTCAAGAGCATCCTGGCGCGCCTTTTCATTATCCGCCTCAATGTAAGCCGCCACGCGAGGTGAGTCATGACGGATGTCACTGGGGAGGACTGCTTCTGCCCCATAAACCATGAAGAAAGGCGTAAAACCTGTAGACCTGTTAGGAGTAGTGTTGATGCTCCATAACACGGAGGGCAACTCCTCCACCCAACAACCCGGCGTCCATTGCAAAGGTACCAAAAGCCGGGGCTTGATACCCTTCAGAATCTCCTGATTAGCTCTCTCAGCTTGTCCATTGGATTGAGGATGAGCCACTGAGGAAACATCAAGTCGGATATGCTCTCGTTGACAAAACTCCTCCATGGCGCCTTTGGAGAGATTGGTGCCATTGTCAGTTATAATGATGTGTGGAAAACCAAAGCGAAAGATCACCTTTTTCATAAACTGAACCGCCGTGGCTGCATCACACTTGCTAACTGGCTCTGCTTCAACCCACTTGGTAGACTTGTCAACTGCCACCAAAAGGTGGGTCTTCTTATCCTTGGATCTTTTGAAAGGCCCAACCATATCCAGCCCCCAGACCGCAAAGGGCCAAGTAATTGGGATCCTCCTCAGCTCTTGAGCCGGTACATGAGCCCGTCGCGAGAACCTTTGGCAACCATCACACTTACTGACCAAGTCCTCTGCATCAGCATGAGCCGTCAACCAATAAAAACCATGACGAAAAGCCTTGGCCACAAGGGACTTTGAGCCGGCGTGATGGCCACAATCCCCTTCATGGATCTCACGCAAGATCTCTTGCCCTTCCTCAGGGGAAACACAACGCTGAAACGCTCCCGTAACACTGCGGTGATGCAACTCACCATTGATAACAATCATTGACTTAGCCCGCCGGGTTATTTGCCTGGCCAAAGTTTCATCCTCAGGCAACTCGCCCTGGGTCATGTAAGCCAGATAGGGCATTGTCCAGTCTGGTATGATATGGAGAGCCGCCACCAGCCGTGCCTCCGGGTCGGGGACAGCCAAGTTTTCCTCTGTAGGCAACTTAACAGAAGGATTATACAGGACATCCAGGAAAGTATTAGGCGGCACCGGCTTTCGCTGAGAGCCTAGCCGGCTTAAAGCATCAGCCGCCTCGTTCTTCCTGCGATCAATGTGCTCTACTTGGTAGCCCTGAAAGTGCCCAGCAATGGCATCAACTTCACGGCGATAAGCCGCCATGAGAGGGTCCTTAGAGTCCCACTTGCCTGATACTTGCTGAGCCACCAAGTCTGAGTCATCGAAACACCTTACCCGGCTCAAGCTCATCTCCTTAGCCATCCGAAGACCGTGGAGCAAGGCCTCGTACTCAGCCGCATTGTTAGTGCAAGGAAACATCAACTGTAGCACATAATGGAACTTGTCACCTTTAGGGGAAGCCAATACAACTCCAGCCCCCGAGCCCTCCAACTGCCTGGACCCATCGAAGTGAATAGTCCAATACGTGTTATCCGGCTTTTGCTCGGGCACTTGTGACTCTGTCCAATCATTGATGAAATCCACCAGGGCCTGAGATTTAACAGCAGTGCGTGGCACATATTTGAGACCATGAGGTCCGAGCTCGATAGCCCACTTAGCCACTCTCCCTGTGGCCTCTCTGTTTTGAATGATATCACCAAGAGGGGCAGAACTGACCACAGTTATGGGATGACCCTGAAAATAATGCTTAAGCTTCCGGCTTGCCATGAACACACGATAAACAAGCTTCTGCCAATGTGGATACCGCTGTTTGGACTCGATAAGCACTTCCCTGACATAATAAACCGGCCGCTGAACCGGATGCTCCTTACCCTCTTCCTTGCGTTCCACCACCACAGCCACACTGACGGCTCGTGTGTTTGCCGCCACGTACAGTAATAAGGGCTCCTTATCAACCGGAGCAGCAAGGACTGGGGGCTCTGCCAGCTGCTTCTTCAAATCCTCAAAAGCGGTATTAGCTGCATCATTCCAGGCAAAGTTATCAGTTTTCTTCATCAACTGATATAATGGCATGGCCTTCTCACCCAAACGGCTTATAAACCGGCTTAAAGCAGCGATGCGACCCGCCAAACGCTGAACGTCATTTAAACACGCCGGCTTAGCCAGGGAGGTGATGGCCTTGATCTTCTCCGGGTTAGCCTCAATGCCTCTGTCAGAAACCAAAAAACCCAAGAGCTTGCCTGCAGGGACACCAAAGACACACTTGGCCGGGTTAAGCATCATCTTGTGGACCCGGAGATTATCAAAGGTTTCTCTCAAATCATCTATCAGGGTTTCCTCTTTTATGGATTTAACCACAATATCGTCCACATAAGCATGAACATTACGCCCAATCTGTTTATGAAGACAGTTCTGCACGCAACGCTGATATGTCGCCTGTGCACACTTGAGTCCAATGGGCATGGATACATAGCAGAAGGCTCCAAAGGGAGTGATGAACGCCGTCTTCTCCTGGTCCTTAACTGCCATTTTAATCTGATGATATCCAGAATAAGCGTCCAGGAAACTTAAGCGCGCACAACCGGCCGTAGCATCAATAATTTGATCAATACGGGGAAGGGCAAAAGGATCAGCCGGACACGCTTTATTTAAGTCTGTATAGTCCACACACATCCGCCAAGTGCCGTTCTTCTTGAGTACAAGCACCGGGTTAGCTAACCATTCTGGGTGGAAGACTTCTACAATAAACCCGGCCGCCAAGAGTCAGGCCACCTCTTCGCCAATGGCTTTCCGCCTCTCTTCATTAAACCGCCGAAGGAACTGTCTAACCGGCTTAAATTTCGGATCAACATTGAGAGTGTGCTCAGCAAGTTCTCTAGGTACACCTGGCATGTCAGAAGGTTTCCATGCGAAGATGTCCCTATTCTCACGGATGAACTCGGTGAGCGCGCTTTCCTATTTTGGATCCAGATTGGCACTGATGCTGAATTGCTGAGATGAATCTCCTGGAACGAAATCAACAAGTTTAGTCTCATCAGCCGACTTAAATTTCATTGCCGGCTCATGCTCCGTAGTCGGCTTTTTCAGAGAGGTCATATCTGTTGGGTCAACGTTGTCTTTGTAAAACTTCAACTCCTCTGTTGCACAAACAGATTCTGCATAAGCTGCATCACCTTCCTCACATTCCAAGGCCACCTTCCGGCTGCCGTGAACCGTAATGGTCCCATTATGACCTGGCATATTGAGCTGTAAGTAAACATAACACGGCCGTGCCATGAATTTGGCGTAAGCCAGCCGCCCAAATATAGCATGGTACGGACTTCTTATCTTGACCACCTCAAAGGTCAATTTTTCCACCCTGTAGTTGTTTTCATCCCGGAAGGCCACTTCCAACTCGATCTTGCCGACTGGATAAGCTGACTTACCAGGTACCACACCATGGAAGATAGTGTTTGACTGGCTGAGGGTCTTATCGACCAATCCCATACGGCGAAAAGTCTCATAATAGAGGATGTTGATGCTGCTGCCTCCATCCATGAGCACCTTAGTGAACTTATATCCTCCCACCTGAGGAGCCACCACTAAGGCCAAGTGACCCGGATTGTCTACCCGGGGTGGGTGATCCTCTCTACTCCACACTATAGGCTGCTCAGACCACCGCAAGTAGCGTGGAACCGCCGGCTCGACAGCATTCACAGCCCTCTTATGAAGCTTCTGGTCTCGCTTACACAGACTGGTGGTGAATACATGGTACTGTCCACCGCTAAGCTGCTTGGGATTGGTCTGATAACCCCCCTGCTGCTGTTGGTGACCCTGGCCAGACTGCTGATTAAAGCCCCCTTGACCGTTCGGAGGATTGGAATTTGAGCCGCCGCCCGGGCCATGAAAACCGTCGGCGCCTGAGCCGCCGCCCGGGCCATTGTAATTCTTAAAGGCCTTCATGATTGCACAGTCCTTCCATAGATGAGTCGCTGGCTTCTCTCTAGAGCCATGCCTTGGACAAGGCTCATTCAACAGCTGCTCCAGCGTCGGGCCTGACCCGCCGCCTCGGGGAGGGGGCCTCCCCTTACGTCGCTGGTTATTCCCTTGTGAGCTGGCGTTCGCCACAAACTCTAGGCTGCCGTCGGCCTTGCGCTTGCCTCCTCCTTGGTTCCCCGGGTTATGCTGAGGACCCTTGCCGTTGTTGTTCTTCTTTCCCTTCCCTGTCCTTTCATCATCTGAAGCGGGGTCCTTGGTACCATCAGAATCGGCGTACTTGACAAGAGCCGCCATCAGTGTACCCATATCATTGCAGTCGCGCTTAAGCCGCCCGAGTTTCATCTTTAGGGGCACAAAACGACAATTCTGTTCCAACATTAAGACTGCAGAGCTGGCGTCCATCTTATCCGAGGAGTGTATTATCTCCTTAACCCGGCGAACCCAATGTGTCGTAGACTCACCCTCCTGCTGCTTGCAGTTAGTCAAATCCATGATTGACATAGACTGCCTACAGGTATCCTTGAAGTTTTGGATGAACCGGGCCTTCAGCTCAGCCCAAGACCCAATGGAATTCGGTGGTAGCCCTTTCAACCAAGTGCGGGCCGTCCCATCTAACATCATGGTGAAGTACTTAGCCATGGCCGCCTCACTGACCTCCAGTAGTTCCATAGCCATCTCGTAACTCTCGATCCAGGCTGCGGGTTGTAAGTCTGCTGTGTAATTAGGCACCTTCCTAGGGCCTTTGAAGTCCTTGGGTAGACGTTCGTTGCGGATAGCTGGCACTAAACAAGGGACACCCCCAGTCCTGGTAGGGATACCCACGTCGACGGAAGCCGTCGGATAAGCTGGGGGAGTCTGGTAAGCCGTCAGCTGGGGCACCTGCTCCGCCTCCCGCCGTGCTCTGTCTTGGTCTGCTGCGTGAAAGGCTCCGTCATGAGCCGGGCCATGGCCAGGGGGCGGGTCATGGCGTCGGACGTTACTTGAGCCGGTCGCTGAGACCATGTGCCTGCTGTAACTCGGGCTCCAGCCTGGGCGAGGGGTCGAGTGGATCCTGTGCCGGCTATAGGAGTACGCCTCTTGCTGCGCCAGTGCTGTCTGAAGGAGTTCCTTGACCCGGCGGGTTTCAATAACCGTTGGAGAGTCGCCGTCAACCGGGAGAGCCGCCAGCCGTGCCGCCGCGGCGACCATATTCTCCAGCGGGTTATTATAATGACCCGGGGGTATTGGTACGTACTGAGGCGGGGCAGGGGGCACCTGGGGAGGCCCCATCACTTGTGGCTGAATAGGGGTCCCAGACCCGGGCACTATGACCCCTGGCGGGATACTAGACCCTGCACCTGGCGTGTTGAAGAGGTTTCGCGGATCGTAAACCGGAGGGAGTCGAGATTGGGCCTTTTGATGCCTCCTTCTCAGGACCTCATTGGACGCGTTTTGATCCATCGTTAGCCGGAAGGACTGCGCTTGAATCAACTGGGTTTGGGCGTCGAGAGCCGCCCTTTCCGCAGCCATCCTGATCCCCTCTGCTGCTAGATCCTCCTTGGCTTTCACTAGATCCAATCTTAACTGCGCCACCTCCGCATCATGCTGAGCTTGATCTGCCGGGTCAACCGTGGCGGTTAACAGAGCCGTCATCTTGTCCGTGAGATCCATTAGTACTTGAGCCAGCGAGGGCACCGGGTTTCCCGCTCCAGCAGCGGGGTTCTGAACAGACTGTGCACCGGCCATGAAGACTCCAACCTGACTTGGCGGCTCAAACGGGTCCGGAATACTGTCACCATCGGAACAACCCATGAGCCTGCCATCTTGAAGTTGATACAATGAGTTTGACTTGTCGGTGGACGACTCGCCGTCAGAGCCGGCGGCCGCCTCATCACCAGATCCAGATCGATCAGAGGGCCCTCCATGGATACATCCCACAAAAGCATGCCTTAAGGCAGGCCGGGCCCGGGCGGGTCGTGCACGCTGAGCCGTCTCGACGAGATCGGCGCAGAGACCCGGCTCAGGGCCCGGCTCACCAATCTTGCCAATGAAAACATGAATTCCGTCGAAGGGGACCGGGTACCCGTACTCAATTGAGCCGGCGTCGGGGCCCCAGTTTGCATCGTCGATGTAGAGCTTGCCGCGACGACTCTTGGTCATCCGGCCCACAGCGTATCCCTTGAGCCCTTCGAAGCTGCCCTTCAAGAACTCAAATCCACCGTGCGCTGGCCCCACGGTGGGCGCCAACTGTCGTGGAATTGTCACGGCAGATGTCCTTGAGTTAGGACTTAGTCGTGGAGCCATCGCAGCTAGGAAGCTTGAAGGGGTTAATGCGGGACAAGGAACACGAGGGTTTATACTGGTTCGGCCCCTTACGGTGAAGGTAAAAGCCTACGTCCAGTTTGAGGTGGTATTGATTAGGGTTACGATCACCAGGGAGCTAAACTGTTATGCCCGGCTCTCGATGAGATTGTTCTCGTCCTTAAACCGCTGCCGGGTCGTCCCTTTATATAGGGAGGCTGACGCCCTGCAGCTCTCAGAGTCCCGGCCGGCTCATAAGAGTGTCCGGCTCGGACTCTCAACTATTCTTGCCTTACACTACAAGTTATACCATAAAAATGATTGTAACTACGGGCCTTAAGCCATATCCGGGTCCTAAGCCCGTCGTTGGCCCACCGTCTTTAAGCTCGGCGTCGGGCTTCTGGCAATGACCATATGAGTAACCCGGCCCCTCCTGGCGGGTGACTCTAAGGTCTATATCCTCAACATTAGGCCCCAGATTGATTTGAGCCGGCTCATGTCAATCTTCCATTCCTTCGACAGAAAAAACCTCCGGCTTACAATTGTGTGAAGGCCATAACCCGGCATGACATCATCCTCTGGACTCCGGGTAATCCGCCATGACGTCATCTTCCATTAAGCCCGTTTTGGGATCGGGAAAAGTCAACCGTACGAGAAACTGGATCGGGATCTGAGAGGTTCGTCGGGGCAGCGGCTCGGCTCGCCGGAGAAGAAGGAGGGAGGGGCGGCCGGCGTGGGCTCAGGCCGTCGGGGAAGGAGACCGGCCGGAGGAGCGGGTTAGGGTTGATCTGCGAACGTTTTTTCGGGAGGGTCACATATAAATAGGTAGAGGGAGCTAGGAGAGTCCAAATGTGGTGCGGTTTTCGCCCACACAATCGTGATCGGACGACCTACAGCATGGAAGAGAGTTTGGTGGGTTTTGGGCTGTTTAGAGAGGGGGTTTTGCTGGAACACACAGATGGACTTTGCGGATGCCCGGTTAACCGTTGGAGTACCAAACGACCTTCAAATGGAACGAAACTTGACCGGTGGTCTCTGGGTGGTATACTAAGGCCACTTGACAAGCCTCGGTCCATTCCGAGAACGTTTGACACCCGCACACGAAAGAAAACAAGAGGGGTGCACCGGAGGAGATGGGAGAGCCGGATTGGAAAACGGACAACGGGGAAAAAGCTCGGATGCAAGAGACGAACACGTATGCAAATGCAATGCACATGATGACATGATATGAAATGCATGACAGGAACAAAATGCAAAACGAAAAACAAAACCCGACCACGAAGGAATATCATAGCACATAGCCGAAAATGGCAAGAGTTGGAGTTACAAATGTGGAAAGTTACATGCGGGGTGTTACACCTCCGCCCCTTGAAGCCTCTAGTGTATGAGGTTCGAATACACCTCATCCGTTCAATTGATCGAGCAAGGTGCAGGTTTCTTGATTGATGTGCTGTTCGATTGATTTGTGCAGTGCAAGGGAGGGCACCTGGCCTGCGCGGACTACCGCGTCGAGCGCCCCGGGAACTAGCGGCAGTGCCAGAAGTGCGAGCGTGGCGGTGGCTTCGACGTGCGGAACACGGCGGTGGACGCCGTCCTCTCCTCGGTGAGGGTGGAGTGCCCGCACGAAGGCTGTGGGCTCTATGTCACTTACCACAAGCTCGCCGATCACCAGAGCGTGTGTCTGCTCGCTCCCTACAAA
The DNA here is from genome assembly GCF_018294505.1 of Triticum aestivum. Lineage (NCBI taxonomy): Eukaryota > Viridiplantae > Streptophyta > Magnoliopsida > Poales > Poaceae > Triticum > Triticum aestivum. The sequence goes on along the minus strand of NC_057814.1, from coordinate 163,628,283 downwards.
TGGCCCGTGCCTGTCTGCTGCTACGAAGGCCCGCCGCCGTCGCTCTTGCACCACATCAGCACCGTGCATCCCATGCCCGTGCACAGGATCCAGTACGGCAAGGTGCTCCAGCTGTAAGTGCCACTGTCGAAGCCACGGCTCTTGCTGTTCGCGGAGGAGGACGGCCGCGCGTTTTTCTTGGTCGATGGCGTGCTCGAGATTGGCGCGCCTATCGCCGTGTCGGTCGTCTGCATCAGAGCTGGGTTGTCCCCACTACCGCACTACGTGGCCAAGCTGTGGGCGAACGGCCCACCGGGGGAGCCCAAAGGCAGGACCGACGCCGTCAAGGTGGAAATGGAGGTGACAAGCAGCAAGGATCCCGACGACGTCGCCGTGCAGGAGCTGATCTTCTTCACAGTTCCGCCCAAGCTGCTGGCCGGGGCTAAGTTGGTGTCCCTCCACATCAGATTGACAAGCTCACGTCCTAAATGATTCTACAGTGCCTTCTGTTTATCTTAGTAATATGCTAATATAGGGGTTAGCTTGGTCTACTTTAGATTAAGAGATGGTGGGTTTTGGTGGTGATGCAGCAATTACTTCGACATCAGATCAGCAGTTAAAGTAATTTCCAACAGTTGAACAGATATTTTGTGTCTACTGGATATAAAGATCCTTTGGGTAAGAAGTATAACCGCTTATAAGAAGTATAACAGCTTATATGCTTGTTTGTTCAGGAAGTGTTGCATAATTGTGCGAGTTGACACGACACATCAAAGTAGTACTACTACTAGTAGTACTCCCTCCGATCCTAATTTCTCTGTGCATAAGGCTGGTCATAGTGGGAGTAACATAGGTAGTAACATAGATGCCACATAAGCAAAAATGATGAGGTGGCAAGTAATTAATGAGGAGAGAGGCAAATAGAGTAACATAAACATGTTACCATCACATAGCGCTTTCCAATGCAAAATGAGTCTACAAAGTAATAAATAAAGACATCTATGTTATCACATACTGACTACCCACTATGAAGGTAGGAACATAGACTAGTAACATATGCATGTTAGTACTAGTCTATGTTACTATCCACTATGACCAGCCTAAGTCGAGGCGCAGATACTAAGGAGGGCCTGGTTGTGTCTATACATGGACAAGTCACCCAATTGCATGTGCACCAGGCAGACGAAGCTCGTGTCGTGTTGGTTCCGTGTGCGGCCCGCACATTAACCAAAACCTCGCGCCTCCAGCTTAGCCTCCGTGTTTTAAACTTCTCAATCTCAAGGCCAAGGAGCAACGTAAAAGGTTTCCCACTTAGGAGCGTATTAGTACTCGGTTATAAATACTACTATGCCAAGATGACTGCACATTCCTCCTCAACTCCTCATCCACAAAAACAAACAAGTCATTCAGCATCCTTCCCTTGCGTTTGCCATGGCCAGCGTGAGTTCTGGGTCGAGAGATTACCACCAGGGAGAGGCGAGCATGGAAGCGGAAGCACAAGAGATGTCCTGCCTCGCCGCGAAAGCAGCTGACATGCCCCGCCGCACGGAAGTAGCAACACAGAGGTCCTATCGCGCCGCCGAAGCAGCACGGAGGTCCCGCCGTGCTGTGGATGCAACAGACTTGTCCGGCCGCGCCGTGGAAGCAACTGAGATGTCCCGCCGCGCCGCGAATGCAGCAGAGATGTCCCGCCGCGCCGCGGCGTCCTGGGAAAATGTCTCGCGGGCAGGCGACGACTCTTATAGGCGCATGCATGCGATCGTCCATAGCCAGATGGATCAGATCTCTGGCTGGGTGAGGTTGCAGGACGACATGAAAGCCTCGTTTGAACAGGCTACCGACGTCATCCGGCAACTAAGGGAGGGTAATGAGAGGCTCCGGGCCGAGCGCGACCTGCTGAGGGCGAAGATCGTCCGAAGTGCAGAGCAGCAGGAGGAGACCAGTGCCTTGTTGAAGAGGACGAGCGTCATTGTGAAGAAACTTATGGATGAGAATGACATGCTCCGCATCGAGCGCCAAAGGCTGGTCGAGGAATCCGTGGATGCTCTCAAGCAGCGTCTTGAGGACACGACAGAGCTCATCGCCACTCGCCGCGGAGACTAGTTCCCATGGCCTACAGCAACGCATCAAGAAAGTAGAGATCAGCGAGCCAGATCATTGTCTTCCTTCTTCTTTTTCCCTTGTGTATTTCGGGCGTAGCCGCATGTGGCTTTTTTAATTATCTTCCTAATTATTTAAGACAATTATTATCTATTGTCGTCATCCTTATATATTCATCAGTTTGCTATAAGTCGCAGTAGATGCTATATAGGTCCGTCGGATCTGACATCAAGATCCATGCAAAATTTTATTTTCTCTCTCTTAAATCTCAGTCAAGTGAGACATAGCCACGCCATTAAACAGAGGCTTGGGCGCCATTAATGGAGACCTTGGGAGAGAGGTGGACTGCAGATGGAGGTCAAAGGGCTCTCCTCCAGATAAGCACGCGTAGGGGTCTGATCGCACACCTCCCGTACTCAAATAGCTACCCTGCACGACGCCTCCTAGCTAATAAAAAAGGGGACGCGTGGCGGCACGTAAATGGTAAGTAGAACGCCCACGGTTTCAACAATACTTGTGTTTCCGATTGTAATGTGACAACACTTGTTCCAAAATGACTTTGTTGATTGTTAATGTGTGCGCCTTCGCAAATCGGACAACAAAATTACCACAACATGTTGGTGCCGTGTCATGACACCAAGCCAAGTTTCATGATTTGCATGCGTGTTTTGGATTTACAGGAATTAAAAAACCAAGTTTCTCACTGTTTCCAGCCGAGCCACGACGCCCAGATGTTTGAATTTCATTCCCATTTCTTGCATGGGACCTAGAAATTTACCCGAGGACACACATGTGATTTTTCAACCAACTTTGGTGCACTGGAGCATGTGCTTGTATTTCAAATTTGAATTATGCACACAAAGGTGACACGTTCCCTCTCAGAACCACGAGCCTTCTTGAGAGAAGCTCTGGTTTGTAAGAAGCTTATACCTAAACTTGTTCCCATTCTGCCAATTTTTTTACCACAGCATGGTAGTACCATGACATGATACCATGCCAAGTTTCATGATTTTCAGGCATGTTTTGGATTTACAAGAATTTTAAAACCAAGTTTCTCAATGTTCTCGGCTAAGCCACGATGCCCAGATGTTTGAATTTCATTCCCATTTCTTGCATGGGACCTAGAATTCACCCAAGGACACACATGTGATTTTTCAACCAACTTTGGTGCACGGGAGCATGTGCTTGTAGTTCAAATTTGAATTATGCACATTAAATGACCAAAAACTCAATTAATGTATAAAAAGGCCAAACGAACCCAGAATAATTCCAAAATTTAACAGGGCACTCATGTAGTTCTATGTTGCCTCTGTAAAGAAACTCAGGGGGGCAGCGTATAGTGTTTCGCACTCAAAGGTGACACGTTCCCTCTCAGAACCACAGGCCTTCTTGAGAGAAGCTCCGGTTTGCAAGAAGCTTATACCAAAACTTGTTCCAAATAGGCCCATTTTTTTACCACAGCATGTTAGTGCCATGAAATGACACCATGCCAAGTTTCATGATTTCCAGGCGAGTTTTGGATTTACATGAACTTAAAAACCAAGTTTCTCGATGTTCTCGGCCGAGTCATGACGCCCAGATGTTTGAATTTCATTCCCATTTCTTTCATGGGACCTAGAAATTCAGCCAAGGACACACACGTGGTTTTTCAACCAACTTTGGTGCACCGGAGCATGTGCTTGCAGTTCAAATTTGGATTATGCACATTAAATGTAAAGAAACTCAATTAATGTATGGAAAAGGCCAAACGAACCCGGAATAATTCCAAAATTTAACAGGGCACTCATATAGTTTCACACACAAAGGTGACACGTTCCCTCTCGGAACCACGAGGCTTGTTGAGAGAATCTCCGGTTTTGCAAGAAGCTTATACCAAAACTTGTCCCAATTCAGCCAAAAATTATACAAATGAAAACAGGGTTTAGATTATACCGAACATCTCGTCACCTAGACCATGTACTCTGATTTGAATTCAACATAAAATGGATACAAATATTTGAATTGGAGATCGTATGTTACATGTAGTTCATAGTGAAATATGATTACTGCTATATGCATGTTTTTTGTTATCAAGATAATATTTAAATGATTGTATAACTTGACAACAATCGTATTCAAATAAGGAAAATTGATTCAAATTTAGTCCATATGGTAGACAACAATATATATGTTCATAGGGTGGAGTAAAATGTTCATGTATGATGGAAGATCAAAATGTAGGACTACATCCATTATAAACCGCAAGGTCACCTAACGATATATTCGAATTCAACATAACGTGGATCCAAAAATTGAAATTCGAGATCCTGGCATTTGTAATCATATAAAAAGGGACATGACTCTTTCTTTTGGTGGGAATTGATTTGTTTTTTGTTGTTGTTGAGGGAAGTGTGAATCGATTTGGTACTGTACAGGGTAATCTTGTTCTCCCGATTTTTTTTTACATTTTTCTTGTAGTTTTTTGAATGACATTTATAGCAATATAGTAAAAGGGGACATGACTCTCTTGTGTATTGTATGAATTGTTTTTTTGTACACGTTAAGCTTGTTCTGCCGAACAAGGAATCCACGCCTTGTTATCCCGAAATTTTCAAGCTCAAATATCTTTTGTCTCATCTGCTTTGAAACTCCCGCCTCTTCAACCCGCACCGCGCCTTGTTATCCTTAAATTTTGACACGCGCGAAAACTCCCTCCTCATCCGAAATCGGTCCCGCAGCCCAGACACGCGAAATCCCCCTTCTACCCCTCAGCCGGAAATGCCGGCTCGACGTCGCGGTGTCAAAACCGATGGGGGTATGCTGGTAACTTACCCTACATTTCGGACAAGCGCGTCCCTAAGCCATGGCTCCCCCTACCTTCCCCTTCACCCCCCTATTTGTACATCGAGGCTGCCAAAACCCATGAAACCCCACGCTCCTCGGTCGGCCTCCCGACCGCCGCCCAACCGGAGACTCTTCCCCGATGACGTCGTCCACCACAACAGCTCGCCGTCCCTCATCCACCGCACCGGATGAGGATCCGTCATTGATCTCGTCGTCTGGCCTTATCACCCGCCCCGTCCTCCACCTCCAAGGAGCTGCCCCGACATTCGCCTTGTCTATCGCGCCACCTCCATCCCCACAACGCCGTCTTGACCTGCCCCACCGAAACCGCAGCACCCTCACCAATTCCTCAGATGAAGCCGAGGCCAACTCGGCGCCACCAAGGAGGTTCTGCACTCACCGCTGCATTTTATCTTTTATTCGATCTCACGGGGCTGCCGGTGCTCGATATCGAGCAGCCAAGGCGGGTCTCCATCGACGACACCATCGCCGGCCACTTCATCCAGGACGTCTCTTGTGACAACCTGATTTTTGCCCTCTCTTATTTGCCTGATTTTCATTTCGCTTTATTTTGAAATTTGGAGTTTTTGAATCTTTTCATATGGACTTAAACACTTGGGTACCCTTGGCTTTCACCCAAGTGCATCATTCCCCTCTCTAATCATCATTCCCCTTCTGATCCACCTCAAAATAATCTTGGGAATATTTTTCTTAAATGAAAAATATTCATTTTTCCTCTCTAAAACCATAGCTAGTTCCATGAGCTCCAAAGCAACCCTAATTTTTCTTGCCCACAAAAATCTGAGAAAATTCACAAATATTCTTTGAACCCTAGGGCACCTTCCTGAGCAAAAATATTTCATCACTTTTTGGAATATTTTTGCTATAGAAAATATTTTCTGTTCTGGACAGAAATGGTGGTTTCTATAACAACTACCATTTTACTTGCTCCATTGTGCCTGAATTTTCTTGTGCATCATCACCATAGTAGATGATGGCTAGCCTCCAAAGCACAGTCCCCAACTCCCAGCCATTTGACCTCAGTAACCTCTCAAAGTTACTGAGCAGAAACTTACCTGGCTTGTAAAATATTCTCTACTGCATCTGGAGCCAAACCAAAGCGTGGTAATCTTCAAAACTACCACGAACAACAAGCCAGACATGATCTTTGGACGTTGGTCGGCCTGAGGGGAGAGTTCACGTGGTGACCACGCGTGTCCATGATGCCAGCATGCGTGTCGACGCGCTCTGAGTCCCGCCGAGCGCTCTGTTCGCGCGTGCTCGCTTCCCCCGCCTGCCCGAGCATGCCAAACTTCGCCACCATCCTTGTCTCAACGCCATTAACTCCCCCATGGCACTCGCCGACGCCAAAGCTCGCCGCAGCGAGCACGGGTGCGGTCCGGCCAACGCCATAGTGCGCTCTGCACTGTGCTCGTCGCCTTCCTCTTGATCATGTACTCGTCCCCGTTCGCCCACAGTCCCCACGTGAGCTGCGTCGCCTTCTCCCCCTCTCACTGACGCTGCTCATCGCCGGGCGCAGTGTCCAGTGTCGCGGGCGGAGCCCCGATCCACCCCCGACGCTCGCCTATAAAAGGAGACACCCCCAGCCTCCTCGAGCACCATCCTCCACTCCCACACACTCCACAAGTGTGTAGATAGCCGTAGCCTGGCCGGGCAGGCCGCGGGCCGCCGTCCCCGAGCTCGAGCTCGCTGACGATTCCCTCGGGTCGTGCGGTAGCTCCAGCCCCTCCCAGGCCAGGGTCACCCTTCCAGGGCCTCCGCCTCTCTCCGGTGAAGCCATCCCGTCCCCTTGGAGCCCCTGAAGTTGCCTCTGCTCACCGTCTTCCTCATCTCCGGCGACCACCGCCCTCTGCCTCCGCTTGCGAGGTCGATTCCGATGCCGTCCGACCACCCCTAGCTACGCTACAGGTACGGGCAGGTGCGCCTCCGTCCCCTCTCTCAAGCCCTCCCTCTCGTTTTGGCCAAGGAGCCCTCTATAGGAGATATGCCCTAGGGGAAATAATAAATTCTATTATTTATCTCCATGTTCATTATTATGTTTATGTTCCATGCTAAACTGCTGTGGTTCCCGAGCCCGTATATCCATAAAGGCTCTGGGGAAAACCCATGTGCACGTGTGGAATAATAAACGGTAAAATGTATTCCTAGTCATGCCTCTAAGACTAGCTCAAGTGTTGCATGATGATTATGTTTTCCCATTCATGGGCATGTCTATGCCAGCAATTTTGAGGGCACAATGTTAAGAGAACATTTGTGTTGAATCGACCCGGATTGATGTTATGCTATGAGATTCATTCATCACAAGTTAATGGTAAATAACACAGAGATGGTTAACGTTTGCATGATTCCTTAGACCATGAGAGTATCGAGTTTCTTCATGCTTGCTTCATGAACTTTGGGGTTTGTTAAACGTCATCCGTAAATGGGTGGCTATTACGGCGGCTTACGGGTTCATGGAAAAGTATGTCAAGTAACTTGATAGCTCAAGATTGGGATTTGCTCCTCCGACGAATGGAGAGATATTCTTGGGCCCTCTCGGTATTACGGTATCCATCATCATCTGGCCAGACATAGTGTGATTTGATCACAGGGATGCCGGAACATGGAAACGAGAAAAGAGAACAAAACCAGTAACACATAGTGGACAAGTTGTTGATCCACGGGGATGCAAGTAAATCTCACCTGGGTCTTTGTAAGATATCGCGAAGCACAGGAATAGCTCACTGCAACTGGATGTTCACTCGAATATTTATTCGTGTGGGTATAGGGGTCAATATGGGTGTCCACGGCTCCGATGTTGATCATTGATCGGAAGGGGTTCCGGGTCATGTCTATACTTCACCGAACCTATAGGGTCACACGCTTAAGGGTCATCTATCTAGTGAATGCTAGATAGGGAGTCTGAGAGAAAATCACCAAAAAAGTTTCGGACACCGAAAAGTTTCGGACAGCGGAATCGTATCATAGAGAGAGGTCATCGGATAAGTTTCGATGATACCGAAAAGTTGTTTCGGGATATACCATTAAGTCAAATTGGTTTCGGCACATGCCCGATAATTCTTGGAGGATGCCAGAATCATGCTCGAAGCTTTTTGGAATTTTCTGAGATAAAAGCCGGAAATGTTCCGGAGCTGCCGGAGCCACTTCAGATGCGTTTCGCAGATGAAAATCACTAAAACCGGAATTGTTTCAGAACGCGTTGAAAATCATTTTAGTGGGTACTGGAAATGTTCTTAGCCCACATACATATTTTCAGTTCGATCAGACGCTGAAAAATGTCGTCGTGAATAGTGAAAGTGCTTTTTGGGATATTTTATGGTGAGTCACCTTTTGGGATATTTCCAAAAGGCTTCTAGAAGGTCTTGGGGGCCAAGCATGCTCCTCATGGGGGCCCCCGAAGGGTGTTGGCCGGCCACATGTGTGGGGCTCCATGGAGCTCCACTTCCCTCCCCATTATGCCATTCATGTGTGACATTTGTATGGGCATTTTGGGTTTTTGTGAGCCTTCCCTACCTCTTGGCTTTCCTATAAATAGAGGTGGAGGGGCAGCCCTCCACACTCACTCTTTCTCACATACAAGTTCCATGCAATGATCTGGCTTCTTCTCTCCCTCCCACGAAAAGAGTTTCGTAGAGCCGTAAGGCTATCTGGGTTCCGGCAGGAACTAGTTCTGACGGCGAAGCCCTACTGGATAGATGACACCGTATGTGTGCAACTCTGTAGAGAGATCCTATTTTTGGTCTTAGTTCGTGAGTGCCCCCCGAAGGGCTATCCGTGTGACCGTCCGAGTTTCGAAGGTCCTCCCGAAGGGCTGTCCGAGTGACCGTTCGAGTTTTGAAGGTCCTCCCGAAGGGCTATCCGCGACACCGTCCGGGGGGCTGTTCGACCTCCTCCTGGAGGGCTGTCTGAGGAGCAGATGAGGGTATACGTCCTCGCGGTTTGGAGGTTGTAATCCTAGCTGCGGGGATCTGCACCACCGATCGTCATCGACTCTACTTCCCGCTGCGCTACGAGTCGGTAACGAAAATGATCAAACCTTGTATGCAGTCTCCATAGTGGTCCTGGGCTGGTGCGTAGGTCAGAAATTTTTTGTTTTCTGCTGCGTTACCCTATAATGGCATCATGAGCCGTGCTATGCGTAGATGCAGGTTGCAATCTAGAATACATAGAGATGTATGGGTATTGCATAATATAATTAGGTAGTAGATGAGATCTATTCCTGAAAATTATTTATGCGGGTGACAGATGAAATTTGTTACCCGATGTTCTTTTTGCTTCCCTAGAATTTGCGTTTGCTCAATCTCGAGATAGCATGGTGGAATTTGACAAAGTTCTGGCAATCCGTGATCCTGATTGATCATGGAAGTGCTATCAGTTCTTTGGGTTCTGCCGTAGTCAAAAGAAAGATGAAATTCGCAGACGACAGGGCAATGCAGATATGATCTGCACGGGGGTCATGCGTATGACAAAGTTTAGTATGGGGTTCAAGATTTTATTGTCTCGTGCTTCATACACCCTGCAAAGTTAATCTAGCGACATGAACTATCATACATGATGATGAACGTTGGTCGCTGCGGTTTAAGTCAAAACCTTAGAAGCCACGTAAAATAAATTTTGCATAAACTGATTAGAGGCGTCTAACTTGGTTTTGAGGGATGTGCATGTGATGTGGTATAGCAGTGCTCATACTAATTCGATTATGTATGAGATGACTATATGATGTAATTTGATTAACATGACCTGCGTGTCATGATTCGGCATGATGGCTGGAGCCGTATGATTGCACTTTAATGACCTGCGTGTCAACCTTAAGTAATGCATTAATTTTATACGCTATGGAGATAGCAATATTATCTGGTGCATCGACAAGGTGGTGGCAATCTTCGCGAAGGTGAACACCAACACGAATGCCGAAGACGAAGAAATGAAATACTTCTGCGTCAGAAAGGGCTATACCATATCATGCTATTATGAATTGCCTGAGATGTTTATCCCTTATGATGCACCCTTCTGCATTGCGCGGTAGTCACTTTTTATTAAGGTGATCTCTCACCAAAATACCAAGTAGTTAGTGTTCTCCCAAGTGTAGCACCGTCACGGCACCTATCTTTTCGGGGTGCGCCGTGTCACACGGGTACGAACGATTAGAGAAGTGTGAGGCAGGTGAGTTGACACCTCGCAGCGAGATCACTTGGTTGTCTTGACGTTCAGGCATGACCGGCATGAGCTCGGAACACACGCATCGAAAGATGAACAAGAGTCACATAGAGATGTGATTGGCAAGTTGGCCTACCGGTTGAGATTTTCCGTCATCAGTGGTGTTACACCAATGGCGAACAATTGAAATTAGGGTCTTGTATCACTCACAATCAATTTTGAGAGATATTGATTTGAGTGGGAGCGCACTGTTGAATTAACATGTTTAATTCTTAGTGCAATTAATTATGAACATTGTCTAAGTGTTATATGCAAAAAATTGTAGAATAATGGCTCGCGTTTCCACCTTCCCTATTAAAATTGAATAGCTGTTAAATATCTGGTTAAAACTTTACGATTGGTAACATAATATGAGGATTGTCCTCAAAAGTGTCGAGAAGGACTTTGTCCTATCGCATGCTTTCCGTATCCTCCCGCTAATGCTATGGATCATGTGACTCTCGTCCTTCGATCCAAAAGCTAGAATTATGTTACGGTCAAGTGAAATATGTTTGCTTCCATGAAACTCGAACGTCAAAAGTTTGGGATAGTTATGTGATATTCATGGAACTGGAAATTAATTTTCAGATACAAACAAAGGCTGAAAGATATGAAATATCCAAAGCAATGTTTGATTGCAAATTATTAGTAAAGTGTTTACTATGCATTAGACTGATAAGAGAGGGATCCAGAAGAACGCCTGTCATATAATGAAAGGTGAATAAAACAACAAGTTAAAGAGAAAGGAAGTTTCCAAAGGGTGTTAGTATGACTTACACGCCTAGGAAGTCCGGGGCTAACGCCACTCTTAAGTTGGGTGCTTCTTTTGCGAGTAGGAGAAATACTAAAAGTTAAACTGTTAGAAGTATAAAGGCAGAAAGAAAGATGACTGGAATATCCAGCTCATGTATGAATGTCATACAAGTTTTTGATGTATAGTAGGCTGGTCAAAGATATAGTTCTTGGGAATTATGGTTAAACATGTTAATCAATAATTCTTGGGTATTGTGAGTTAATCACAAAGATACCCACTCGATTGCATTCTGTTACAAATCAATGTAAGAGCTACTATGGCCTAAAAGGCTAGCCAGAAATGAGGTTAAGGTATACACAGGGAACATAGTAAATGTTACTATACCTTCCATCGGTGTATTGCGATCTGTATTTATTTTCATAATTCATTTAGAGTTTTACAAACTCTATCCCATTGCATAAGGTATCTTGCAAGAAGGTTGTTCATAAGAGAACTTTTTATGTTCGATGTTATGAATAACACAAGGGCCATACTTCCATTATGAATGAGATGTATGTTATGAATATTGATAATAATACAATACCTCTGGGTTTACTTTCATAATTCATTTTAGAGTTTCATACACTCTAGCCCATTGCACAATGTTTGTTGCAAAAGAGTTGTTCATAAAAACAACAATTGTTGTTTAGTATTATGAATAATATGAATGGCCATGCTTCCATCCAAGATGGGATGTATGTTATGAATATTGATGGTAAAATGATACATCCATAACACTGATGCTAAATGTCGCAAGACTATGAGAATACCACACAAGTGTGGCACTACATTTGGTCACATTGGAGAAACCCGCATGGAAAAATTCCATTATGATGGATTTTGAAGTCGTTTGATTTTGAATCATCTGACACTTGCAACTTTCCTCCAAAGAGTGAAGTGATTGAAATACCGTTCACAGGCCATAAGGAACGTGCAACAAACTTATTGGTGATCATACATTTTGATGTGTGTAGTTCAATACATGTTGTTGCAAGTAATGGATTTATCTATCTTCAGAAATGACTCAAGTAGATATATGGATATTTGCTTGATGAGACGTAAGTCTGGATCTTTTGAAATCATTCAAGAGGTTTTCAAAAATGAAGTAGAAGTTATTGTAACAAGAAAATTATGTTTCTTCAATTTGATTGTAGAAAGGAATATTTGAGTTACAAGTTTAGCGAATGTCTGATGAGTTGTGAAAAGAGTTTCATAACTTACACCTCCCGGATCACCACTATGAGTGGAATGTTTGTGAAGATGTAATCAAACCATTTATGACATGGTAAGATCAAAAATGACATAAATAAATTTGCCATTATCACTTTTAAAAGAGTAATGCTTTAGAGACTGCGGCTTTTACACTGAAAAGAGCTCCATCGGGTCTGTTGAAATGATGGGATGGTATGGTACGCCCAACCATGTTATATCTTTTCTTAACATTTGGAATATGGGGCTTGTGTAACAGGTTACAAACCTATTCCAAATCAGACAAGTGCTACTTTGTAGGTTATCCAAATTATTGGGTATTCCCCCACCACTATACCGAGGCAAATATTTTGCCGCGAAACGGTGTGCTTTTAAAGAGAATGGTTCTTTCAAAAAGGTGAGTGGGAGAATAGTGCAACTCGACGAGATAAATAGTATCTTCGTCATCAGATCAAAGGAAAGAGACCTTGGAAGTAATTCCAGAGTTTCCTACTGTGACTGATATGGAAGTCTCTACAATAAAATGTATGAACTTCCGTCGAACTTGCAACTGAACCACGTAGGCAAGGCTCGTGCAAACCTCTCAGGTGCGCAAATGAGATATTGTTGTTAGACAACATTATACCTATGATACACAAGGAAGCGTTGATGGGCCCTGACTCCGGAATTGGCTAAATGCCAATACAACCCGAGTTAGTTTCCATATAAGTGATTCAAGATTAAAACCTTGATACACCTTTCGGAAGACTTAGAGTCTAACGAATATTTATGGAACTTAAAACTGATACGGATAAAAATGTTTTATCCATAAAGATCGACTTGTTGAAATAACAAGTTCAAGAGTTGACTACGATGAGGTTGTTTTGATCGTAGCGATGCTTAAAGTCGGTTCAGGTTGAGCTAGCAATTAATACATATTTCAATCATGAGATATGAAACATGGATGATAATAGGATTTCCATCTGATGGAAATGAAACCAAGGACTTGCATGTGTTACAGTCCAAGGCATTTTGTCTATCCAGAGGATGCTAGTAAGGGTGCAAACTTCAGAGTTCCAGCGATGGACAGAAGAGAGCAAAATGGAGTTGGAATCTTCATGCTTCGATGAAATGGTCAAAGGGTTTGACTTCATTAATGGGTAATGAAGATGCCTGTAATTCAAGAAAGTAAGTGGGAGCGTAATAATATTTCTAAAAACCTTGTGTGCTTGACACATTGTTAATTGGAAATAAATTTCTTGACACGAATTAGGACTTCATTTGAAAATATTTTTTTGATGAAGTGCTTAGGCTAAATAGCCTCAATATTAGGCATAATGATCTATGGAGATAGATTTACCTAATAGGGCTAAGCAATGAATACATATTGACAAGGTGCTAAAACCTTTTAGCATTTAAAACCGCCAAGGAGTGATTCTTGCTGGAGTCACATGGAAGATTTTTTTGCAAGACTCGGTGTCCCAAAACACTGATGAGCAAAATACATGATGCATATTCCACACACTTTTGTGTTTGGATTAATCATGTATTCCATGGTATGTAAAACAACCAGATATGTCCGATACTCCCAAGGTGTTGCGAGTATGGATACTAAAGTGATCAAAGTACTGATCGTGGGACAACAGTGAAAAATGTCATTGAGTACTAGAGTAAGTACTGATGATATGTTTTCTCGCAAGCAGAGATCATGAAGAGTTCATTGTAAAATGTTACATCGATACAGTCTTCATCTTTTCTCCATGCATTTTTCGATTTAAGTTAAGGGTTTTGTGTAATACACAATATGGTGGCACGGTAGTTGGAAATTTTTCCCAACAGGATACTGTGGCAAATTCTATAACAAATGACTAAGTATGTTGACGCTTTAGAAGCGACAAACAAGATGTTGAATCATATAGTTCATTCATGAACTTAGTATGGTTCCAAGATGGCTTTTGTCAATGGGGCACTACTGCAGGTAGTTTCTCCATAACTCAGTCTGAGGAATCCAGGTTCGACCTGTGATTCACATACATAAAAGCCAAGTCCGCACAAAATATGAATTTTGTGAAAGCATGAAAATGTGAGGATATGCAGAGATACACACGGAACTGAAGTCATCGGTTCCGTTGGACATCAGGCTATACCACAAGCGAAGCATATTTACACCGGTGTGCCACAGGTGTGAAGTGCATTAGCATTAAACTAGATTATTGACTCTAGTGCAAGTGGGAGTCTGTAGGAGATATGCCCTAGGGGCAATAATAAATGCTATTATTTATCTCCATGTTCATTATTATGTTTATGTTCCATGCTATAACTGATGTGGTTCCCGAGCCCGTATATCCATAAAGTCTCTGGGGAAAACCCATGTGCACGTGTGGAATAATAAACGGTAAAATGTATTCCTAGTCATGCCTCTAAGACTAGCTCAAGTGTTGCATGATGATTATGTTTTCCCAATCATGGGCATGTCTATGCCAGCAATTTTGAGGGCACAATGTTAAGAGAACATTTGTGTTGAATCGACCCGGATTGATGTTATGCTATGAGATTCATTCATCACAAGTTAATGGTAAATAACACAGAGATGGTTAACGTTTGCATGATTCCTTAGACCATGAGAGTATCGAGTTTCTTCATGCTTGCTTCATGAACTTTGGGGTTTGTTAAACCTTATCTGTAAATGGGTGGCTATTACGGCGGCTTACGGGTTCATGGAAAAGTATGTCAAGTTGGTTTCAGGATATACCATTAAGTCAAATTGGTTTCGGCACATGCCTGATAATTCTTGGAGGATGCCAGAATCATTCTCGAAGCTTTTTGGAATTTTCTGAGATAAAAACCGGAAATGTTCCGGAGCTGCCGGAGCCACTTCAGATGCGTTTCGCAGATGAAAATCACTAAAACCGGGATTGTTTTGGAACGCGTTGAAAATGATTTTAGTGGGTACTGGAAATGTTCTTAGCCCACATACATATTTTCAGTTCGATCAGACGCTGAAAAATGTCGTCATGAATAGTGAAAGTGCTTTTTGGGATATTTTGTGGTGAGTCACCTTTTGGGATATTTCCAAAAGGATTCTAGAAGGTCTTGGGGGCCAAGCATGCTCCTCATGGGGGCCCTCCCAAGGGGGTTGGCCGGCCACATGTGTGGTGCTCCATGGAGCTCCACTTCCCTCCCCATTATGCCCTTCATGTGTGACATTTGCATGGGCATTTTGGGTTTTTGTGAGCCATTCCTACCCCTTGGCTTTCCTATAAGTAGAGGTGGAGGGGCAGCCCTCCACACTCACTCTTTCTCACATACAAGTGCCATGCAATGATCTGGCTTCTTCTCTCCCTCCCACGAAAAGAGTTTCGTAGAGCCGTAAGGCTGTCTGGGTTTCCGCAGGAACTAGTTCTGGACGGCGAAGCCCTGCCGGATAGATGACACCGTATGTGTGCAACTCTGTAGAGAGATCCTAGTTTCGGTCTTAGTTCGTGAGTGCCCCCCGAAGGGCTGTCCGTGTGACCGTCCGAGTTTTGAAGGTCCTCCCGAAGGGCTGTCCGAGTGACCGTTCGAGTTTCGAAGGTCCTCCCGATGGGCTGTCCGCGACACAGTCCGGGGGGCTGTTGGACCGCCGCCCGGAGGGCTGTCTGAGGAGCAGATGAGGGTATACATCCTCGCGGTTTGGAGGTTGTAAATCCTTGCTGCGGGGACCTGCACCGCCGACGTCATCGACTCTACTTCCCGCTGCGCTACGAGTCGGTAACGAAAATGATCAAATCTTGTATGCAGTCTCCATAGTGGTCCTGGGCTGGTGCGTAGGTCGGAAATTTTTTGTTTTCTGCAGCGTTACCCTACACCCTCGTCGCCGGCGAGAGCTCCGGCGAAGCCGCGACCCCCTCTGTTTCCTTCTCGCCTTCCACCTCACTGACTAGCGGGCCCCGCGACTCAGCCACTCTGTGCGCGCGCGAAGCGGTACGAGTGGTGGCGCCCTGAGGCTTTACGCCTTCGATGTCACCCCCTTGTCTGTTTTATTCAAATTCAAAATCAATTAATTTCCAGAGAGCTTCAAACAGCTATAACTCTTCAACCATAAGTCCAAATGAATTGATTCTTTTTGCATTATGTTCTTTGCAAAGAAATCTAGCAGCTCACCAAAAATGAGATTTTTTGAGTTGTCTAGAATTTTTGGTGATTTTGAGAAGTGTTCTTGATATTTTCTTCTTATGCTTAAAATTATTTTCAGAGGGTGAGGCTTGTCTTGAGGATCACCAGAAGGCTTGTGAACCTCATCTGCACTAAGGCAAGCCACAGCAACATTTTCATGGTGTCATTTCAATATTTATGATTTTTCTTACTTGAATGAAATGATAAATCCATGCATTTAAATAACTATTATGTTATTTATATTCTGTTAAGTGTTTGTTAGTTATTATGCTTGATTTACAGAAGGTTGAAACTAGCTTAGTTGGTAAAGCAAAGTTAAGATCTACTTGTGGAAATGATAAAATGATTTCTTATGCATATGAGTAATTACTTAAAGTTAGTTTCTTGCACAAATAAAATAGTAAAATTTGATAGAAAATATTCTGTTAAGTGCTTATTTAACCATTTTACTTGACTTACAGAATGTTTGAACCTCACTTGGTTGGTAAAGAAATTAGGATTTGCTTATGGTGATGATAGTATAATTTTTGCTATGCATATGAGAAATTAATCGAAGTTATTTTCTTGCATGAGAAAATAATAAAACTTGTTACAAAATATCCTGTTAAAGTGAGAGTTACCCTGACCAGGAAAATAACATAAGTTGTTGATGTTTATGCTTAGTGTGAATATGGTTGACATCAGTCATTTTTGTTAATATGTGATGCATGTGTAGTATTGCATTTCATGGCATGCAATGACACCGGTCATTTTCATTTTAAGTTGAACCTGAATATAACTCAACTTGAATATATCATTGACTGGGTCATGGTGCCGCTGAATCGAGTTTTTTTCCAGTGCAACCACATTTGCCTTTGTGGGAAGGCCTTGATTCGGTCCATTGACATGCCTCTGGTC
The DNA here is from genome assembly GCF_018294505.1 of Triticum aestivum. Taxonomy (NCBI): domain Eukaryota; kingdom Viridiplantae; phylum Streptophyta; class Magnoliopsida; order Poales; family Poaceae; genus Triticum; species Triticum aestivum. The sequence continues at coordinate 163,611,131 of NC_057814.1, read as the reverse complement.
GGTGCCTCCAACTAGGGAAGGTTATGTCATGCTTACCCTGGCCCGGTAAGCAGGCATAATCTTGTGTGCCCGTTGTTGAGATTGTGGTACCGGGTCCCCGAGTGGGATCGTTTTGGCCACGACGGTGGTCGTTGTGTCTTTGGTAGACACGGGGCCACCCAGGACTAGCCCATTGGAATTGGGTCGGAGTGGCCGGGAGAGTGTCATGGCAATGGAGGGGTTTCGTCGGAATGCCGTTGGTCCACCCGAATGGGAGTGCGAGGCCATGGGTTCCGTGGGGTGGGTACAGTGTGCTACCTCTGCAGAGTGTATAATTTATCGATAGCCGAGTCCACGGTCACAGACGCCTCGTAGTAGGTCCCACCATGAGTCAACGTTTAATAAACTTGCACACTAACTTATGAACTTTGCACTGTTGATGATGGCGGAAAGGCCATCGAGATGTTCGAGACCAAATATTGGTCGTGGTTGTGACCGCCGTAAGGATCACGAGTTACTCTGGTCAAGACCACGATGGTGGTTTGTTTGTGATCCGAGAACGATCACGGTGGGTAAGTCGGTCCCGAGGAACGTTTATCACAAGAGCATGATCACATCATGTTGGAACATTATTGCATTATTAATTGGTTAATTATCATGATATTGCTTGTCATTATGATTATGCATGTTGTGAGCTTGAGAGTACATTCAATGTACTGACCTGGCGTGTTTTGCCAGATTTCAGGAAAGTCTCGTTGGAAAGGAGTGCTGCTCGAGTCTAGATCGTGTCCACATCAGTGTCCTTGTGCTATGGAGTTTCCGCTACGACGTTGTTCCGCTGCCGCGTAGTTGTTATGATCGAGGCCCCTTTATGTTCACTAAATAATGTACATATTGTCCAGCCGCACCGTGTGTGCCGCTTGGCCTCGACCCCTGTTGTAATATAAACTCTGATCCGCTAGCATCAATAAAGCGGTTGTTTTCTGTACCAAGATGTTGTGTGTTGCCAGAAGACATGGTCTCTGGGCTGGCAATGCATGGTAAACCGGTCGCTCTGAGCCGGGGTGTCACAACGCTTGGTATCAGAGCCGCGCTGACTGTAGGCCACGCTAGACTACGACGTGTTAACTGGACGTTAGATACGAGTTTAAGTTGAGTGCCAATAGCAATTGTAGCTGGTTGTTGCATTGCATGCACTTGCTTTATTTTTTTATGCTAACCTGCTAATGGTTGTGAGTGTAGATGGCTCCGATGCCGTATCCGTGCCAGTTGCAGCTGGTGCCGTACACGTCACCGCACCTCCTTCGCAACGTGTGGCGTCGGCTGTACCCCCTCGGAGACGATCCAGTCTATCGTGTGTACCGGGAGCGTCTAGCTGATTCGGTGTATGAGTATCACGTTGTAGTTACTCTGCGCACTAGTTCTGTTTCCAGCTCTTACACTCGTACTTCTCAGAGCGGTTACGCCTCTACCGCTTCTCAGGCTGTCCAGTTTGCTGCATTCGAGGTCCTTGTCGAGCTTTGCTACAACGAGGTCCGAATGCAGAACCACCTAGGTTTCTATTACTACCGTTCTTTGCACGACAATGGTCGTGTCCGTTTCCCTATCATTGATCCAGAGTCTGATAGTGTTGCTAGCCACCTTGCTCGTTATGTCACTGCTAGCTATCTTATGATCCACGAGCTGGCTCGAGAGCTGACTCGTGCCCGTACTGCTTTAGCCGCTGCTTTAGTCACTACTAGATCTGCCACTACTCCATCCTCCCTGGGATTTACTCCTTATATTCCAGCCAGTTCTAGTTCCCCTATTTCATCGGTTACTCCTCCGAGTAGCATGGGCGTCTCGGCCGTGAATCCTCTCAGTACTCCTGCCGAGTGGGTTTCACTTCTCTCTACTCCTGTAGCTCCGATGATTCACCCTACCCCTACTCCTGAGGGAGAGCCCTCGAGGCAGCGTCGTCGTGTTACCTTTAACCCGGAGGTTTCTGTTAACCTCGTCAATTCAGGATCCGAGTCTGCTTCAGGGGAGGACACCGCAGCACCAGCAGAGCAGTAGTACCTCTGAGTATTCGCAGTCGTCCGGATGATGTACGGATGTAGTCGTACGAGTCATGATGTTTCGTTGCATGTATGAGAGTAGTTGAACCTGGCATGTTGTTTATCTTTCATGTATGAGTCTATGTATAATTATGTTGGGACTTTATTCGCCGTATTTTCTTCGCTCTTTTGTTTTCTTCCAGGATTTGTTGCTGGCTTTTCCCCAAATTTATTCTTGGATGTTTCTCATCTCGATTGCGTTGTCTTAGAAAAACTCCACAATAGGATGATGCGGGGAGGCAGCAGTAGCAACGTTCGTGAGGGAACTCCTGTTCGTCGTTCCGCATGACAGGCAGGACATTCTCCCGAGCCGTATGTTCCGCCACCGCCTCCACCGCCAAATCCGCCCTCCACCGAGCAAATTCTGCGAATGTTTGAGGAAAGAAGGAACAATGATCTGATTGAAATATTAAGAAGTGTGCAAGCTATGGTTGGACAGAATGGAAATCAGAACGGTCATTACTCAAAGCTGTCAGATTTTCAAAGGACCAAGCCACCCAGTTTCAGTCAGATTGTTGACCCATTGGATGCAGACGATTGGTTGCGTACCATCGAGAAAATTCTTGAGATTGCTTGCAAGAATATACCCAAGCAAGAATTTGTTTTCACCGCTGTGGCTGAGTTGGAATTAATTCCTGTGGTCAGCGAGTACCCTGATGTATTTCCAGAAGAACTGCCAGGCATGCCACCAGATCGAGAGCTGGAATTTGCAATAGATCTTGTGCCCGGAACTGCACCGTTATACAAGAAGTATTACCGGATGCCCTCATCAGGATTAGTGGAGCTAAAGAAATAGCTTGATGAATTGCTCCAGAAAGTATATATTCGTCCCAGCTCTTCACCATGGGATCACCTGCTATTTTCGTGGACAAAAAGGATGGTAGCCTCCGCATGTGCGTAGATTACCGCCAACTGAATGAGGTCACCATCAAAAATAAATATCCGCTGCCAAGGATTGATGATCTGTTTGATCAGCTCAGTGGGGCTCAAGTATTCTCTAAGATCGATTTACAAACCGTATATCATCAGCTCAAGATTAAAAAGGAAGATATTCCTAAGACCACATTCACTACTCGGTATGGTCTTTATGAATATACAGTGATGTCCTTTGGTCTCACCAATGTCTTTGTTTTCTTCATGCATATGATGAACAAAGTATTCATGGACTTCCTCGACAAATTCATGGTAGTCTTCATCGATGACATCCTCATTTACTCCAAGGGTGAAGAAGAGCACAAGGATCACCTCCGAGCAGTGCTACAACGACTCCGCGACCATCAGCTATACGCCAAATTTAGTAAATGCGAAATTTGGCTCAAGCAAGTTGGGTTTCTCGGGCATGTACTATCTGCCGAAGGTATAGCCGTGGACCCGAGCAAAGTAAAGGATGTGCTCGATTGGTTGCCGCCCACGACCGTGACGCAGATACGGAGTTTTCTCGGATTAGCTGGATATTACCGTCGTTTCATTGAAGGGTTTTCCAAGATTGCTAAACCCATGATGGAGCTGCTCAAAAAGGATAAGAAGTTTGAATGGACGGAGGACTGTGAGAAAAGTTTCAATGAGCTAAAGATACGGCTGACAACCGCACCTGTATTGACTCTTCCAGACATTTATCGCAGTTTTGATGTGTATTGTGACGCCTCCAGGCAAGGCCTTGGTTGCGTACTGATGCAAGACAGCAAGGTAGTAGCGTATGCATCACGACAGCTACGACCCCATGAGGGAAATTATCCTACTCATGATTTGGAATATGCTGCGGTTGTTCATGCGCTAAAAATTTGGAGACACTACCTCATTGGAAAAAGGTGCCAAATTTTTACCGATCACAAAAGTCTTAAATACATATTTATTCAGCCAGATTTAAATCTCCGTTAACGAAGATGGCTAGAGTTGGTCAAGGATTATGATCTTGGCATAAATTACCACCCGGGTAAGGCCAACGTGGTTGTCGATGCACTCAGTCGAAATCTTGTCAGCTTAAATGTCATATTGAAATCCCTGCCTCCCGAACTCCAAGAGGAGATCGCTCAGCTCAACCTGGTCATAGTGGATGCTGGCGTCGCTAATATTTTGGAAGTTACCCCCACACTTGAGGAAGAGATCCGCAAGGCCCAGCCAGCTGACATCAAGCTGCAAAAACGTGCCAAGAGCCCGATGGCAGAGCAGACCCCAGATTTCTCCAAGGACAAATTCGGTACCCTCCGATTCCATGGACGGATTTGTGTACCCAATCAGCCAGACTTAAAGAAGAAAGTCCTATCGGAAGCACACGAATCCTCATATTCCATTCACCCGGGAGGTACGAAAATGTATGAGGACCTTAGACAAATATTCTGGTGGGATGGAATGAAGAAAGACATTGCCTATTTTGTGGCCTGTTGTGACATATGTAACAAGGTGAAGGCAGAGCATCAGAAACCAGCCGGACTCCTCCAACCGCTGCCGGTTTCGCAATGGAAATGGGATGATGTTTGTATGGATTTCATTACGGGATCGCCTAAGACTCAGCGAGGCAATGATGCAATCTAGGTCATAGTGGACACCCTAACCAAGGTTGCTCACTTCATTCCGATCAGCACCAGATATCGAGCAGATCAAGTTGCACAGCTGTATGTATCCAGAATAGTCAGTCTGCATGGAGTACCCCGAACTATCACTTCCGACCGAGGTTCCCTGTTTACCTCCACTTTTTGGTCATGTCTCCATCAAGCCTTGGGGACAGCGCCGAAATATAGTACTGCTTATCATCCTCAGACGGATGGACAGACAGAGCGGGTAAATCAAATACTTGAAGATATGTTGCCAGCCTGTGCTTTAGCCCAAGGACCTAAAAGGGAAGACTGCTTGCTATATGCCGAGTTTTCTTATAACAACAGCTTCCAGACCAGTCTAAATATGTCACCGTATGAAGCTCTGTATGGCCGTAAGTGCCGCACTCCTTTAAATTGGTCTCAAACTGGAGATAGCCGTATCTTCGGAACAGATCTCATGATGGAAGCTGAGAAACAAGTTAAGGAATCAGAGACAAATTGCAATCGGCCAAATCTCGACAGAAAAGTTATTATGATGCAAAGCACCGACAGATCAGTTTTGAACCCGGAGAACACATATACCTCCGAGTCACTCCTATGAAAGGAGTCAAGAGATTTCAGACTCGTCGAAAGTTGGCACCTAGATTTATTGGTCCATTCCCGGTTATGTCCCGAGTGGGTACTGTTGCATATCAGTTGGAACTACCCGCTGAATTGGCAGACGTGCATAACGTGTTTCATGTTTCACAATTAAGACGTTGCATATCCCCGCCTGAGAAAAGGACTGCTATGGCTGAGGTAGAATTGGAAAATGATTTGACCTATGAAGAAAGACCATTTAGAATTTTGGATCAGATGGAAAGGGTCACTCGCAGTAAAGTAAGAAAATTCTACAAAGTTCAGTGGGAGCATCACACAGAGTCAGAATCAACTTGGGAGCGGGAAGAATTTTTACAGTCACATTATCTAGAGTGGTTTTCCCAAGCAACTGAATCTCGAGGACAAGATTCATTCTAAGTGGGGGAGGTTTGTGACAGCCTGATTTTTTCCCTCTCTTAATTTCCTGATTTTCATTTGGCTTTATTTTGAAATTTGGAGTTTTTGAATCTTTTCATATGGACTTAAACACTTGGGTACCCTAGGCTTTCACCCAAGTGCATCATTCCCCTCTCCAATTATCATTCCCCTTCTGATCCACCTCAAAATAATCTTGGGAATATTTTTCTTAAATGAAAAATATTCATTTTTCCTCTCTAAAACCCTAGCTAGTTCAATGAGCTCCAAAGCAACCCTAATTTTTCTTGCCCACAAAAATCTGAGAAAATTCACAAATATTCTTTGAACCCTAGGGCACCTTCCTGAGCAAAAATATGTCATCACTTTTTGGAATATTTTTGCTACAGAAAATATTTTCTGTTCTGGACAGGAATGGTGGTTTCTATAGCAACTACCATTTTACTTGAACCATTGTGCCTGAATTTTCTTGTGCATCATCACCTTAGTAGATGATGGCTAGCCTCCAAATCCTAGCCCCCAACTCCCAGCCATTTGACCTCAGTAACCTCTCAAAGTTACTGATCAGAAACTTACCTGGCTTATAAAATCTTCTCTACTGCATCTGGAGCCAAACCAAAGCGTGGTAATCTTCAAAACTATCACGAACAACAAACCAGACATGATCTTTGGATGTTGGTCGGCCTGAGGGGAGAGTTCACGCGGTGACCATGCGTGTCCATGATGGCAGCATGCGTGTCGACGCGCTCTGAGTCCCGCCGAGCGCTCTGTTCGCGCGTGCTCGCTTCCCCCGCCTGCCCGAGCGTGCCAAACTTCGCCACCATCCTCGTCTCAACGCCATTAACTCCCCCCTGGCGCTCGCCGACGCCGGAGCTCGCCGCAGCGAGCACGGGCGCAGTCCGGCCAACGCCACAGTGCGCTCTGCACTGTGCTCGTCACCTTCCTCTTGATCATGTACTTGTCCCTGTTCGCCCACAGTCCCCGCGTGAGCTGCGTCGCCTTCTCCCCCTCTCACTGACGCCGCTCGTCGTCGGGCGCAGTGTCCAGGTGTCGCCGGTGGAGCCCCGATCTACCCCCGACGCTCGCCTATAAAAGGAGCCACCCCCAGCCTCCTCGAGCACCATCCTCCACTCCCACACACTCCACAAGCGTGTAGATAGCCGTAGCCCGGCCGGGCAGGCCGCGGGCCGCCGTCCCCGAGCTCGAGCTCGCCGGTGATTCCCTCGGGACGTCGCGGTAGCTCCAGCCCCTCCCAGGCCAGGGCGGCCCTTCCAGGGCCTCTGCCTCTCTACGGTGAAGCCACCCCGTCCCCTTGGAGCCCCTGAAGTTGCCTCTGCTCGCCGTCTTCCTCATCTCTGGCGACCACCGCCCTCTGCCTCCGCTTGCGAGGTCGATTCCGACGCCATCCGACCACCCCTAGCTACGCTACGGGTACGGGCAGGTGCGCCTCCATCCCCTCTCTCAATCCCTTCCTCTCGTTTTGGCCAAGGAGCCCTCGTCGCCGGCGAGAGCTCCGACAAAGCCGCGACCCCCTCTGTTTCCTTCTCCCCCTCCACCTCACCTGACTAGCGGGCCCCGCTAGTCAGCCACTTTGTACGCGCGTGAAGCGGTACGAGTGGTGGCGCCCTGAGGCTTTACGCCTTCGACGTCACCCCCCTAGTCTGTTTTATTCAAATTCAAATTCAGTTAATTTCCAGAGAGCTTCAAACAGCTATAACTCTTCAACCATAAGTCCAAATGAATTGATTCTTTTTGCATTACGTTCTTTGCAAAGAAATCTAGCAGCTCACCAAAAATGAGATTTTTCTGAGCTGTCTAGAATTTTTGGTGATTTTCAGAAGTGTTCTTGATATTTTCTTCTTGTGCTTAAAATTATTTTCAGAGGGTGAGGCTTGTCTTGAGGATCACCAGAAGGCTTGTGAACCTCATCTGCACTAAGGCAAGCCACAGCAATATTTTCATGGTGTCATTTCAATATTTATGATTTTTCTTACTTGAATGAAATGATAAATCCATGCATTTAAATAACTATTATGTTATTTATATTCTGTTAAGTGTTTGTTAGTTATTATGCTTGATTTACAGAAGGTTGAAACTAGCTTAGTTGGTAAAGCAAAGTTAAGATCTACTTGTGGAAATGATAAAATGATTTCTTATGCATATGAGTAATTACTTAAAGTTATTTTCTTGCACAAATAAAATAGTAAAATTTGATAGAAAATATTCTGTTAAGTGCTTATTTAGCCATTTTACTTGACTTACAGAATGTTTGAACCTAACTTGGTTGGTAAAGAAATTAGGATTTGCTTGTGGTGATGATAGTATAATTTTTGCTATGCATATGAGAAATTAATCGAAGTTATTTTCTTGCATGAGAAAATAATAAAACTTGTTACAAAATATCCTGTTAAAGTGAGAGTTACCCTGACCAGGAAAATAATATAAGTTGTTGATGTTTATGCTTAGTGTCAATATGGTTGACATCAGTCATTTTCGTTAATATGTGATGCATGTGTAGTATTGCATTTCATGGTATGTGATGACACGGGTCATTTTCATTTTAAGTTGAACCTGAATATAACTCAACTTGAATATATCATTGACTGGGTCATGGTGCCGCTGCATCAAGTTTTTTTTCCAGTGCAACCACATTTGCCTTTGTGGGAAGGCCTTGATTCGGTCCATTGACATGCCTCTGGTCGGTGCCTCCAAATAGGGAAGGTTATGGCATGCTTACCCTGGCCCGGTAAGCAGGCATAATCTTGTGTGCCCGTGGTTGAGATTATGGTACCGGGTCCCCGAGTGGGATCGTTTTGGCCACGACGGTGGTCGTTGTGTCTTTGGTAGACACGGGGCCATCCAGGACTAGCTCGTTGGGATTGGGTCGGAGTGGCCGGGAGAGTGTCATGGCAATGGAGGGGTTTCGTCGGACTGCCGTTGGTCCACCCGAATGGGAGTGCGAGGCCATGGGTTTCGTGGTGTGGGTACAGTGTGCTACCTCTGCAGAGTGTATAATTTATCGATAGCCGAGTCCACGGTCACAGACGCCTCGTAGTAGGTCCCACCATGAGTCAACGTTTAATAAACTTGCACACTAAGTTATGAACTTTGCACTGTTGATGATGGCGGAAAGGCCATCGAGATGTTCGAGACCAAATATTGGTCGTGGTTGTGATCGTCGTAAGGATCACGAGTTACTCTGGTCAAGACCACGATGGTGGTTTGTTTGTGATCCGAGAACGATCACGGTGGGTAAGTCGGTCCCGAGGGATGTTTATCACAAGAGCATGATCACAGCATGTTGGAACATTATTGCATTATTAATTGGTTAATTATCATGATATTGCTTGTCATTATGATTATGCCTATTGTGAGCTTGCAAGTACATTCAATGTACTGACCTGGCGTGTCATGCCAGATTTCAGGAAAGTCGCGTTGGAAAGGAGTGCTGCTTGAGTCTAGATCGTGTCCACGTTGGTGTCCCTGTGCTATGGAGTTTCCGCTACGACGTTGTTCCGCTGCCGCGTAGTTGTTATGATCGAGGCCCCTTTATGTTCACTAAATAATGTACATATTGTTCAGCCGCACCGTGTGTGCTGCTTGGCCTCGACCCCTGTTGTAATATAAACTCTGATCTGCTAGCATCAATAAAGCGGTTGTTTTCTGTACCAAGATGTTGTGTGTTGCCAGAAGACATGGTCTCTGGGCTGGCAATGCATGGTAAACCGGTCGCTCTATGCCGGGGTGCCACATCTCTCCCCGATATCGTTGCTTCCTCGGCAGCGACTTCCACACCGGCACTAGCTGGAGCTGATCCGGCTCTCGTTCGCGCAACTGCTGTTGCTGCTCCGGCTCTTGCTCGCGCTGCAGCTCTGTTCTTGTTGTCGGTCGCGCTGCTGCACTGCTCTTGCTTTCATTCGTGTTGCTGCTCTGCTCTGCTATTGTTGTCGGTCGCGTTGCTGCTCTGCTCTTGCTCTCATTCGTGCTGCTGCTCTGCGCTTGCTCTTGCTCGCGCTGCTGCTGCTGCACGACCTCCGACAGCTACAGGAGTTGCTGCTTTAGCACTCGCTCGCAATGCTTCTACACGACTTGCTCTCTGCTAGTGCATTCCCTGCTCGAGCGTCTGCTGATTTAGATCACTGCTTCTCTGCTACTAGTGCTCGAACACCCTAAACATCTATTGCAATGCTCTTCTACTAGTTTAATCAGTTTCGATAGTAAAATTCAGTTTCGACTATAAATTTCAGTTTCTTCAGTTAAGTTCAGAGTAAACAGTATTTACAGCATCTGTCGGAGCGGCCGTGGCGTGGCTAATGCGTTTTACATCTAGCACTTTTTGGTGATGTATTTTACATCATCTATTGCAGATGATATTAGAGTCCCACTTCAGATTAACGTTGTCTGTCTTGTCCTACTTCAGCCTCGCCGCCGTACACCTCACCAGAGCTGCTCCAACGAGGGAACCGTCCATCACAATGGAGCAGTACCCTCGGCGCCATTTCCAGAGGCCTCAGATCTTCTTCCCTGCCTCCGACAGTCACACCAGCATCACCATCCTCCACGTCCAACCCAATGATGCTGAGGTCGACAAGGCTATGCCAAAGAGATTGTACACTCGTTGCATCACTTTGTTACTCTGCATTCATGTCGATCCCTCAGGGATCCTTTTTTATGGAACTACTATGGTACTACTATTCGTGCATTTGGTTAGGAGTGGAGCAAAGCAAAACTTGAGGATTTTTTCCTTTGGTGTCTCTTTCAAAGAAAAAACGTAGGAATTTTAATATCCAGTTGCACGTCCTTTTCAAATTAATATGCATGAAGAACATGACTAATTGCATTACTAGCATAATAAGATTCTTATTTTTTTCATTTTCACATGGTTTGACTTTAATTTGACCATGTTTCTCCATTCCTGTGTTCTTCCAATTCATGTGAACCAAACACCCAGGTTGACAGAAATCCTATGTTTCCAAATGCTCTGTTTTGCTCGTGCATTTCTATCCAATTCCTGTGTTTTTCCTATCCCTGCGTTTATAGAATCCTCCAATTCTAAGGAGCCCTTACAAATTTACTTCATTTTCTGATAGGCGTCAAAGAAAACTCTATGTGTTATGTCCTGCTCCTGCCGTGCCGTCATCCACCCCACCTGAGGTGGACCATCGACAGAAGCGTTCACTGCAGCAGAGATTCCCCCTGCAGACTTTCTTTCGCCACCTCAGATCATCTTCCCCGTTGCCGGAAGCCACGTCAACTGCATTACCATCATCGACTGAGCAGATGAACATGAGGACTACACAGTTCTGGAAGAGAGGTCGCAGTCTTTCATGTTTGCTTACGTTATACATCGGTTATTATTACCTGCTACTTTATCATTCAAACTTGAGTTTTAAAATGCCCGTGGGTCTCATATCAAGGCAGCAACGAATAGTATCTGTCTACTATCTGGTTCATCTGGGGTCTTCTATGTGGTTCATGTTGTGTGGGCAACAAACAGTAGATGATCCATTGTCTATCTTTTTAAACTGAAGCTATAATCTACCTGCTATCATTAGTTTTGGATCTATCCACTCGTTTTGCTACCATCAGTCTTGATTTCTACATGCACCCCTTAGGCCTTGCAAAATCTAACTAATTTTTTATTATGCATGCCAGCTATTGTACACAATCGTACTGAACATGTAGAAAAAAAGAGAAGACCGTTGCGTGGGAATATAATGTCATGAAGACGCCGCTCCATGGTGGGCGAAGTGGGCCCCCTCCCGCCATTCCAGATTGTATTCCAGAGGAAGATAACTATTCAGATGGGGATTCAGAGGAAGATAACTGTTCAGATATCATGCATATGGCGCCTTGCATTGCTTACATTATACATCTTATATGTCATCATCTTAGTTTAGATTTGCTTTGTGTGAATGCCACCTGTTTGGTTTCTATATCATACTCCCACCATTCCTAAATATTTGTCTTTTTAGAGATTTCAACAAGTGACTACATACGGAGCAAAATGAGTGAATCTACACTCTAAAATATGTCCATATACATCCGTATGTGGTAGTCCATTTGAAATCTCTAAAAAGACAAATATGTAGGAATGGAGGGAGTATATGGGAATTATGCAATGCCATCTTCTTTAGCCAGGCATCATATACGTGAATCATGCAATGCCATCCTATTTAGCCAGTCATCATATATGTGAACTATATCGTGCCATATTTTTTTTCATAATGTATTCCATTTGTCAACAATGTTTATACATTCATCTACTCTTCCTGCGCATCAGCCATTTGAATCGGTCATGGGAAAATCTGGAGTGAAAACAAGGTCTTCTGAGCAGTCAGTGCTACCTGTCGATGCAGATTTCTTGTTGGTTACAGATAGCTCCTCAGAGGAGGATTCAGAGACAGATGACCAGTCGTATCCCCCCCCCCCAAGGTGCATGCTCTAACTTGGCAGGGTTATATTGCTCATATCACGCATATGGTGTCTTGCATTGCCATGCCATCTGCTTAGATTAGACATGCTTTGTGTGAATGCCTCCTGTTTGCTTTCTATATCAGATATGTGAATTATGCAATGCCATGTTTTTTTAGCCAGTTATCATATATGTGAATTATGCACCGCCATGTAGCCAAGCATCATATATGTGAATTATCTCATGCCATCTTTTTTTATTACATATTCCATTTGTCAACAATCTGTGTATATTGAACTACTCTTCATGTGTATCAGCCATGTGAGCCGGTTATGGAAAAATCAGGAGTGAAAACAAGGTCTTCAGAGCAGGCAATGGTACCTATTGAAGCATATATCTCGATGGTTATAGGGAGCTCCTCAGAGGAGGATTCAGAGACAGATGACCAGTCCTATATCCCACCTGGGGTGTATGCTCTAAGTTGCAATGTTTATATTTCTCATATCATGCATATGGTGTCTTGTATTGCTTAGTTTAGACATCATATGCACAATATTGAATAACATCTGCTTAGTATAGAGATCATACATGCGAGTGCGAGCTGCTTAGTATATGAATCAATTATGTCAATTATATCATGCCATCATGTATACTTAGACAACATGTATGTGAATTATTTCATCCCAACCTATTTTAGAAAGACATCATATAATTTTGTCATGTCATCCTGTTTAGATACTCATCATATGTTGAATTATGCCATTATATCCCATTAAGTTATCCATCATATATCTGAAACTGCGTCATGCTATCTTGTTTAGTTAGGCATCATATATGTGAAATTGTGTCATGTTGTCCTGTTTGGTTAGACAACATATATGTGAATTACCACGTCTGTCTATCATACAATGTCTGTACGTTCAATTTCTTTTCTTGTTTATCAGCCATTTGAATTGGAGGGGGTGATGGCAGTATCTAAGGGAGAAAAAACCCGTTCTTCACAAAAGACAGTGCTACCCGTCGATGCAGATAGAACCATGGTTGTACTGGCCCACAAACTAGCCCCACCACACATAATCGAGACTCTTCCAGATTGCACACTTACACCATTGGGCAGAGAACCAGCTACAACCCATCTAACCCGAACCCCAGCAGATAGTAACCCACTTCTAGTTGACAAAGCACCATGTCCACCACAGAGTACCCCCACACGAGCAGTTTGTAAAGCAACTGCAGTGCCCAAAGCACGAAGACCACCACATTGAACCCAAACTCCATGTTTAAAGTAGAAGATCAACTGTTCTCAGGTCAGATTCCGTAGCTATGGTCCATACTCCTTTGTTGTTGCACCACTGTATTTACTCATACCAACTACTTTCGAATTTGAAGGATCCAATTGAAACTCCAATGGCGCAACAGGTATGTTTTAAACCTATTTCTTTAACTGGATTGCTGTTGTAACTTCTTGCTCTATGTTGATTTCAGTTTCAGTTGTATAAACAGTTATGTTCTCATGTGATGCACATTACATGTGTTGCCAATGTTGTGTAGTTTCTCACACTTATATAATGTCTATGCTGGTGTGTCTTAAAAATATATGAGTTGAACTGTGTCTCTATCTTGATTTGGCAACATAAACTAGAATGATATGGATAATACAGTGACCATAGTACATAGATATATGTTTGTTTCATGCTGTTATCATGTCCACCTTAGTACTGAACCGGTTTACCAAAATGAGTTTCATATACTACATGCTAAACTTGTGATGTGTCTGCTTGTGATGTGTCTGCTTGTTGGTCTCCAAGAAAGGTGATAAAAATGATCTTGTAGACAGTGAGAAAACCCCACAGTCCTGCGTTGATGTAGTGTTCGAGTTACTGGCCAGTACCGCTGGCATAAGCTCTTCGAACTCGCTGCCTGAATCACTTCGGCTTCTTCAGTCTCAGCTACAAGCTGAAAGGCATCAGTCAGCTGTGCTGCGGCAAGAAGCCAAAGGACTAAGGAAGTCCCTGCAGAATTCAGATGCATACTTTCTTGTGCAACAGCAAGTGCTGGAGGATTTAAGCGCCAAACAAGAGAAAGTTAATAAGCTTGCTAAGCATCTTGCCAGCATTATGGGTACCCAGGATATTGTTTCTTGAGCTCTTCTGAAGTGGTTTCAGTTCTGGACTTGTTTTGCTACGGCGTTTATTTGCACTGGTCGCCAACTTTGACAACCAGTGTATATGATATGCTGCTTTGTTCCCTATATTTGCACTGGTGGCGAACTTTGATGCCCAGTGGATGTAATATGTGTAATAGCCGTGATAGCCTAGCGTAAGTTGCTTGCTTATTTATTTCTTTGTTGTCTTGTTATTTGTTTGCTTGTAGTCAGTGCAGTTCCTTTTCCACGGTTTGCTAGTGGCTGCAATAACCTATTTTTTTAAACTAGGCCACAATAACCATGGGCTACATATTTACTGTAGTTACCATGGGCCTCCTACGGGTCGTAGAAACAATGGGCCTTCTAAGGGCCATAGAAACAATGGGCCTTCTACGGGTCGTAGCATCAATGGGACTTCTACGGGTCGTATGATCGATCGGCCAAACATGGGCCAACAACGGACCACGTTATGGGCCTTGAACGGGCTAGAGTTGGAAACGTCCGTTCATGGGCCGACCATAATGGGCCGTCGTTAATCGGCCGTATTTGTTGACGCTATGAAAATGGCCTAACGGATTAATGGGCCACAAACGGGCCGACTGTAGCCACGGGCTGAATTTGGCCCACAATCAGAAAAGGCCAGTAACAGGCCGTAAGTAACCGAATGCTGGAAATGAGCCCAAGAATAAATGGGCCCTGAGAAGGCAAAAAGATAACATGGGCTTGAAAGGGCCCAATGGAATAATGGGCTGCTAATGGGTATAAAGCGATATACTGTTCATTACGGGCCAGTTTCACGACGGGCCGTTAATGGGCCAAGAGTTACAAAGTGCCTCATATGGGCCGAAAGACGTAATGGGCCAGACATGGGCCAGAAGTTATAACGGGTTGGAACCATATTGGACGGCCCAGATGACGCTATTGGGCCTAATTCGGGTAGGCCGTAACGGGCCCTGGGTTAGCGGGTTGTAAATGGGCTATGTGAGAACATGCCGTTAACATGCTTTCCATGGGCAGGCCCACTATCTTTTGACCAAGTCAAACAGGCTGGCCTTTTCACCGGAATGGGCCTCTGTTGGGCCGTGCCACGTGTCGACGTATCATTGGCCCATTCTGTCCAATGAGTGGATGACATATGTCCCAACGGTGAGCCGACACGTGTTTCCTCCAGCCAACGATAATTTTACACGTGGAAAATCCCCATTGGTCCGGGCTGTTAACGGGTTATCGGAGCCAAAACTGGACCCTATAGCTTAACGGCGGCCCGTTACAGTGGATGCCACGTGTCGGTCACCCTTGACGAAAGCACTTCTATGACGCGTGATTTATCGTCATGGAAGTGGACACTTCCGTGATGATAATTTTGGTAATGTCATGGAACACTTCTACGACAGCACAGGTATGACTATCTTGATTCTATCATAAAATCGTCATGGATGTACATGCATGACAGAAAACGTGACCTACTGTGACAAACACGTATCATCACGGAAGTGTATTTTTTTGTAGCGTTCTAGACATAGAAATTTGCAAAATACATTTGGATCTGAATGTGGCAGACCCGTTGACTAAACTTTTCTCACAAGCAAAACATAATCACACCTTAATACACTTTGTGTGTTAATCACATAGCGATGTGAACTAGATTATTAACTCTAGTAAACCCTTTGGGTGTTGGTCACATGGCGATGTGAACTATGGGTGTTAATCACATAAAGATGTGAACTATTAGTGTTAAATCACATGGCGATGTGAACTAGATTATTGACTCTAGTGCAAGTGGGTGACTGAAGGAAATATGCCCTAGAGGTAATAATAAGGTTGTTATTTTGTATTTCCTTATATCATGATAAATGTTAATTATTCATGCTATAATTGTATTAACCGGAAACTTAATACATGTGTGGATACATGGACAAAACACCTTGTCCCTAGTAAGCCTCTACTAGACTAGCTCGTTAATCAAAGATGGTTAAGTTTCCTAACCATCGACATGCGTTGTCATTTGATGAACGGGAACACATCATTAGGAGAATGATGTGATGGACAAGACCCATCCGTTAGCTTAGCATAATGATCGTTAAGTTTTATTGCTATTGCTTTCTTCATGACTTATACATATTCCTTTGACTATGAGATTATGCAACTCCCGGATACCAGAGGAATACCTTGTGTGCTATCAAAGTCACAATGTAACTAGGTGATTATAAAGATGCTCTACAGGTATCTCCGAAGGTGTTTGTGAAGGAAATATGCCCTGGAGGCAATAATAAAGTTGTTATTTATATTTCCTTATATCATGATAAATGTTTAATATTCATGCTAGAATTGTATTAACCGAAAACTTAGTACATGTGTGAATACATAGACAAGCAGAGTGTCACTAGTATGCCTCTACTTGACTAGCTCGTTAATCAAAGATGGTTAAGTTTCCTAGCCATAGACATGAGTTGTCAGTTGATGAACACGATCACATCATTAGAGAATGATGTGATTAACAAGACCCATCCGTTAGCTTAGCACGATCATTTAGTTTGTTGCTATTGCTTTCTTCATGACTTATACATGTTCCTACGACTATGAGATTATGCAACTCCTGAATACCGAAGGAACACTTAGTGTGCTATCAAACATCACAACGTAACTGGGTGACTATAAAGATGCTCTACAGGTGTCTCCGATGGTGTTTCTTGAGTTGGCATAGATCGAGATTAGGATTTGTCACTCCGATTGTCGGAGAGGTATCTCTGGGCCCTCTCGGTAATGCACATCACTATAAGCCTTGCAAGCAATGTGACTAATGAGTTACTCGCGGGATGATGCATTACGGAACGAGTAAAGAGACTTGCCGGTAACGTGATTGAACTAGGTATGATGATACTGACGATCGAATCTTGGGCAAGTAACATACCGACGACAAAGGGAACAACGTATGTTGTTATGCGGTTTGACCGATAAAGATCTTCATAGATATGTAGGAACCAATATCAGCATCCAGGTTCCGCTATTGGTTATTGACCGGAGATGAGTCTCGGTCATGTCTACATAGTTCTCGAACCCGTAGGGTCCGCACGCTTAACGTTTGATGACGATCAATATTATGAGATTATGTGTTTTGATGTACCGAAGGTAGTTCAGAGTCCCGGATGTGATCACGTACATGAAGAGGAGTCTCGAAATGGTCGAGACATGAAGATTGATATATTGGAAGGTTATGTTTGGACATCGGAAAGGTTTCGGATAGGTTCGGGCATTTTCCGGAGTACCGGGGGTTACCGGAACCCCCCGGGGGGTTAATGGGCCTTCATGGGCCATAGTGGAAGAGAGGAGGAGGCGGCCAAGTGGAGGAGTGCTCCCCCCAAGCCCAATCCGAATTGGGGAAGGGGGCTGGCCCCCCTTTCCTTCTCTCCCTCTTCCCCTTCCTTCCCCCTCCTAGTTGGACTAGGAAAGGGGGGAACCTACTCCTAGTAGGAGTAGGATTCCCCCGTTGGGACGCGCCCTATGAAGCCGGCCGGCCCCCTCCTCCACTCCTTTATATACGGGGGAGGGGGCACCCCATAGACACAGAAGTTGATTTCTTAGCCATGTGCGGTGCCCCCCTCCACATATTTCCACCTCGGTCATATTGTCGTAGTGCTTAGGCGAAGCCCTGCGTCGGTAACTTCATCATCACCGTCAACACGCCGTCGGGCTGAGGAAACTCTCCCTCGACCTCAGCTGGATCTAGAATTCGTGGGACATCACCGAGCTGAAAGTGTGTAGACCGCGAAGGTGTCGTGCATTCGGTACTTGATCGGTTGGATCGCGAAGACGTTCAACTACATCAATCGCGTTACTAAACGCTTCCGCTTTCGGTCTACGAGGGTACGTGGACACACTCTCCCCGCTCGTTGCTATGCTTCTCCTAGATAGATCTTGCGTGATTGTAGGAATTTGTTTGAAATACTACATTCCCCAACAGTGGCATCCGAGCCAGGTCTATGCCTAGATGTTATATGCACGACTAGAATACAAAGAGTTGTGGGCGATAGTAGTCATACTTCTTACCAGCATGTCATACTTTGATTCGGCGGTATTGTTGGATGAAGCGGCCCAGACCGACATTACATGACCGCGTACATGAGACTGGTTCTACCGCCGTGCTTCGCACACAGGTGGCTAGTGGGTGTCTGTTTCTCCAACTTTAGTTGAATCGAGTGTGACTACGCCTGGTCCTTGTTGAAGGTTAAACCAGCACACTTGATGAAAAATCGTTGTGGTTTTTTATGCGTAGGTAAGAACGGTTCTTGCTAAGCCCGTAGCAGCCACGTAAAATTTGCAACAACAAGTAGAGGACGTCTAACTTGTTTTTGCAGGGCATGTTGTGATGTGATATGGTCAAGACGTGATGATATATAAATTGTTATATGAGATGATCATGTTTTGTAACAGTTATCGGCAACTGGCACGAGCCTTATGGTTGTCGCTTTATTGTATGAAATGCAATCGCCATGTAATTGCTTTACTTTATCACTAAGCGGTAGCGATAGTCGTGATAGTTGGCGAGACGACAATGATGCTTCGATGGAGATCAAGGTGTCAAGCCGGTGACGATGGTAATCATGACGGTGCTTTGGAGATGGAGATCAAAGGCACAAGATGATGGTGGCCATATCATATCACTTATATTGATTGCATGTGATGTTTATCCTTTATGCATCTTATTTTGCTTAGTTCGGCGGTAGCATTATAAGATGATCTCTCACTAAATTTCAAGGTATAAGTGTTCTCCCTGACTATGCACCATTGTGACAGTTCGTCGTGCCGAGACACCACGTGATGATTGGGTGTGATAAGCTCTACGGTCACATACAACGGGTGCAAGCCAGTTTTGCACACGCAAAATGCTCGGGTTAAACTTGACGAGCCTAGCATATGCAGATATGGCCTCGGAACACTGAGACCGAAAGGTCGAGCGTGAATCATATAGTAGATATGATCAACATAGTGGTGTTCACCATTGAAAACTACTCCATCTCACGTGATGATCGGACATGGTTTAGTTGATTTGGATCACGGGATCACTTACATGATTAGAGGGATGTCTAACTAAGTGGGAGTTCTTAAGTAATATGATTAATTGAACTTTACTTTATCATGAACTTAGTACCTGATAGTATTTTGCATGTCTATGTTATTGTAGATCAATGACCCGTGCTACTGTTCCTTTGAATTTTAATGCGTTCCTAGAGAAAGATAAGTTGAAAGATGATGGTAGCAACTGTTGGGGAACGTAGTAATTTCAAAAAAATTCCTACGCACACGCAAGAACATGGTGATGCATAGCAACGAGAGGGGAGAGTGTTGTCCACGTACCCTCGTAGACCGACAGCGGAAGCATTATCACAACGCGGTTGATGTAGTCGTACGTCTTCACGATCCGACCGATCAAGTACCGAATGCACGGCACCTCCGAGTTCAGCACACGTTCAGCTCGATGACGTCCCTCGAACTCCGATCCAGCCGAGTGATGAGGGAGAGTTTCGTCAGCACGACGGCGTGGTGACGATGATGATGTTCCACCGACGCAGGGCTTCGCCTAAGCTCCGCGACGGTATTATCGAGGTGTAATATGGTGGAGGGGGGCACCGCACACGGCTAAAATATCGTATATCAAGTGTGTATAGAGGTGCCCCCTGCCCCCGTATATAAAGGAGCAAGGGGGAGGCCGGCTGCCCTAGGCGCGCCAAGGAGAGGGGGGGAGTCCTCCTCCTAGTAGGAGTAGGACTCCCCTTTCCTAGTTCAACTAGGAAAAGAAGGGGGGAAGGAAAGAGAGGGAGAGGGAGAGGGAAAGAGGGGCTGCGCCCCCCTCTCCTAGTCCAACTCGGATTCCTCATGGGAGGGGGCGCGCCACCTCCTGGCTGCTGCCCTCTCTCTCCCCTCAAGGCCCACTAAGGCCCAATACTTCCCCGGGGGCTTCCGGTAACCCTCCGGCACTTCGGTTTAATCCGAAACTTCTCCGGAACACTTCCGGTGTCCGAATATAGTCATCCAATATATCAATCTTTATGTCTCGACCATTTCGAGACTCCTCGTCATGTCCGTGATCACATCCGGGACACCGAACAACCTTCAGTACATCAAAACATACAAACTCATAATATAACTGTCATCGTAACGTTAAGCATGCGGACCCTACGGGTTCGAGAACTATGTAGACATGACCGAGACACCTCTCCGGTCAATAACCAATAGCAGAACCTGGATGCTCATATTGGTTCCCACATATTCTACGAAGATCTTTATCGGTCAGACCGCATAACAACATACGTTGTTCCCTTTGTCATCGGTATGTTACTTGCCCGAGATTCGATCGTCGGTATCTCGATACCTAGTTCAATCTCGTTACCGGCAAGTCTCTTTACTCGTTCCGTAATACATCATTCCGCAACTAACTCATTAGTCACAATGCTTGCAAGGCTTATAGTGATGTGCATTACCGAGTGGGCCCAGAGATACCTCTCCGACAATCGGAGTGACAACTCCTAATCTCGAAATACGCCAACCCAACAAGTACCTTTGGAGACACCTGTAGAACACCTTTATAATCACCCATTTACGTTGTGACGTTTGGTAGCACACAAAGTGTTCCTCCGGTAAACGGGAGTTGCATAATCTCATAGTCATAGGAACATGTATAAGTCATGAAGAAAGCAATAGCAACATACTTAACGATCGAGTGCTAAGCTAACGGAATGGGCCAAGTCAATCACGTCATTCTCCTAATGAGGTGATCCCGTTAATGAAATGACAACTCATGTCTATGGCTAGGAAACATAACCATCTTTGATTAACGAGCTAGTCAAGTAGAGGCATACTAGTGACACGCTGTTTGTCTATGTATTCACACATGTATTATGTTTCCAGTTAATACAATTCTAGCATGAATAATAAACATTTATCATGATATAAGGAAATAAATAATACTTTATTATTGCCTCTAGGGCATATTTCCTTCAGTCTCCCACTTGCACTAGAGTCAATAATCTAGTTCACCTCGCCATGTGATTTAACATCAATAATTCATATCACCATGTGATTAACACCCATAGTTCACATCTCTATGTGACTAACACTCAAAGGGTTTACTAGAGTCAATAATCTAGTTCACATCGCTATGTGATTAACACCCAAAGAGTACTAAGGTGTGATCATGTTTTGATTGTGAGATAATTTTAGTCAACGGGTCTGTCACATTCAGATCCGTAAGTATTTTGCAAATTTCTATGTCTACAATGCTCTGCACGGAGCTACTCTAGCTAATTGCTCCCACTTTCAATATGTATCTAGACCGAGACTTAGAGTCATCTAGATTTAGTGTCAAAACTTGCATCGACGTAACCCTTTACGACGAACCTTTTTTCACTTCCATAATCGAGAAACATATCCTTATTCCACTAAGGATAATTTTGACCGCTGTCCAGTGATCTACTTCTAGATCACTATTGTACTCCCTTGCCAAAATCAGTGTAAGGTATACAATAGATCTGGTACACAGCAAGGCACACTTTATAGAACCTATGGCCGAGGCATAGGGAATGACTTTCATTCTTTTTCTATCTTCTGCCGTGGTCGGGCTTTGAGTCTTACTCAATTTCACACCTTGTAACACAGGCAAGAAACTCTTTGTTTGACTGTTCCATTTTGAACCACTTAAAAATCTTGTTAAGGTATGTATTCATTGAAAAAACTTATCAAGCGTCTTGATCTATCTCTATAGACCTTGATGCTCAATATGTAAGCAGCTTCACCGAGGTCTTACTTTGAAAAACTCCTTTCAAACTCTCCTTTATGCTTTGCAGAATAATTCTACATTATTTCCGATCAACAATATGTCATTCACATATACTTATCAGAAATGTTGTAGTGCTCCCACTCACTTTCTTGTAAATACAGGCTTCACCACCAGTCTGTATAAAACTCTATGCTTTGATCAACTTATCAAAGCATATATTCCAACTCCGAGATGCTTGCACCAGTCCATAGCTGGATAGCTGGAGCTTGCATATTTTGTTAGCACCTTTAGGATTGACAAAACCTTCTGGTTGCATCATATACAACTCTTCTTTAATAAATCCATTAAGGAATGCAGTTTTGTTTATCCATTTGCCAGATTTCATAAAATGCGGCAATTGCTAACATGATTCGGACAGACTTAAGCATAGATACGAGTGAGAAACTCTCATCGTAGTCAACACCTTGAACTTGTCGAAAACCTTTTTGCGACAATTATAGCTTTGCAGATAGTAACACTACTATCAGTGTCTGTCTTCCTCATGAAGATCCATTTATTTTCTATGGCTTGCCGATCATCGGGCAAGTCAACCAAAGTCCACACTTTGTTCTCATACATGGATCCCATCTCAGATTTCATGGCCTCAAGCCATTTTGCGGAATCTGGGCTCACCTTCGCTTCCTCATAGTTCGTAGGTTCATCATGGTCAAGTAACATGACCTCCAGAACAGGATTACCGTACCACTCTGGTGCGGATCTCACTCTGGTTGACCTACGAGGTTCGGTAGTAACTTGATCTGAAGCTTCATGATCATCATCATTAACTTCCTCACTAATTGGTGTAAGTATCACCGGAACTGATTTCAGTGATGAACTACTTTCCAATTTGGGAGAAGGTACAGTTACCTCATCAAGTTCTACTTTCCTCCCACTCACTTCTTTCGAGAGAAACTCCTTCTCTAGAAAGGATCCATTCTTAGCAACGAATGTCTTGCCTTCGGATCTGTGATAGAAGGTGTACCCAACTGTCTCCTTTGGGTATCCTATGAAGACACATTTCTCTCATTTGGGTTTGAGCTTATCAGGATGAAACCTTTTCACATAAGCATCGCAACCCCAAATTTTAAGAAACGACAACTTTGGTTTCTTGCCAAACCACAGTTCATAAGATGTCGTCTCAACGGATTTAGATGGTACCCTATTTAACGTGAATGCAGCTGACTCTAATGCATAACCCCAAAACGATAGTGGTAGATCGGTAAGAGACATCATATATCGCACCATATCTAATAAAGTACGGTTACGATGTTCGGACACACCATTACACCGTGGTGTTCCAGGTGGCGTGAGTAGTGAAACTATTTCACATTGTTTTAACTGAAGGCCAAACTCGTAACTCAAATACTCTTCTCCACGATCAAATCGTAGCAACTTTATTTTCTTGTTACGATGATTTTCTGCTTCACTCTGAAATTATATGAACTTTTCAAATGTTTCAGACTTCTGTTTCATTAAGTAGATATACCCATATCTGCTCAAATCATCTGTGAAGGTCAGAAAATAATGATACCTGCTACGAGCCTCAATATTCATTGGACCACATACATCTGTATGTATGATTTCCAACAAATCTGTTGCTCTCTCCATAGTTCCGGAGAACGGCGTTTTAGTCATCTTGCCCATGAGGCATGGTTCGCAAGCATCAAGTGATTCCAAAAGCCCATCAGCATGGAGTTTCTTCATGCGCTTTACACCAATATGACCTAAACGGCAGTGCCACAAATAAGTTGCATTATCATTATTAACTTTGCATCTTTTGGCTTCATTATTATGAATATGTGTATCACTACGATCGAGATCCAACAAACCATTTTATTGGGTGTATGACCATAGAAGGTTTTATTCATGTAAACAGAACAACAATTATTCTCTAATTTAAATGAATAACCGTATTGCAACAAACATGATCAAATCATATTCATGCTCAACGCAAACACCAAATAACACTTATTTAGTTTCAACACTAATCCCGAAAGTATAGGGAGTGTGCGATGATGATCATATCAATCTTGGAACTACTTCCAACACACATCGTCACCTCGCCTTTTACTAGTCTCTTCTTATTCTGCAACTCCCGTTTCGAGTTACTACTCTAACTGAACCAGTATCAAATACCGAGGGGTTGCTATAAACACTAGTAAAGTACACATCAATAACATGTATATCCAATATACCTTTGTTCACTTTGCCATCCTTCTTATCCACCAAATAGTTGGGGTAGTTCCGCTTCCAGTGACCAGTCCCTTTGCAGTAGAAGCACTTAGTCTCAGGCTTAGATCCAGACTTGGGCTTCTTCACTTGAGCAGCAACTTGCTTGCCGTTCTTCTTGAAGTTCCCCTTCTATCCCTTTGCCCTTTTCTTGAAACTAGTGGTCTTGTTAACCATCAACACTTGATGTTTTTCTTGATTTCTACCTTCGTCGATTTCAGCATCACGAAGAGCTCGGGAATTACTTTCGTCATCCCTTGCATACTATAGTTCATCACGAAGTTCTACTAACTTGGTGATTGTGACTAGAGAATTCTGTCAATCACTATTTTATCTGGAAGATTAACTCCCACTTGATTCAAGCGATCGTAGTACCCAGACAATCTGAGCACATGCTCACTGCTTGAGCTATTCTCCTCCATCTTTTAGCTATAGAACTTGTTGGAGACTTCATATCTCTCAACTCGGGTATTTGCTTGAAATATTAACTTCAACTCCTGGAACATCTCATATGGTCCATGACGTTCAAAACGTCTTTGAAGTCCCGATTCTAAGCCGTTAAGCATGGTGCACTAAACTATCAAGTAGTCATCATATTGAGCTAGCCAAACGTTCATAACGTCTGCATCTGCTCCTGCAATAGGTCTGTCACCTAGCGGTGCATCAAGGACATAATTTTTCTGTGCAGCAATGAGGATAATCCTCAGATCATGGATCCAATCCGCATCATTGCTACTAACATATTTCAACATAATTTTCTCTAGGAACATATCAAAAATAAACACAGGGAAGCAACAACGCGAGCTATTGATCTACAACATAATTTGCAAAATACTATCAGGACTAAGTTCATGATAAATTTAAGTTCAATTAATCATATTACTTAAGAACTCCCACTTAGATAGACATCCCTCTAATCCTCTAAGTGATCACGTGATCCATATCAACTAAACCATGTCCGATCATCACGTGAGATGGAGTAGTTTCATGGTGAACATCACCATGTTGATCATATCCACTATATGATTCACGCTCGACCTTTCGGTCTCCGTGTTCCGAGGCCATATCTGCATATGCTAGGCTCGTCAAGTTTAACCTGAGTATTCCGCGTGTGCAACTGTTTTGCACCCGTTGTATTTGAACGTAGAGCCTATCACACCCGATCATCACGTGGTGTCTCAGCACGAAGAACTTTCGCAACGGTGCATACTCAGGGAGAACACTTTTATCTTGAAATTTTAGTGAGAGATCATCTTATAATGCTACCGTCAATCAAAGCAAGATAAGATGCATAAAGGATAAACATCACATGCAATCAATATAAGTGATATGATATGGCCATCATCATCTTGTGCTTGTGATCTCCATCTCCGAAGCACCGTGCTTGTGATCTCCATCTTCGAAGCACCGTCATGATCACCATCGTCACCGGCGCGACACCTTGATCTCCATCGTAGTATCGTTGTCGTCTCGCCAACTTATTGCTTTTACTACTATCGCTACCGCTTAGTGATAAAGTAAAACTATTACATGGCGATTGCATTTCATACAATAAAGCGACAACCATATGGCTCCTGCCAGTTGCCGATAACTCGGTTACAAAACATGATCATCTCATACAACAAATTATATCACATCATGTCTTGACCATATCACATCACAACATGCCCTGCAAAAACAAGTTAGACGTCCTCTATTTTGTTGTTGCAAGTTTTACGTGGCTGCTACGGGCTTAACAAGAACCGTTCTTACCTACGCATCAAAACCACAACGATAGTTTGTCAAGTTGGTGCTGTTTTAACCTTCGCAAGGACTGGGCGTAGCCACACTCGGTTCAACTAAAGTGAGAGAGACAAACACCCGCCGGTCACCTTTAAGCAACGAGTGCTCGCAACGGTGAAACCAGTCTCGCGTAAGCGTACGCGTAATGTCGGTCCGGGCCGCTTCATCTCACAATACCGCTGAACCAAAGTATGACATGCTGGTAAGCAGTATGACTTATATCGCCCACAACTCACTTGTGTTCTACTCGTGCATAGCATCAACGCATAAAACCAGGCTCGGATGCCACTGTTGGGGAACGTAGTAATTTCAAAAAAATTCCTACGCACACGCAAGAACATGGTGATGCATAGCAACGAGAGGGGAGAGTGTTGTCCACGTACCCTCATAGACCGACAGCGGAAGCGTTATCACAACGCGGTTGACGTAGTCGTACGTCTTCACGATCTGACCGATCAAGTATCGAACGCACGGCACCTCCGAGTTCAGCACACGTTCAGCTCGATGACGTCCCTCGAACTCCGATCCAGCCGAGTGTTGAGGGAGAGTTTCGTCAGCACGACGGCGTGGTGACGATGATGATGTTCCACCGACACAGGGCTTCGCCTAAGCTCCGCGACGGTATTATCGAGGTGTAATATGGTGGAGGGGGGCACCGCACACGGCTAAACTATCGTATATCAAGTGTGTATAGAGGTGCCCCCTGCCCCCGTATATAAAGGAGCAAGGGGGAGGCCGGCTGCCCTAGGCGCGCCAAGGAGAGGGGGGGAGTCCTCCTCCTAGTAGGAGTAGGACTCCCCTTTCCTAGTCCAACTAGGAAAAGAAGGGGGGAAGGAAAGAGAGGGAGAGGGAGAGGGAAAGAGGGGCTGCGCCCCCCTCTCCTAGTCCAACTCGGATTCCTCATGGGAGGGGGCGCGCCACCTCCTGGCTGCTGCCCTCTCTCTCCCCTCAAGGCCCACTAAGGCCCAATACTTCCCCGGGGGGTTCCGGTAACCCTCCGGCACTCCGGTTTAATCCGAAACTTCTCCGGAACACTTCCGGTGTCCGAATATAGTCGTCCAATATATCAATCTTTATATCTCGACCATTTCGAGACTCCTCGTCATGTCCGTGATCACATCCGGGACTCCGAACAACCTTCGGTACATCAAAACATACAAACTCATAATATAACTGTCATCGTAACGTTAAGCGTGCGGACCCTACGGGTTCGAGAACTATGTAGACATGACCGAGACACCTCTCCGGTCAATAACCAATAGCGGAACCTGGATGCTCATATTGGTTCCCACATATTCTACGAAGATCTTTATCGGTCAGACCGCATAACAACATACGTTGTTCCCTTTGTCATCGGTATGTTACTTGCCCGAGATTCGATCGTCGGTATCTCGATACCTAGTTCAATCTCTTCACCGGCAAGTCTCTTTACTCGTTTCGTAATACATCATTCCGCAACTAACTCATTAGTCACAATGCTTGCAAGGCTTATAGTGATGTGCATTACCGAGTGGGCCCAGAGATACCTCTCCGACAATCGGAGTGACAAATCCTAATCTCGAAATACGCCAACCCAACAAGTACCTTTGGAGACACCTGTAGAGCACCTTTATAATCACCCATTTATGTTGTGACGTTTGGTAGCACACAAAGTGTTCCTCCGGTAAACGGGAGTTGCATAATCTCATAGTCATAGGAACATGTATAAGTCATGAAGAAAGCAATAGCAACATACTAAACGATCGAGTGCTAAGCTAACGGAATGGGTCAAGTCAATCACGTCATTCTCCTAATGAGGTGATCCCGTTAATCAAATGACAACTCATGTCTATGGCTAGGAAACATAACCATCTTTGATGAACGAGCTAGTCAAGTAGAGGCATACTAGTGACACTCTGTTTGTCTATGTATTCACACATGTGTTATGTTTCCGGTTAATACAATTCTAGCATGAATAATAAACATTTATCATGATATAAGGAAATAAATAATACTTTATTATTGCCTCTAGGGCATATTTCCTTCAGCAACTACACGGACTAGGTCTGTAACTTGAGGATTATCCTCATTGCTGCACAGAAGAATTACGTCCTGGAAGCACCGCTAGGTGCAAGACCCGCTGCAGGAGCAACACCAGATGTTGTGAACGCTTGGCAGAGCAAAGCTGATGACTACTCGATAGTTCAGTGTGCCATGCTTTACGTCTTAGAACCGGGACTTGAATGACGTTTTGGACGTCATGGAGCATATGAGATGTTCGAGGAGTTGAAGTAAATATTTCAAGCAAATGCCCAGATTGAGAGATATGAAGTCTCCAATATGTTCTACATCTGCAAAATGGAGGAGAATAGTTCTGTCAGTGAACATATACTCAAAATGTTTGGGTATCATAATCACTTGACTCAGCTGGGAGTTAATCTTCCGGTTGATAGTGTCATTGACAGAGTTCTTCAATCACTGCCACTAAGCTACAAAAGCTTCGTGATGAACTATAGTATGCAAGGGATGGATAAGACAATCCCCGAGCTCTTCGTGATGCTAAAGGCTGCGGAGGTAGAAATCAAGAAGGAGCATCAAGTGTTCATGGTCAACAACACCACTAGTTTCAAGAAAAAGGGTAAAGGGAAGAAAGGGAATTTCAAGAAGAACGGCAAGCAAGTTGCTGTTCAAGTGAAGAAGCCCAAGTCTGGACCTAAGCCTGAGACTGAGTGCTTCTACTGCAAAGGGACTGGTCACTGGAAGCAGAACTGCCCCAAGTATTTGGTAGATAAGAAGGATGGCAAAGTGAAAGGTATATTTGATATACATGTTATTGATGTGTACCTTACTAATGCTCGCAGTAGTGCCTGGGTATTTGATACTGGTTCTGTTGCTCATATTTGCAACTTGAAACAGGGACTACGGATTAAGCGAAGATTGGCTAAGGACGAGGTGACGATGCGCGTGGGAAATGGTTTCAAAGTCGATGTGATCGTCGTCGGGCACGCTACCTCTACATCTACCTTCGGGATTAGTTTTAGACCTCAATAATTGTTATTTAGTGCCAGCGTTAAGCATGAACATTATATCTGGATCTTGTTTGATGCGAGACGGTTATTCTTTTAAATCAGAGAATAATGGTTGTTCTATTTATGTGAGTAATATCTTTTATGGTCATGCACCCTTGATGAGTGGTCTATTTTTACTAAATCTTGATAGTAGTCACACACATATTCATCGTATTGAAGCCAAAAGATATAAGTTTAATAATGATAGTGCAACTTATTTGTGGCACTGCCGTTTAGGTCATATTGGTGTAAAGCGCATGAAGAAACTCCATGCTGATGGGCTTTTGGAATCACTTGATGCTTGCGAACCATGCCTCATGGGCAAGATAACTAAAACTCCGTTCTCCGGAACAATGGAGCGAGCAACAGACTTGTTTGAAATAATACATACTGATGTATGCGGTCCGATGAGTGTTGAGGCTCGCGGCGGGTATCGTTATTTTCTTACCTTCAGAGATGATTTGAGAAGATATGGGTATATCTACTTGATGAAACATAAGTCTGAAACATTTGAAAAGTTCAAAGAATTTCAGAGTGAAGTGGAAAATCATCGTAACAAGAAAATAAAGTTTCTATGATCTGATCGTGGAGAAGAATATTTGAGTTACGAGTTTGGTCTTCATTTGAAACAATGCATAATAGTTTCGCAACTAACGCCACCCGGAACACCACAACGTAATGGTGTGTCCGAACATGGTAACCGCACTTTATTAGATATGGTGCGATATATGATGTCTCTTACTGATTTACCGCTCTCATTTTGGGGTTATGCTTTAGAGACGGGTGCATTCACGTTAAATAGCGCACCATAGGATACCCAAAGATTGGGGTTGCGATGCTTATGTGAAAAAGCTTCAACCTGATAAGCTCGAACCCAAATCGGAGAAATATGTCTTCATAGGATACCCAAAGGAGACTGTTGGGTACACCTTCTATCACAGATCCGAAGGCAAAATATTTGTTGCTAAGAATGGATCCTTTCTAGAGAAGGAGTTTCTCTCGAAAGAAGTGAGTGGGAGGAAAGTAGAACTTGATGAGGTAACTGTACCTGCTCCCCTATTGAAAAGTAGTTCATCACAGAAATCAGTTCCTGTGATTCCTACACCAATTAGTGAGGAAGCTAATGATAATGATCATGAAACTTCTGATCAAGTTACTACCGAACCTCGTAGGTCAACCAGAGTAAGATCCACACCAGAGTGGTACGGTAATCCTGTTCTGGAGGTCATGTTACTTGACCATGACGAACCTACGAACTATGAGGAAGCGATGATGAGACCAGATTCCGCGAAATGGCTTGAGGCCATGAAATCTGAGATGGGATCCATGTATGAGAACAAAGTGTGGACTTTGGTTGACTTGTCCGATGATCGGCAGGCCATAGAGAATAAATGGATCTTCAAGAAGAAGACTGACGCTGACGGTAATGTTACTGTTTACGAAGCTCGACTTGTTGCGAAAGGTTTTCGATAAGTTCAAGGAGTTGACTACGATGAGACCTTCTCACCTGTAGCGATGCTTAAGTCCGGCCGAATCATGTTAGTAATTGCCGCATTTTATGATTACGAAATTTGGCAAATGGATGTCAAAACTGCATTCCTGAATGGATTTCTGGAAGAAGAGTTGTATATGTTGCAACCCGAAGGTTTTATCGATCCAAAAGATGCTAACAAACTGTGCAAGCTCCAACGATCCATTTATGGACTGGTGCAAGCATCTCGGAGTTGGAATAAACATTTTGATAGTGTGATCAAGGCATATGGTTTTATACAGACTTTTGGAGAAGCCTGTATTTACAAGAAAGTGAGTGGGAGCTTTGTAGAATTTCTTTTATTATATGTGGATGGCATATTATTGATTGGGAATGATATAGAATTTCTGGATAGCATAAAAGGATACTTGAATAAGAGTTTTTCAATGAAAGACCTCGGTGAAGCTGCTTATATATTGGGCATCAAGATCTATAGACATATATCAAGACGCTTAATTGGACTTTCACAAAGCACATACCTTGATAAAGTTTTGAAGAAGTTCAAAATGTATCAATCAAAGAAAGGGTTCTTGCCTGTGTTACAAGGTGTGAAGTTGAGTTAGACTCAATGCCCGACCACTGCAGAAGATAGAGAGAAAATGAAAGTCATTCCCTATGCTTTAGCCATAGGTTCTATCATGTATGCAATGCTGTGTACCAGACCTGATGTGTGCCTTGCTATTAGTTTAGCAGGGAGGTACCAAAGTAATCCAGGAGTGGATCACTGGACAGCGGTCAAGAACATCTTGAAATACCTGAAAAGGACTAAGGATATGTTTCTCGTTTATGGAGGTGACAAAGAGCTCGTCGTAAATGGTTACGTCGATGCAAGCTTTGACACTGATCCGGATGACTCTAAGTCACAAACCAGATACGTATTTATATTGAACGGTGGAGCTGTCAGTTGGTGCAGTTCTAAGAAAAGCGTCATGGTGGGATCTACGTGCGAAGCGGAGTACATAGCTACATCGGGAGCAGCAAATGAAGGAGTCTGGATGAAGGAGTTCATATCCGATCTAGGTGTCATACCTCGTGCATCGGGTCCAATGAAAATATTTTGTGACAATACTGATGCAATTGCCTTGGCAAAGGAATCCAGATTTCACAAGAGAACCAAGCACATCAAGAGACGCTTCAATTCCATCCGCGATCAAGTCAAGGAGGGAGACATAGAGATTTGCAAGATACATACGGATCTGAATGTTGCAGACCCGTTGACAAAGTCTCTCTCCCAAGCAAAACATGATCAGCACCAAGACTTCATGGGTGTTAGACTCATTACTATGTAATCTAGATTATTGACTCTAGTGCAAGTGGGAGACTGAAGGAAATATGCCCTAGAGGCAATAATAAAGTTGTTATTTATATTTACTTATATAATGGTAAATGTTTATTATTCATGCTAGAATTGTATTAACCGGAAACTTAGTACATGTGTGAATACATAGACAAACAGAGTGTCACTAGTATGCCTCTACTTGACTAGCTCGTTAATCAAAGATGGTTAAGTTTCCTAGCCATAGAGATGAGTTGTCATTTGATGAACGGGATCACATCCTTAGAGAATGATGTGATTGACAAGACCCATCCGTTAGCTTAGCACGATGATCATTTAGTTTGTTGCTATTGCTTTCTTCATGACTTATACATGTTCCTATGACTATGAGATTATGCAACTCTTGAATATCGAAGGAACACTTAGTGTGCTATCAAACTTCACACTGTAAATAGGTGATTATAAAGATGCTCTACAGGTGTCTCCGATGGTGTTTCTTGAGTTGGCATAGATCGAGATTAGGATTTGTCACTCCGATTGTCGGAGAGGTATCCCTGGGCCCTCTCGGTAATACACATCACTATAAGCCTTGGAAGCTATATGACTAATGAGTTAGTTGCAGGATGATGCATTACTGAACGAGTAAAGAGACTTGCCGGTAACGAGATTGAACTAGGTATGATGATACCGACGATCGAATCTCGGGCAAGTAACATACCGATGACAAAGGGAACAACGTATGTTGTTATGCGATTTGACCGATAAAGATCTTCGTAGAATATGTAGGAACCAAGATGAGCATCCAGGTTCCGCTATTGGTTATTGAACGGAGATGAGTCTCGGTCATGTATACATAGTTCTCGAAGCCATAGGGTCCGCACGCTTAACGTTCGATGACGATCGGTATTATGAGTTTATGTGTTTTGATGTACCGAAGGTAGTTCAGAGTCCCGGATGTGATCACGGACATGACGAGGAGTCTATAAATGGTCGAGACATGAAGATTGATATATTGGAAGGTTATGTTTGGACACTAGAAAGGTTTCGGATAGGTTCGGGCATTTTCCGGAGTACCGGGGGGTTACCGGAACTCCCTAGGGGGTTAATGGGCCTTCATGGGCCATAGTGGAAGAGAGGAGGAGGCGGCCAAGTGGAGGGGCGCGCCCCCCCAAGCCCAATCCAAATTGGGGAGGGGCCTGGCCCCCTTTCCTTCTCTCCCTCTTCCCCTTCCTCCCCCCTCCTAGTTGGACTAGGAAAGGGGGAACCTACTCCTAGTAGGAGTAAGATTCCCCCCATGGGACGCGCCCCATGAGGCTGGCCGACCCCCTCCTTCACTCCTTTATATACGGGGGAGGGGGGCACCCCATAGATACACAAGTTGATTTCTTAGCCGTGTGCTGTGCCCCCCTCCACAGATTTCCACCTCGGTCATATTGTCGTAGTGCTTAGGAGAAGCCGTGCGTCGGTAACTTCATCATCACCGTCAGCAGGCCGTCGTGCTGACGAAACTCTTCCTCGACCTCAGCTGGATCTAGAGTTCATGGGACGTCACCGAGCTGAACGTGTGCAGATCGCGGAGGTGCCGTGCGTTCGGTACTTGATTGGTTGGATCGTGAAGACACTCAACTACATCAACCGTGTTACTAAACGCTTCCGCTTTCGGTCTACGAGGGTACGTGGACACACTCTCCCCGCTCGTTGCTATGCTTCTCCTAGATAGATTTTGCGTAATCGTAGGAATTTTTTTGAAATACTACGTTCCCCAACAGTTTGTTGGGTTGGCATAGATCAAGAGTAGGATTTGTCACTCCGTGTATCGGAGAGGTATCTCTGGTCCCACTCGGTAATGCACATCATGATAAGCCTTGCAAGCAATGTGACTAATGAGTTAGTTGCGGGATGATGCATTACAGAACGAGTAAAGAGACTTGACGGTAACGATATTGAACTAGGTATGAAGATACCAACGATCGAATCTCGGGCAAGTAACATACCGATGACAAAGGGAATAACGTATGTTGTTATTACGGTTTGACCGATAAAGATCTTCGTAGAATATGTAGGACCAATATGAGCATCCAGGTTCCGCTATTAGTTATTGACCGGAGAGGTGTCTCGGTCATGTCTACATAGTTCTCAAACTCGTAGGGTCCGCACGCTTAACGTTCGATGACGGTTTTGTATTAGATGAGTTATGTGATTTGGTGACCGAATGTTGTTCGGAGTCCCGGTTGAGATCACGGACATGACGAGGAGTCTCGAAATGGTCGAGAGGTAAAGATTCATATATAGGACGACAATATTCGGACACCAGAAGTGTTCTGGGGGTACCGGGTACATATCGGGTCACCGAAAGGGGTTCCGGGCATCCCCCCGGCAACTACATGGGCCTAATGGGCAAAGAAGGGGACAGGCCAGGCCCTAGGGGGCTGGTGCACCCCATGCAGGCCAAAATAAAGGGGAAGGAAAGAGGTGAAGAGAGAAAGGAAGGGGAGGGATTTAGCCTCCCCATTCCTTCTCTCCTCCCTCCTCCTTCCTTCCCCCTCTGGATAGATATGGATGGGGGGAGGACGAATTGGGAGGCGCCCAAGTAGGATTCCTCCTACTTGGGGCGCCCCCTTGGCTGCCTCTCCTCCCCTCCAACCTATATATAAGAGGGGGCACCGCTAGAACACACAACATTGATTCCTAGCCGTGTGCGGCGCCCACCTCCACAGTTTACGCCTCCGGTCATATTCACGTAGTGCTTAGGCAAAGCCCTGCGCGAATCACTTCACCATCACCGTAACCATGCCGTCGTGCTGACGGAACTCTCCCTCGATACTTTGCTGGATCGAGAGTTCGAGGGACATCATCGAGTTGAACATGTGCAGAACTCGGAGGTGTCGTACGTTCGGTGCTTGACCGGTCGGAACGAGAAGAAGTTCGACTACATCAACCACGTTGTGAAACGCTTCCGCTTTCGGTCTATGAGGGTACGTGGACACACTCTCCCCCTCTCATTGCTATGCATCTCCTAGATAGATCTTGCGTGGGCGTAGGAATTTTTTTGAAATTACATGCTACGTTTCCCAACATCCACATCTCTAGTCCATGCCATGCCAATCATTGAACTTTCTGAAATATTCAACTTGAATGGATATTAGTTAAATGAGCTATATGTTGTTATGAATTACCAAAACCACTCGGCGTTTAGTTGCACTTTCATCATGCCAAAGGAGTATGGTTTGTCCAATGCCAATTTTCCGTTCAGAATTTTGTTTGTACATGTTTAAAAGTTTCAGGTGGTTCTTGACCAACTTGAGCCCTCCATCCTAATACCAGGGAGGTCTATAGGTAATAGCTCTCCCAGATCAGGTTAACCCAAGGAAGATTTTCCCTATTAAATAATTTATGCATATTTTCATCATGAGGCCTTTGTTATGCGAAGCAACATCCAGGATATCTAGTCTTCCTTGAAACCTTGCCTTACACACTTTTTTCCAAGCAATTAGTGCAAGTCTAGCTTACCCTGACCAAATTTTGTCCATAGGAAGTGTCTTAAATACTTGTTGATGTGGCTTGTGATAGCCACTGGAAGAGCCAGGGTGCTCATGAAGAATATTTAGAGCTCAAAACACTAATTTGATGAGCCAAAGTCTACCATCATAGGATAGCATAGTAGAGCACCTTGCAAGTCTTCTCTCAATTTGCTCGCAAATGGGAGTGAAGTCTTCAATCTTAATTTTTTTGCACTTCGAGGCAGTCCCAAGTAAGTAAAAGGAAAACTCCCCTATTTGCATCCAAGAGCACTGAGAAGTTGAGTCAAAGTTACCTTAGTGACATTAATAGGTACCATAATTGACTTATGATAGTTAAGCTTTAAACCAGTTTGAGAAGCATAGTGAACTAACAGACAGCTCACTTGCATTACTTGGCTGTGAATAGCAGGCAGAATGAGGATTGTGCCGTCAGCATATTGAATAACAACAAATCTGGATTTGCTTGATAGGGTAACGATGCTTGGATGATGTTTGCCTGCATTGCCCATTACTGTTTGCAAAAGATTAGTAGCCGAAATGACAAAGGGACCCCTTGTCTTACACCTTTTTTGCAGTGAAATTTCTTTTGAGACACCCCATGTAACATAATTGAAGAACATCTTGAGCTGAAGATCATCTTAATCCACATAATCCATCCCACAAGCGCCTCCAATTTATACGCCGTTGAGTAGGGAGTCGTGGGCCTGGGCTTAGGCCCATGATTGAGTCGCATCCCTTAACGTCTGGCTAATTAATATATAATTAATTAATCGTTCCTGGCAAAAGTAAAGCGCAAGCATAGGTCTGAGCTTGGCTCAGCTCATTCACAAAACACGATGCACGCGCATGACGAGGTGGGCGGCGGAGGAGGAGGAGCGCACGTGTACCACCCTTCTCAAGTTCTGAATGGCTAGTGATAGAGCAGCCCATATAAAGGGGCCTCAACTCTCTTCAACTTCGGAGGTGGTACTAAACTTCACACCACTTGTCATGCACCTACATGGCCCTTAAAGATTAACCACGAATTATTGTCTTATATGGGCCAAGGCCCATCTATAATCAACAATGGCCACCGCCTATAATGGTGTGTGTCACTGAGCCGACCTTTATTATTATTACTAGCAAAAGGGCCCGTGCGTTGCAACGGGTAGAAAATAGAAAAATGCAAACACCCATGCCTGCTAAAACCACTATATACAAGGTCACTATAGACAACTATTTTTCCTGATATAAATGTGGAGTGGAACATAAATTGGTGAAGAAGTAATCCAAAAGACGAATGTAGAGTGGAACATATGTTGGTGAAGAAGTAATCCAAAAGGTACATCATTTTATTCATTATCCAGATGTCTGTATGATGCAACGAAAGCTAATTAATTGGCCAAAAGTGTGATGAAAAGAAAGATAAGAACTACGTCTACAAGGCTGATAACTCGCATCATGTGAGGCAACATACATGACCACATATGTGAATGAAAACATTAAAAGGTGACAAAACTACATTTTGCAGAATAATACACCACCGTAATCATGGGAGTCCAGTTAACGATTTTCATTGAAATTGAATCCATTTTTTAATAGAGAAAATAAAATGCAATTTTCTGGATTCTATTGACTCGTATGCTTGTCATGGTAGTTTTGCTTATAAGGATCAACTGATGTCACCATGGCTACTAAAAACTATGTCACCAGTGACACTACAATACGTTACGATAGTACCACTATCTTGCAAACTATCCTTGTAAAAACATAAAGTTTGCTAAAGAAAGATGTCCTATTGGGAAAATGCATCGTTCTCACTGCACACCCAGGTGCATGCCGACATGTGTGAGATCGCAGCCGTTGACGATGTGGCAGGCACGAAGCAGCGGTGGCGCCCGGGCACATATTGGGCATAGTAATGTCACACATAATTTTCACACGACTGATTCAACACTCGCGCGAGGGAGACGTGCTGATTTTTTCTGTAAAAGAAAAAGAAACGAAGGTGAGAGAAGTACGGAAAAAGCAGAGGGGGAGAAGGACAACATACGAAGCATGCTGGAGCAGATTGTAGACCGGTAACCTGGTGTCTTGGCCGTTGTCGACGGCCTCCGCCATGAACCATCGTCAGTGTCGGGTCCCAAGACAACCCGATGCTTGAAATAAAGTTGCCTGCGTGCCTTCAAACTTCAGTTCAGAATCTACATGCAAGTGTTCAAAGTTCAATTCAGAAGGTACCTACAAGTATTCAAAATTCAGAATATTCAGACCATAGCAAAACAGAGAAGGGGAGAAGGAACGACCAGGATTCAAGCTTAATGCTAGCACTCAGTTTGATTGCCGACCATCTTGCTTACTCAATATGCTGATCAATTGTAGTTCTTAATCATAATACATGCTAATCTACCATAGGAATTAACACAAGCACTGTCTTGCCAGAAAGAACAAGGCACTGGAATAAAAATAGACACGGAAGAAACTCGCTGCAAATCATCCCAAATAGAGACGGCAATACATGACTGAACGCACACAAAAAGTGGACTAAAGAAAAACGATGCTAATTTTGCTGCTAAATTACCCCTGCAAAAAAATACTGGTAAATTGAATAGTTAACTTCTAGTACAACAAATATTTTCCTTTTCCTGTAACACAGCAACTTTTTTCTCTCACGCGTTAACTGTGGCATTTTTACATGTTAACTGCTACAACCATTTTTCACAGTTTTTCTCTTGTGGCCCGAAGCAACAAAGACAAATAAACTCCTAACTGCTACATTTCTCTCCTCCTACAACCATGGCGAGAGTGCTCATCTAACTACTACATTTTCTCACCAAAAGAAAAACAAACTGCACAACGTCCCTCAGTTTTTTCTAAAGCTAACTGGACCATAAAAAATGAATTGTTTTGTAAAATGCAAATTAAACTTTCTGGTTTTTTCTAAAGCTAACGGGACCATCAATTTCCAAAGAGAACTGCATCTCACAGCTAACTGCATCAGTTATTTTTTTCTCAATTTATAATAGCAACCCACTAAAGTAACAATTAATGAAGTTAACTGTTGCAGTTAACAAAAGATAACTGCTACAGTAGATGAGCTATACATCCAAGAACTGAAAACCAAATTTCTTTCAAAATAAACGAACACAAAAGCTCTCTGGAACTTGCAAAGAACCAGCTGGCAGCTTCATTATTTTCACATGTCAGAGTTGCATACAAATCAGATCATAATCATGCACAAGTAGCAAGGCAGGTGATCGGCGCAAAAACCTGCTGTGTAGCTTATGCTACAGTCACCATGTTCTCTAACCGCCTCACGGCCGACGACTAACTGTTACTGAAGAATTAAAAATGGTGGAACTAAATTAAACTTCTGAAAAGCGGGAAGTTAACTGAGAGTCCAAATATTTGGACTGAAGAGAAGCGAGTCCAAATCAGTGAAAGTAGTGGAAATTAACTCCGAGGACGAGCTCGTGCAGTCAGCATGTTGATCCCTCGTGTCTAGTGGTGGTCGTTCATAACCCACAAGTATAGGGGATCGCAACAGTTTTCGAGGGTAGAGTATTCAACCCAAATTTATTGATTCGACACAAAGGAGCCAAAGAATATTCTCAAGTATTAGCAGTTGAGTTGTCAATTCAACCACACCTGGATAACTTAGTATCTGCAGCAAAGTATTTAGTAGCAAAGTAATATGATAGTAGTGGTAACGGTAACAAAGGTAACAATAGCAAAAGTAATATTTTTGGTGTTTTGTAGTGATTGTATCAACAGCAACGGAAAAGTAAATAAGCGAAGAACAATATGTGAAAAGCTCGTAGGCATTGGATCGGTGATGGAGAATTATGCCGGATGCGGTTCATCATGTAACAATCATAACATAGGGTGACACAGAACTAGCTCCAATTCATCAATGTAATGTAGGCATGTATTCCGAATATAGTCATACGTGCTTATGAAAAAGAACTTGCATGACATCTTTTGTCCTACCCTCCCGTGGCAGCGGGGTCCTAATGGAAACTAAGGGATATTAAGGCCTCCTTTTAATAGAGTACCGGAGCGAAGCATTAGCACATAGTGAATACATGAACTCCTCAAACTATGGTCATCACCGGGAGTGGTCCCGATTATTGTCACTTCGGGGTTGCTGGATCATAACACATAGTAGGTGACTATAGACTTGCAAGATAGGATCAAGAAGTCACATATATTCATGAAAACATAATAGGTTTAGATCTGAAATCATGACACTCAGGCCCTAGTGACAAGCATTAAGCATAGCAAAGTCATAGCAACATCAATCTCAGAACATAGTGGATACTAGGGATCAAACCCTAACAAAACTAACTCGATTACATGATAGATCTCATCCAACCCATCACCGTCCAGCAAGCCTACGATGGAATTACTCACGCACGGCGGTGAGCATCATGAAATTGGTGATGGAGGATGGTTGATGATGACGACGGCGACGAATCCCCCTCTCCGGAGCCCCGAACGGACTCCAGATCAGCCCTCTCGAGAGGTTTTAGGGCTTGGCGGCGGCTCTGTATCGTAAAACGCGATGAATTCTTCTCTCTGATTTTTTTCTCCCCGAAAGCAAATATATAGAGTTGGAGTTGAGGTCGGAAGAGCTCCAGGGGGCCCACGAGGTAGGGGGCGCGCCCTAAGGGGGAGGGCGCGCCCCCCACCCTCGTGGACAGGGTGTGGGCCCCTGGTCTTCATCTTTTGCAAGGATTTTTTATTATTTCCAAACAGACGTTCCGTGGAGTTTCAGGTCATTCCGAGAACTTTTGTTTCTGCACATAAATAACACCATGGAAAGTCTGCTGAAAACAGCGTCAGTCCGGGTTAGTTCCATTCAAATCATGCAAGTTAGAGTCCAAAACAAGGGCAAAAGTGTTTGGAAAAGTAGATATGACGGAGACGTATCAACTCCCCCAAGCTTAAACCTTTGCTTGTCCTCAAGCAATTCAGTTGATAAACTGAAAGTGATAAAGAAAAACGTTTACAAACTCTGTTTGCTCTTGTTGTTGTAAATATGTAAAGCCAGCATTCAAGTTTTCAAGAAAGATTATGACTAACCACATTTGCAATAACTCTTAGGTCTCATGTTTACTCATATCAATGGCATAATCAACTAGCGAGCAATAATAATAAATCTCGGATGACAACACTTTCTCAAAACAATCATAATATGATATAACAAGATGGTATCTCGCTAGCCCTTTCTGAGACCGCAAAACATAAATGCAGAGCACCTTTAAAGATCAAGGACTGACTAGACATTGTAATTCGTGGTAAAAGAGATCCAGTCATAGTCATACCCAATATAAATTAATAGTAATGGATGCAAATGACAGATGTGCTCTCCAGCTAGTGCTTTTTAATAAGAGGGTGATGACTCAACATAAAAGTAAATAGATAGGCCCTTCGCAGAGGGAAGCAGGGATTGTAGAGGTGCCAGAGCTCGGTTTTGAAATAGAGATAAATAATATTTTGAGCGGCATACTTTCATTGTCAACATAACAACTAAGAGATGGCGATATCTTCCATGCTACACACATTATAGGCGGTTCCCAAACAGAATGGTAAAGTTTATACTCCCCCTCCACCAACAAGCATCAATCCATGACTTGCTCGAAACAACGAGTGTCTCCAACTAGCAACAGTCCCAGGGGGAGTTTTGTTTGCAATTATTTTGATTTAGTTTGCATAAAGCATGGGACTGGGCATCCCGGAGACCAGCCATTTTCTCGTGAATGAGGAGCGGAGTCCACTCCTCTTGAGAATAACCCGCCTAACATGGAAGATAAGGGCAGCCCTAGTTGATACATGAGCTATTCAAGCATACAAAACAGAATGTTTATTTGAAGGTTTAGAGTTTGGCACATACAAATTTACTTGGAACGGCAGGTAGATACCGCATATAGGAAGGTATGGTGGACTCATATGGAATAACTTTGGGGTTTAAGGGATTGGATGCACAAGCAGTATTCCCGCTTAGTACAAGTGAAGGCTAGCAAAAGACTAGGAAGCGACCAACTAGAGAGCGACAACAGTCATGAACATGCATTAAAATTAATAAACATTGAGTACAAGCATGAGTAGGATATAATCCACCATGAACATAAATATCGTGAAGGCTATGTTGATTTTGTATCAACTACATGTGTGAACATGTGCCAAGTCAAGTCACTTAAATCATTCAAAGGAGGATACCACCCCACTATATCACATCACAACCATTTTAATAGCATGTTGGCACGCAAGGTAAACCATTATAACTCATAGCTAATCAAACATGGCACGATCAACTATGATCTCTAATTGTCATTGCAAACATGTTTACTCATAATAAGCTGAATCAGGAACGATGAACTCATCATATTTACAAAAACAAGAGAGGTCGAGTTCATACCAGCTTTTTTCATCTCAGTCAGTCCATCATATATCGTCATTATTGCCTTTCACTTGCACGACCGAACGATGTGAATAATAATAAGAGTGCACGTTCATTGGACTAAGCTGGAATCTGCGAGCATTCAATAAACAGGAGAAGACAAGGTAATATGGGCTCTTGGTTAAATCAACAATAATGCATATAGGAGCCACTTCAACAATTTAATCATGGTCTTCTCCTATCGACCCCCAAAGAAAAGAAAAAAATAAAAACTATTTACATGGGAAAGCTCCCAACAAGCAAAAGAAGAATGGGAAATCTTTTTGGGTTTTCTTTTAATTATTACTACTACGGCAAGAAAAGTAAACTAACTAGAAGCTATTACTAAAAAAATTTGGTTTTTCTTAAGGTTTAACAAACACACAAGAAGAAAGCAAGAAAAAGAAAATATACTAGCATGGATATTACCGTGAAAAAGTATGAGCACCGACATCTAGCAATGAGTGTGCGTAAACATAAATGTAATGTCGGTGGGAAATACGTACTCCCCCAAGCTTAGGCTTTTGGCCTAAGTTGGTTCATTGCCAAGGATGGCCTGGCGGATACCCGTAGGTGTAGCTGGGGTCGTACTGAGATGCAACGGTTATCGCTTCCTGAGCTGCAGCTTGGCGGCGAGCTGCCTCCGCCCTCCTCTTGTACTCATCTGCCTCCTCTCTGGTGATAAAATGTCTTCCTTTTGCCTCCTCACAAATGAACTAGTGAGATGATGGTATTGGCTGCACTTCTCTGCCTCAAAGCTCACAAGATCAGCGTTACGCAAATATGCGTTAAATTCTTCCTTGATTCCCGCTCAATCCATAAAATTTTCTGAAGGCCATTCGCAGGGCCACACAGGAGCGTCCCTTGGTGGCTCCTCATCACCATCACGCATTGCAAGCCTGGGTCCTTGCTTCCTTGAAGAACCACCTTGGAACATTTTCCTAAGCATATTTCTTCCTCGGAAATATTTCTGAAATTTTTAGTAACTTCAAACAAAAGTGAACCAACCTCAATAAAATTGATAGCAACTACTCCTACAAATGCATAGAGCCTATAGCATGCATTAGAACTACTTGGAACCATATAAATTTGACATGCAAGCTCAAGAACATGGTCACCTAGGCAGCACAAATTTGCAATGAATAAAGCACTAGGGCAAAAACTAATTGGACCAATGGAGGAGTCACATACCAAGGAACAATCTCCCCAAGCAGTTTTGTGAGAGGTGCTTTGAGCAAGGAGATCGAAAATCGCAGCAAAATGAGCTAGAACTCGTGCTTGAGCTGGATATTGGTGTTTTTGGGAGGAAGAAGGAGTTTATGGGTGCAGGAATAAGTGGAGGAGGGTCACCGTGGGCCCACGAGGCAGGGGGGCGCGCCCTCCACCCTCGTGGCCAGGTGCTTGCCCCTCCTGCTGTGCTATCAGTGCCAGATATTCTCAAAAATTCTAGAAAAAATCATATTCCATTTTCAGGGCATTTGGAGAACTTTTATTTTCGGGGTATTTTTATATTGCACGGATAAATCAGAAAACAGACAGAAAAATACTATTTTTACTTTATTTCAACTAAATAACAGAAAGTAGAAGGAAGGTACAGAAGGCTGTGCCTTCTAGTTTCATCCATCTCATGCTCATCAAAAGGAATCCACTAACAAGGTTGATCAGTCTTGTTAACAAACTCATTCCGAATAGCATGAAACCGGAGAAATTTCGAATAACACTATGTTACCTCAACGGGGATATGCACATCCCCAATAATAAGAATATCATATTTCTTCTTGACAGTAGGAAGAGGAAATTCAAAACCTCCAAATATAATTGATGGAATTTTTCCAATAGAGTTGATACTATGAACTTGAGGTTGTTTCCTCGGAAAGTGTATCGTATGCTCATTACCATTAACATGAAAAGTGACATTTCCTTTGTTGCAATCAATAACAGCCCCTGCAGTATTCAAAAAAGGTCTTCCAAGAATAATAGACATACTATCGTCCTCGGGAATATCAAGAATAACAA
The DNA here is from genome assembly GCF_018294505.1 of Triticum aestivum. Taxonomy (NCBI): domain Eukaryota; kingdom Viridiplantae; phylum Streptophyta; class Magnoliopsida; order Poales; family Poaceae; genus Triticum; species Triticum aestivum. The sequence continues at coordinate 163,567,311 of NC_057814.1, read as the reverse complement.
AGTCCGTTAAAATAGTAACGTTTGCAACCACAACAGGCACATCCTCACAAATACCGACAGGTATAGCAGTTGATTTATCAGCCATTTGCAAAGATATTTCAGTAGGTGTCAACTTATTCAAATCAAGTCTACGATATAAAGAGAGAGGCATAACACTAACACTGGCTCCAAGATCACATAAAGCAGTTTTAATATAGTTTCTTTTAATGGAGCATGGTATAGTGGGTACTCCTGGATCTCCTAGTTTCTTAGGTATTCCACCCTTAAAAGTATAATTAGCAAGCATGGTGGAAATTTCAGCTTCCGGTATCTTTCTCTTATTTGTAACAATATCTTTCATATACTTAGCATAAGGATTCATTTTGAGCATATCAGTTAATCGCATACGCAAAAAGATAGGTCTAATCATTTCAGCAAAGCACTCAAAATCCTCATCATCCTTTTTCTTGGATGGTTTGGGAGGAAAAGGCATGGGTTTCTGAACCCAAGGTTCCCTTTCTTTACCGTGTTTCCTAGCAACAAAGTCTCTCTTATCATAACATTGATTCTTTGATTGTGGGTTATCAAGATCAACAACAGGTTCAATTTCTACATCATTATCATTACTAGGTTGAGCATCATCATGAACATCATCATTAGAATTTTCACTAGGTTCATGTTCATTACCAGATTGTGTTTCAGCATCAGAAATAGAGATATCATTTGGATTCTCAGGTGGTTCAGCAATAGGTTCACTAGGAGCATGCAAAGTCCTATCATTTTTCTTTTTCTTCTTTTTAGAAGAACTAGGTGAATCAATATTATTTCTCTGAGAATCTTGCTCAATTCTCTTAGGGTGGCCTTCAGGATACAAAGGTTCCTGAGTCATCTTACCAGTTCTAGTAGCCACTCTAACAGCATAATCATTTTTCTTACTATTCATTTCATTGAGCAAATCATTGTGAGCTTTAAGTACTTGTTCTACTTGAGTGGTGACCATAGAAGCATATTTGCTAATGAGTTTAAGTTCATCCTTAACATTAGCCATGTAATTACTCAAGTGCTCAAGCGTATCACCCTCATCAATTGTCTACCAAAATAAGCATTGAAGTTTTCTTGTTTGACAATAAAATTATCAAACTCTTCTAAGCATTGTCTAGCAGACTTATAGTGAGGAATATCACCTTCATCAAATCTGTAGAGAGAATTTACCTTTACTACCTGTGTCGGGTTATCAAGACCATGAGTTTCTTCAATAGGTAATGGATTAAGATCATAAGTTTCTTCAACAGTAGGTAAATTAAGACCATGTATTTCTTCAATAGGAGGTAAATTCTTAATATCTTCAGCTTTAATACCCTTTTCTTTCATAGATTTCTTTGCCTGTTGCATATCTTCGGGACTGAGAAATAGAACACCTCTCTTCTTCGGAGTTGGTTTAGGAATAGGCTCAGGAATTGGCCTAGGAGGTGTCCAATTATTTTCGTTTGTCAACATATTATTCAATAGAATTTCAGCTTCATCCGGTGTTCTTTCCCTGAAAACAGAACCAGCACAACTATCCAGGTAATCTCTGGAAGCATCGGTTAGTCCATTATAAAAGATATCAAGTATTTCATTTTTCTTAAGAGGATGATCAGGCAAAGCATTAAGTAACTTGGGAAGCCTCCCCCAAGCTTGTGGGAGACTCTCTTCTTCAATTTGCACAAAGTTGTATATTTCCCTCAAAGCAGCTTGTTTCTTATGAGCAGGGAAATATTTAGCAGAGAAGTAATAGATCATATCCTGGGGACTACTCACACAACCAGGATCAAGAGAATTAAACCATATCTTAGCATCACCCTTTAATGAGAACGGAAATATTTTAAGGATATAAAAGTAGCGAGATCTCTCATCATTAGTGAACAGGGTGGCTATATCATTTAATTTAGTAAGATGTGCCACAAGAGTTTCAGATTCATAACCATGAAAAGGATCAGATTCAACCAAAGTAATTATATCAGGATCAACAGAGAATTCATAATCCTTATCGGTAACACAGATAGGTGAAGTAGCAAAAGCAGGGTCAGGTTTCATTCTATCCATAAGAGATTGCTGATTCCATTTAGCTAATAACCTCTTGAGCTCATATCTATCTTTGCAAGCTAAAATAGCTAAAGAAGCTTCTTTATCAAAAACATAACCCTTAGGAATAACAGGCAAGTCTTCATCATCACTTTCATCAATATAATCAGTTTCAATAATTTCTTTCTCTCTAGCCGTAGCAATTTGTTCATCAAGAAATTCACTAAGGGGCACAATAGTATCAAGCATAGAAGTAGTTTCATCATAAGTATCATGCATAGCAGAAGTGGCATCATCAATAACATGCGACATATCAGAACGAATAGCAGAAGCAGGTTTAGGTGTCGCAATCTTCTTCAAAACAGAAGGTGAATCAAGTGCAGAGCTAGATGGCAGTTCCTTACCTCCCCTCGTAGTTAAGGGATAAATTTTTGTCTTAGCGTCTTTCAAGTTCTTCATAGTGACCAGCAGATATAAATCCCAAGTGACTCAAAGAATAGAGCTATGCTCCCCGGCAACGGCGCCAGAAAATAGTCTTGATAACCCACAAGTATAGGGGATCGCAACAGTTTTCGAGGGTAGAGTATTCAACCCAAATTTATTGATTCGACACAAAGGAGCCAAAGAATATTCTCAAGTATTAGCAGTTGAGTTGTCAATTCAACCACACCTGGATAACTTAGTATCTGCAGCAAAGTATTTAGTAGCAAAGTAATATGATAGTAGTGGTAACGGTAACAAAGGTAACAATAGCAAAAGTAATATTTTTGGTGTTTTGTAGTGATTGTATCAACAGCAACGGAAAAGTAAATAAGTGAAGAACAATATGTGAAAAGCTCGTAGGCATTGGATCGGTGATGGAGAATTATGCCGGATGCGGTTCATCATGTAACAATCATAACATAGGGTGACACGGAACTAGCTCCAATTCATCAATGTAATGTAGGCATGTATTCCGAATATAGTCATACGTGCTTATGAAAAAGAACTTGCATGACATCTTTTGTCCTACCCTCCCGTGGCAGCGGGGTCCTAATGGAAACTAAGGGATATTAAGGCCTCCTTTTAATAGAGTACCGGAGCGAAGCATTAGCACATAGTGAATACATGAACTCCTCAAACTATGGTCATCACCGGGAGTGGTCCCGATTATTGTCACTTCGGGGTTGCTGGATCATAACACATAGTAGGTGACTATAGACTTGCAAGATAGGATCAAGAAGTCACATATATTCATGAAAACATAATAGGTTTAGATCTGAAATCATGACACTCAGGCCCTAGTGACAAGCATTAAGCATAGCAAAGTCATAGCAACATCAATCTCAGAACATAGTGGATACTAGGGATCAAACCCTAACAAAACTAACTCGATTACATGATAGATCTCATCCAACCCATCACCGTCCAGCAAGCCTACGATGGAATTACTCACGCACGGCGGTGAGCATCATGAAATTGGTGATGGAGGATGGTTGTTGATGACGACGGCGATGAATCCCCCTCTCCGGAGCCCCGAACGGACTCCAGATCAGCCCTCCCGAGAGGTTTTAGGGCTTGGCGGCGGCTCCGTATCGTGAAACACGATGAATTCTTCTCTCTGATTTTTTCTCCCCGAAAGAAAATATATAGAGTTGGAGTTGAGGTCGGAGGAGCTCCAGGGGGCCCACGAGGTAGGGGGGCGCGCCCTAGGGGGGAGGGCGCACCCCCACCCTTGTGGACAGGGTGTGAGCCCCTGGTCTTCATCGTTTGCAAGGATTTTTTATTATTTCCAAATAGATGTTCCGTGGAGTTTCAGGTCATTCCGAGAACTTTTGTTTCTGCACATAAATAACACCATGGAAAGTCTGCTGAAAGCAGCGTCAGTCTGGGTTAGTTCCATTCAAATCATGCAAGTTAGAGTCCAAAACAAGGGCAAAAGTGTTTGGAAAAGTAGATACGACAGAGACGTATCAGTCGTCGCCACTGCTAGCCACAAAGTGTCATTCCTCATGCGGCAGTGCCCCTGTTCAAGCAAAATCATAGTAAATTTGAGTGGTTTTACAAATTATGAACATTCAGAAGTAGCCAACAATGCTATTAGACATCTATTCACTATCGCAAAATTGTATCTCTCCATTAGGTGAGGAAGTCATCAAAGAAGCTATTGATTGTCTTGAACATGTACTCCTACACAGCACCCATGGGCGTTGCCCGGCCCCCACTCAGAAAAATCTTCCATACAAAAATCAATCAGTGGAGAGCATGCCCGTGCCACCGAACGCTGATGTGACCTAGAGGTTGTTGTTGGCCACGGGCGCGTGATGGCTGGGCTCGGCTCATGCGCCTCCTCCGGAGGTAGGAGGAGCTCTACCAGGGAGGTGGGTGCTAATTCTCGGGATGCTGGAGGCGCGCGCCGTCGAGGGTGATGCGCGGCCACCGTCGGCGGGGGCTGGGTGCACGGGATGGATGCCGACGAGCAGCTCCTCCGTGTTCCCCGCATGGCCGACGAGCAGCTCGTCCATGCCGTCCCCCACCAAGTGTTCGGCAAGGTGATGCGGTCAAGGGACTCTCACCGGCTGGATCCCATGGCCTTGATCTGTTCCTTCAGTTGGGGAACAACTCGTCATCAGCACCGCTGGAAAAGGCATGGGAACTTGGCGTGCTCTGTTAGAAGTATAAGCACAAGAGTTCAAATTCAGTCATCATCTCCACTGCGCCATCATCAACTGCGTCTTTGATGGGTCGGCACCTAGGGCGGTGACTGCGTCCCCTTCTGGTGCCTTCCTACCTTCTCCTCTATTTGCTCGTCCTCGGCGACGAAGGGAACTAGAAGGAGGCCGCCGACAGGTGAAGCACCGGCGGCGGCGCGCAAGATGCGGCGGATCCTGCCGATTTCGTATGATTTGGCAACGGCGGAGCGAGGACGGGCTCCGCGGAGAGGACGGATGCGGGCTCGGCGGCGGCGGAGGGAACCCTCCTCTTCTCGTGCGGGGCAGCAATGCCAAGACCAGGTGTCCTCTAGTGCAGCTGCTCTCGAGTCCGACCGTGCAGTCCTTCTCAAGGCCTTCGACTGGCGTCCGTGGCCTGTCATCTCCACTGTCCCTGACCTCTACCTCTCAGCCCCCATCGGTGTCGTTGGGGCCGCGGCACTTGCCCGCGATTGGGGCTTCTATCGAGCGTCGCCGAATATGTTTTAAATTCCAACTAAAAGCGTAAAATCACGGGAAGAAGCGTATTATGACGGTGAACCCACCGAGTCAACCCATGAAGAGAGCTTTTCAGAAGAAGAAAAAAGGATTGTTTTCATGAACTTTCCATTCCAAATATCTTCTAGCAAAAATGCCCGTGCGTTGCAACGGGTACTAAAGAAAAATGCCTAGAAACCTGAAAATTAATTGACCACATAAACAACTTTGCAAGTAGCAAAACAATATTTAACATAATCACAAGTACCGAGGACCATATTCTTGAAACAAAGAGCGAAAATCTGGAGATGCTTAAAGAAAGAAAGAAATTCCCTTAATTGCGTGAGGTTAGAAGCAAAATGATGTACCTCGTGTTCTTGTTTCAGCTGACACCAGAACAGAAAGTAGAAAATAAAAGGCTTAGTAATCAAGAGATGCAAAATGTCCAGCAAAAAGATAAAATAGTGAGACCAAGAGTAATTGGGTACCAGTCACACCTTAAGCTAAAGGCACTACTAGGAAAAGGGCTATATCTAATATGGACATCAATATGTGTAGGTACGCCATTAGTGTCCATATCACTAATGGCGCACTACACCCACGGTGCGCCACTACTAACAATTTTTTTATTTTTCCAAAGCTAGTAATGGCGCACCAGGGCATAGTGCACCATTACTAGTTTTAACTAGTAATGGCGCACCACACACTGTGCGCCACTACTAACAATTTTTTTTAAATTTTTTTTCAAAACTAGTAATGGCGCACCACAACCACGGTGCGCCACTACTAACAATTTTTTTTATTTTTTTGCAAAACTAGTAATGGCGCACCACGTAACAGGTGCGCCATTAGTAACCAGGGTTACTAATGGCGCATTGTTAGGTGGTGCGCCATTGGTAACCTGAGAGCAGCTAGATATTTTGGACAGCCACTTACCACACTCACTTTCCCCACTTCATTCTCTCCACCTCCTCCTCCAAGCTTGTCTCGGCTGCCTCCTCCTCCTCACCTCATTTGCACCATAGATTCACCCAAATTAAGTGGTTAAATTTCCTTTTTTTGATAGGTAAGTAAGGGGAAAGCTTTCTTTATGTTGTAGATCTACTTTTTTCTCCCTCCAACAACGTGCACATGCACTTTTTATGGCCTAGATCTACGTATGTTTGTGGTGTTGCATATGTTTGTGGTGTTGCATATGTTTGTGGTGTTGCATATGTTTGTGTTTGCAGGTACCAGTATTTGAAATGCAATAGTTGCCAATATTTGCCGGAATGTTGATTCATTTCCGTTTCGGCGAGAATTTGGCACTACGCATTCTTTTTGGTCCTATTTTTAGGCAAAGTCATGCCAATTTTTTTTTTGGTTCTAAAATATCATTTTGCTCTACCCCGCAGGCGACCATGGTCCGCACGGTGATCGAAGGCATCTTGAATAGGTTTTTGAGCTCCACGAAGGCCGAGATGCTTCAAAAGAACGAGACGGAGATAAGATGTCCGTGTCGAAGATGCAAGCTGAAGAGCCTTATGGACCCGGATTCCGTACAGGTGTGGGACCACCTGCTTTTGCGTGGTTTCATGGATGGCTATCGGTGGCACGGTGAGAAGATGATTATGAAGTCGTCCATGGGGGCCGGGCAAGAAATGAAGAAGGGCAGCAAGACAACCGCGGCGAGGGCGGGCGAGAAGACGAAGAATCTCCAGGACATGATCACGAAGTAGATGCAGTACACAGTCATCATGTAGAAGATGCCGGACATGATGATGAGGAAGATGCCGGAGCAGACGAAGGGCCTGATCATGAAGATGAAGATGTCGGAGCAGACGACGATGGACCATCGATGGGCTAGGTGCAGGACCCTCATATTCAAGAGCTGCTTCTCAAGCAGATGGATAACGCAAGAGCTACCACCCGAGAGAAACCCAAACTGGATCAACTGGAGATAGACGCAGTTACTCCATTGTATGAAGGATGCAGGCCCGAGGATACCCGACTGAAAGTAACGCTCATGGCTCTGGAGATGAAGGTAAAACACAAAATGACCGAAGCATGCTTCGACGAGAACATGTCATTCTGGCACGAACGTCTTCCCAAGGGGAACAAGTGCCCGACCAGTTTCGAGGAGGCGAAGAAAATCGTGTGTCCTCTGGATTTACCGCACGTGAAATACCATGTGTGCATGAACAATTGCATCATTTATCGGGACGAGCACGCGGAGTCTACCATATGTCCGGTGTGCGGCGTCACTCGATACAAGAAGAGGAAGAAAGCTCCTTGAAAAGTGGTGTGGTACTTTCCGATCACTCCTCATCTGCAGCGGTATTTCGCGGACCCTAAGCTAGCAAAGCTCCTGCGTTGGCACGCGGATAGGGAGGAGAAGAAGCGAGAAGATGACGGAAATGATCCAGAGATAAATAAAAGAAGACAAGATGCTGAGTCACCCTAAGGATGCGAGCCAGTGGCAAGCATTGAACTTCGAACACCCAGAATTTGGGGACGATCCAAGGAACATCGTGCTGGGTGCGAGCACTGATGGAGTCAATCCGTTTTGGCAGCCAGAGAAGCACACATAGCACCTGGCCTGTGTTTGTGTGGATGTACAACCTTCCCCCCTGGTTGTGCATGAAGAGGAAGTACATTCACATGAGTATGCTAATTTAAGGGCCGAAACAACCAGGGAACGACATCAATCTGTATCTAGGGCTGCTGAAAGAGGAGCTAGACACGCTGTGGAAAACGCCAGCCAATACGTGGGACGCCGCAGAGAAAGAATATTTCCCTATGAAAGCCGCACTGCTCACGACGGTGCACGACTATCTCGGTTACGGATATGTCATGGGGCAGGTGGTCCACGGATTTTCTGGATGCGTCAGGTGCATGGATGACACAACGTATCGCCAGCTAGATAGAGATCCCGGGTCTTCGAAAACCGTGTTCATGGGACATCGAAGGTGGCTTCGCGACGATGACTCATGGAGAAAATGCAAGGATCTGTTCGATGGTGAAACCGAACCCCGTAGACGCCCGCGTACGAGGAGCGGCGAGGAAATACACGAGCTGTTGAAAAATTGGAAAGATTGCCCACTTCCGGGAAAGAAGCGAAAGGTGCCAGAGCGGGGAAAGAAGCGAAAGGCGCCAGAGCCGCTGCTGAAGGTATGGAAAATGAGGTCTGTTTTCTGGGACTTTTCGTACTGGAAGAACCTCCGTGTGCCTCACAGCCTTGATGTCATGCATATCACGAAGAAGGTGTGCGAGAGTCTGCTTGGTACCCTCCTCAACATGCCAGAGAGGACCAAAGATGGGCCGAAAGCAAGGGTAGACTTGAAATCAATGGGCATCAGGGAGGAGCTTCACGCTAATGATGATGATGATGATGATGATGATGAGGCGAAGCAGGACACGGAAAGTCGTCGCAAAGGCAAAAAGGCCAAGAAGATCGGAAATGACTACCCTCCCGCGTGCTGCACTCTAAGTCAGGAGGAGATCGAGCAGTTTTTCATCTGCCTCGTAGGAGTAAAACTTCCTTACGGTTACGCGGGGAAGATAAGCAGATACCTAGACTCAACGAAGCAGAAGTTCAGCAGGATGAAGTCTCACGACTGTCACGTGCTGATGACGCAGATACTTCCAGTTGCAATCCGTGGGATCATGGACGCGCACGTCCGTGAAACGCTATTTGGCCTATGCAACTTTTTCAACGTCATCTCTCGGAAGTCGGATGGAGTGAGGCAACTCAGAAGGCTATAGGAAGCGATCGTGGTGATACTATGCGAGCTTGAGATGTACTTCCCGCCCGCATTCTTCGACGTTATGGTGCATCTGCTGGTCCATATCGTGGAGGATATCATCCAACTCGGGCCGACGTTCCTGCACAGCATGATGCCGTTCGAAAGGATGAATGGTGTCATCAAAGGATACGTTCGCAACATGTCACGTCCAGAGGGAAGCATAGCCAGGGGCTTTCTGACCGAAGAGTGCATCTCCTACTGCATGAATTATCTAGGCATCGAGAACCCCATTGGTCTGCCCGTCAACAGGCACCTCGGCAGGCTCGCTGGATGGGGTCACCGCGATGGTCGCTGTGAAATGCATGTCGACTTCGAGGGTCGATTCGCCAACTTTGAAAGAGCAAACCTAGTTGCGCTACAACACATAGATGTGGTCGATCCTTCGGTGGTAGAGCACAAAACCTTTATTGAGAAGACGTACAATGACCGAGGCCAACAGAGGACGGACGGAGATATAATCAAAGAGCACAACTCATGTTTCACGCGTTGGTTCAAGGAGAAGCTTCTGTTGTACCCTTTATATGAGGATTCTTCCGCGGAAGAAAAACTCATATTCGCCTTGTCACAGGGCACAACCTGATGACCTATGAGGCGTACGATATCAATGGCTACACATTCTACACCGAGGACAAGGACATGAAGAGCGATGGTTATCAAAACTCTGGGGTAACGATGGAATCCTACACCGGTAACGACAAGGACAGATACTACAGAAGGATCGAGGAGATCTGGGAGCTGAGCTACGCTGGAGAGAAGGTCCCGATGTTTCATGTCAGATGGGCCAAGAGCGGCCTAAAAGAAGACCGGTATTGCACCACCATGGTTATACCCGAAGCCAAATCCAAGACCGCGGGCGCAAACGTCACCGCGGAAAATGAGCCATGCGTACTAGCTTCCCAAGTGGACCAATGCTTCTTCATTACCGACCCATCAAAGCCCAGTCGTGTTGTCGTGAGGAGAGGCAAAAGGAAGATCATCGGAATGGATGGAGTCGCCAATGAGCAAGACTTCGACAAGTACGGCGACCTGAAGATGGAACATGACGACGACGATGAAGTGTCATACACCACAAGAAGAAGCAGGACCACCCTACCTAAAGGACGTCCGTTCAAGAGAAAAACTCCATTTGCGAAAAAGAAGGGCAAGAAGATTGTGAAAAGATAGCTAGCTAAGATCGATTGTATTTAAATTGTAGTCTTCATTTCTCGATTGTATTTCGACATATGGAAATGACATTTCTTCTGTTCTAGTCCTCATGAATATTTATTTATGTTTATTCTGGTATACCAATTTTTATTTATGTTTATTTGTTAATATTGCAATGTTAATTTTTTGAACTCATGAAGATTTTTTAATATTTTTTGAACTCATGAATATTTTTAAACTCATGAATATTTTTTGAACTCATGAATATTTTTAAATTTCATGAGCACTTTTTGAATTCATGAATATTTTTTCAAATTTGATGATATTTTTTCATATTCATAAATGTTTTACCAATTCACAAATGAATGCAACTAAAAATCCAAAAAAAAAGTTACTAATGGCGCACCAGGACAAGGTGCGCCATTGCTATCAAGGTACTTATGGCACACCCCTAGGCGGTGCGCCATTGGTATACCAATTTTTTAATATTTTTTGAACTCATAAATATTTTTAAACGCATGATAAATGTTAAATTTTTTAATATTTTTTGAACTCATGAATATTTTTAAACTCATGATAAATGTTTAATTTTTAAATATTTTTATGGTTCATATTCATAAATGTTTTCTAAAAAATTATTCACATTCATAAATTTGATGATATTTTTTCATATTCATAAATATTTTCAAATAACAAATTTGATGATATTTTTTCATATTCATAAATGTTTTCTAAAAATTATTCACATTCATAAATTTGATGATATTTTTTCATAATCATAAATATTTTCAAATAACAAATTTGATGATATTTTTTCATATTCATAAATGTTTTCTAAAAATTATTCACATTCATAAATTTGATGATATTTTTTCATATTCATAAATATTTTCAAATAACAAATTTGATGATATTTTTTATATTCATAAATGTTTTCTAAAAAATTATTCACATTCATGAATTTGATGATATTTTTTAATACTCATAAATATTTTCAAATAACAAATTTGATGATATTTTTTCATATTCATCAATGTTTTCTAAAAAATTATTCACATTCATAAATTTGATGATATTTTTCATATTCATAAATATTTTCAAATAACAAATTTGATGATATTTTTCATATTCATAAATGTTTTCTAAAAAATTATTCACATTCATAAATTTGATGATATTTTTTCATATTCATAAATATTTTCAAATAACAAATTTGATGATATTTTTTCATATTCATAAATGTTTTCTAAAAAATTATTCACATTCATAAATTTGATGATATTTTTTCATATTCATAAATATTTTCAAATAACAAATTTGATAAATATTTTCTAAAAATCCAAAAAAAAAGTTAGTAATGGCGCACCGGGGGAAGGTGCGCCATTGCTATCACGGGTTTTATGGCGCACCCCTAGAAGGTGCGCCATTGCTAACGTTCCCCCCTCTGTATGTAGGTGTGTACCTGTCCATCTCGCCCTTCTCCCATCTCCCCCTTCTCCCATCTCGCCCCTCGCCTCTCGCCACCACCGCCGATCCCCTTCCACCCATCGGCGACCTCGCTCCCGGGCTCCGCCGCCCCCACCCACCCCCTCCCTCGCCTTCGCTGCACCCACCCACCCCCTCCCTCGCCTTCCCAGCCCTTGAAACCCTAGAAACCCGCGGCGCCCAGACCCACTTCGCCGCCCCGACCCAGACCCACTGCGCCGCCGGAGACTTGGAGCCTCGGAGCCGCCCCACCCCTGCCCCCTCATCCACAGGAGGGCCATCCACGGACAACCCCCCCCTCGGCCTGCGCGGCGACACGACGCGGCGGCCAGGCAACGTCGTTGTCTATCTACTCCGACGCCGGCACCGCTCCGGCCTGATTCTGCCCCAGTTCGATTCGGTATTGCCTTCTCCTCCTCTCTCGGTTCTTGCGCCTCCTGTTCCCTTGTCCTCACCTTCCTCTTCTCCTACGATTGGATTGCCAAGGCCGTCGTCCCCAAGGGCTGCCACCACCGGAGGTCAGGAGAAGCAACCAAGCAGCCGTCCACGCCACGCGTGACGGGGCTCCCGCTCTGCTGAGGAATGCCGGCTTCTCCGCGCCGCAAACATTGGACGTACGCAGGGGCGACAAATCCATCTGTTCTTCTCTTCTGCCGCGGTGGCTTGTTGCTCCCCAAATGTTGCTGTGTTTTATTCTTCTGGGGCAACGATCACACTAAACACACATCTTAAGTCTCTGATATATGGAAGGAGCACACCATTTGTCTGGTTGTACTGACTGCCATTGCAAAAAGTGAATCATTGTCAATTTGAGTTGTATGATTGCAAAAAGATTCTGTGGTTCAAGAAGCTCAAAAATGAATCAGATTTGTGACTATACATAGATTATGCGGCTAAAGAAGTTAAAAGTATATAACTGTAGATTGTTTGTAGGTGCTTCAGAACAAAGATTATGTAAGGAAAATGAGTTTGATTTACGTGGGTAAAGAAGTTTGCAAATGAAACTACAGATTATTTGTAGATGGTTTTGAAGGTGACCACGTAGGTAAGAAGAAAAATGTTGCATTAGAGAACGAAAAAATAATTTTGGAAGTTTGTTTCACTAGCAGTATCGTGAAATGAACCGTAAATAATTTCAAAACAGAGAAAATAATGTGGGAAAAAAAGTTTTTGTGTCTGTCTGACAACCACTGGGCCACCCTTCACAGGTGGGAGCCTGGAAGGAAATAATAATTCATCTTGCGGTAGTATTAATTTCCTAGTACTCTAGTTCATTAATGCGGGTTTCGTGTTTCTGGTCAGTTTAGTGTTGTTTTCTTGTGGGTGTGTTAGCACTAGTACATAAGCTGGGTCCATACTCGGTACTGAATATTACAACAACGATAATCAAAGTGCTAAAACCTCTGGGTAGTGGGAGCGTTTTATTATTAGAAACTGTTGCTGCCACATGATGCTTGTCTCTATGTGTGCATTGTTTCTTGCTAGCCACTCGATGGCCATGCCACCATATCGGTCCATGTCACTTGTGCTATTGCCAAGCATAACATGGCCATTTTTTATTCTATTTTTGATGGAGCTTGGTGTGTGTTGTTTCGTACTACTAAGAAATTGATACGTCTCCAACGTATATATAATTTATGAAGTATTCATGCTATTATATTATCCATCTTGGATGTTTAATGGCCTTTACTATGCACTTTTATATTATTTTTGGGACTAACTTATTAACCCAGAGCCCAGTGCCAGTTTCTGTTTTTCTCCTTGTTTCAGTGTTTCGCAGAAAAGGAATATCAAACGGAGTCTAAACGGAATGAAACCTTCGGGAGAGTTATTTTTGGAACGGAAGCAATCCAGAAGACTTGGAGTGTATGTAAGGGAAGCAATGAGGAAGGCACGAGGCAGGGGGCGCGCCCACCCCCCTAGGCGTGCCCTCCACCCTCGTGGGCCCCTCGTGGCTCCCCTGACCGACTTCTTTCGCCTATATATATCCATATAACCTAAAACCATCGGGGAACAGAAGAGATCGGGAGTTCCGCCGCCGCAAGCCTCTATAGCCACCAAAAACCAATCGGGACCATGTTCCGGCACCCTACCGCAGGGGGGATCCCTCACCGGTGGCCATCTTCATCATCCCGGCGCTCTCCATGATGAGGAGGGAGTAGTTCACCCTCTGGGCTGAGGGTATGTACCAGTAGCTATGTGTTTGATCTCTCTCTCTCTCTCGTGTTCTTGAGGTGATACGACCTTGATGTATCGCGAGCTTTGCTATTGTGGTTGGATCTTATGATGTTTCTCCCCTCTACTCTCTTGTAAAGAATTGAGTTTTCCCTTTGAAGTTATCTTATCGGATTGAGTCTTTAAGGATTTGAGAACACTTGATGTATGTCTTGCGTGGGATACCCGTGGTGACAATGGGGTATTCTATTGATCCACTTGATGTATGTTTTGGTGATCAACTTGCGGGTTCCGCCCTGAACCTATGCATAGGGGTTGGCACACGTTTTTGTCTTGACTCTCCGGTAGAAACTTTGGGGCACTCTTTGAAGTACTTTGTGTTGGTTGAATAGATGAATCTGAGATTGTGTGATGCATATCGTATAATCATTCCCGTGGATACTTGAGGTGAAAATGGAGTATCTAGGTGACATTAGGGTTTTGGTTGATTTGTGTCTTAAGGTGTTATTCTAGTACGAACTCTTGAATAGATCGATCCGAACGAATAACTTTGAGGTGGTTTCGTACCCTACCATAATCTCTTCGTTTGTTCTCCGCTATTAGTGACTTTGGAGTGACTCTTTGTTGCATGTTGAGGGATAGTTATATGATCCGATTATGTTATTATTGTTGCGAGAACTTGCACTAATGAAAGTATGAACCCTAGGCCTTGTTTCCTAGCATTGCAATACCGTTTGTGCTCACTTTTACCACTTGTTACCTTGCTGTTTTTATATTTTCAGATTACAAAAACCTATATCTACCATCCATATTGCACTTGTATCACCATCTCTTCGCCGACTAGTGCACCTACACAATTTACCATTGTATTGGGTGTGTTGGGGACACAAGAGACTCTTGGTTATTTGGTTGCAGGGTTGTTTGAGAGAGACCATCTTCATCCTACGCCTCCCACGGATTGATAAACCTTAGGTCATCCACTTGAGGGAAATTTGCTACTGTCCTACAAACCTCTGCACTTGGAGGCCCAACAACATCTACAAGAAGAAGGTTGTGTAGTAGACATCAAGCTCTTTTCTGGCGCCATTGCCGGGGAGGCTAGGTAAGTGGCACTCACACCCCGTCAACTAAGCTCTTTTCTGGCGCCGTTGCCGGGGAGGTGAGTGCTTGAAGGTATATCTTTAGATCTTGCAAACGAATCTTTTAGTTTCTTGTTTTATCACTAGTTTAGTCTATAAAAGAAAACTACAAAAAAATGGAATTGAGGGTGCCTCATATGCTTCATATTTTTAATGTCTTCCGTGAAAATAAGGATTTCGATAATTGTGCTCAATTGCTAGAGGAAGAATGCATTAAAATGTTTGGCACTAAATCTTTGAATGATGAGCATGATTGCAATGTTGTTAGTATGAATTCTTTGAATACCCATGATGCTAATGATATGCAAAGCCACAAGCTTGGGGATGCTATGTTTGATGAAGATGATATGTTTAGTCCCCCAAGTTTTGATGAGCAAATTTATTATGATGAAAGCATGCCTCCTATTTATGATGATTATTGTGATGACACGTATGCTATAAAGAATAAAGATAACCATGAAACTTGTCATCGTGATTTTAATTTTCAATTGGATTATGCTTCACATGATAGTTATTTTGTTGAGTTTGCTCCCACTACTATTCATGAGAAGAAGTTTGCTTATGTGGAGAGTAGTAAAATTTATATGCGTGTGCATCATGAGAATAATGCTTTATGTGATGGTTATATTGGTAAATTCATTCATGATGCTACTGAAAATTATTATGAGAGAGGAACATGTGCTCTTACATATTGCAATAATATCAAGTTTCCTCTCTATGTGTTGAAAATCTTGAAGCTATGCTTGTTTTACCTTCCTATGCTAGTTGATTCTTGTTCCCATAAGTTGTTTGCTCACAAAATCCCTATGCATAGGAAGTGGGTTAGACTTAAATGTGCTAGTCATATTCTTCATGATGCTCTCTTTGCGTTCCAATTCTTATCTTTTATGCGAGCATCATTGAAATCATCATGCCTAGCTAGAGGCGTTAAACGTTAGCGCTTGTTGGGAGGCAACCCAACTTTATATTTGTTCTTTGCTTTTTGGTTCTGTTTAGTAATAAATTTTTTATCTAGCCTCTGGTTAGATGTGGTTTTATGTTTTAATTAGTGTTTGTGCCAAGTAAGACCTATAGGATCTTCTTGGATGATAATTATTTCATCTTGCTGAAAAAGACAGAAACTTTCTGCTCACGAAAACAATTGTTAAAAATCACCAGAAAGTGATAAAATACTGATTCCAATTGCAGTAGATCAATAATCAAATTATCTAGGTATTCCTATTTTGGCAGAATTGTTGGATCTCCATAAGTATACATTTGATACAGATTACTACAGACTGTTCTGTTTTTGACAGATTATGTTTTCTATGTGTTGTTTGCTTATTTTGATGAATCTATGAGTAGTATCGGAGGGTATGAACCATAGAGAAGTTGGAATACAGTATATATTACACCAACATGAATTTATAATGAGTTCACAACAGTACCAAAAGTGGTGATTTATTTTCTTATACTAACGGAGCTTACGAGTTTTCTGTTGAGTTTTGTGTTGTGAAGTTTTCAAGTTTTGGGTAAAGATTCGATGGACTATGGAATAAGGAGTGGAAAGAGCCTAATCTTGGGGATGCCAAAGGCACCCCAAGGTAATATTCAAGGATAACCAAGAGCCTAAGCTTGGGGATGCCCCGGATGGCATCCCCTCTTTCGTCTTCGTTCATCGATAACTTTACTTGGAGCTATATTTTTATTCACCACATGATATGTGTTTTGCTTGGAGCGTCATTTTATTTTGTTAGTATTTGCTTGCTGTTATTTAGAATAATGTTTTGCATCTTTGTTTTCAATAAAAATGGATAGCCTTTACCATGCTTATTTTGCAAGTATACATGTTGCTGTTTCAAAACAGAAAGTTTACCGCTGTTGCAAAAAATCCCTAGAAAAGTAAGAATGTGATAAAATGTTGAAACCTTTTTCATTATAAGCTCTGATAAATTTAATACAGTGGGAATTTTCTCTCATAATTTTTGGAGCTAGGGAAGTATGGATCTTGCTGCATTCTTTACAGACTGTCCTGTTTAGGCAGATTGCTGTTATGTTTGCATTGTTTGCATATGTTTGCTTGTTTAATGATTCTATTTGAGGATAGGAGTATTAAATATGCAGAGGCATTTAGTATGCAGTGTTGAATAATAATTTTAGTGATATGTTACAGTAGAAAATGATAAGGTTTTTGCATTGGTTTATACTAACTTATCTCACGAGTTCTTGTTGAGTTTGGTGTGGATGAAGCTTTCGAGATTTAGGAAACCGTGATATGAGAGGAATTAAGGAGACACAAAAGCTCAAGCTTGGGGATGCCCAAGGCACTCTAAGATAATATTTCAAGAAGTCTCAAGCATCTAAGCTTGGGGATGCCCCGGTAGGCATCCCACCTATCTTCTTCAATAATTATCGGTTAGTATCGGTTGAGCCTAAGTTTTTGCTTCTTCACATGATGAGTGCTATCCTTGAAATGTCATTTTATTTTGTTTTGCTCGCTGTTTGAATAAAATACCAAGATCTGAAATTCTTAATTGAGAGAGAGTCTTCACATAGCCACATAATTATTTAACTACTCATAGATCTTCACTTATATCTTTTTGGAGTAGTTTGTCATTTACTCATGTGCTTCACTTATATCCTATGAGTAAATGGTTGAATGATTTGAATGTCATAAATTTGAAATTATATATGTTTCACATGCTTTTCCCATGGGGAGTAATGCCTTCACATATAAGAAGTAGAGGTGGTAAATTTTTTGAAGGTTAGTAAACATTGTATTGGTCACTTGAACAATTCATGAAAGAATATTGAAGGAGGAGAGATTTCACATATAAATATACTATCTTGGACATCTTCTATGATTGTGATCCCCATTAATTATTTTCAAACCTAAGCAAATTAGTTGAAGTTGGACAAGGAAGACAACATAATGAGTTATGCTTGGGTATATTTGTATAGAAGTTATATTGTTATGGATCCTCTAACATGTGGTGCTTGCTATTTAGAATCCTTTGCTAGCCCAAATATCTGTACTAAGCAGGAATACTGCTTGTGCATCCAAATTCCTTGAACCAAGTTTCTTCCATGAGTGTCCACCGTATCTACCTATATGTGGTATTTACCTGCCGTTCCAAGTAAATTTGCATGTGCCAAACTCTAAACCTTCAAATAATAATCTGTTTTGTATGCCCAAATCGCTCATGTAGCGACTAGGGGCTGTCAGTATTTTCCATGCTAGGTGGGTTATTCTCACGATGAGTGGACTCCGCTCATCATTCACGAGAAAATGGCTGGTAACTGGGATGCCCAGTCCTATGATCAAAAGATCAAAAACAACATCGCAAATAATTTAAACAAAACTCCCTCAGGAATGTTGATAGTTGGACGGCACCCGTTGTTTCGGACAAGCCGTGGAGTGTGAATGTTGGTGGAGGGGGAGTAAAAACTTTACCTTTCTGCGTGGTAACCGCCTATAATGTATCTAGTATGGAAGATATTGGGAACTCTTGGTCGTTATGTTGACAATGAAAGCATACCTCTCAAAATTATTTTCATCTCTGTTTTTGCTTCGAGCTCTGGCACCTCTGCAAATCCCTGCTTCCCTCTGCGAAGGGCCTATCTTTTACTTTTATGCAAGAGTCAGTAGTATTCCTTCTCATTCCAACCTACTCTTTAGTTGGCAAGCATCATGTGATGGAAAGATCTAAGCATATATGGTCATTCAAATATATTTGATCATGAATTATTATTGTTGACAATTATCTATATGATAAATAAGTTGGGAGGCGAAACATTAAGCCCCTATCTTTCTCTGTGTTCGATGGATGCCATTTGTTCTAAAAATATGCTTTGAGTGGTAGCAATCATGGAAGACTATATGATAGTTGAGTATGTGGGATTTGCTAAATCAAAGCTCTTACATAGACCCTTCCTGAAAATAAGATGAATTGCAATTGTTTGATGACTGAGAACTGTTTGTTAGTTTTCAAGAAAGTTTATGATCTATACTTTAACATGTGAATAGCTTGTTACTTGATCATGAAAAGTTCTATGATATGAGCTATTGTTATGACATATAATGATGCTAGAAAAGGTGATTGAAATTATCATTGATCAAACTTGTGCACCTGCTAGCATTCACACTTCATAAATTCTTTCTTTTATCATTTACCTACTCGAGGGCGAGCAGGAATTAAGCTTGGGGATGCTGATACGTCTCCAACGTATCTATAATTTATGAAGTATTCATGCTATTATATTATCCATCTTGGATGTTTAATGGGCTTTACTATGCACTTTTATATTATTTTTGGGACTAACTTATTAACCCAGAGCCCAGTGCCAGTTTCTGTTTTTCTCCTTGTTTCAGTGTTTCGCAGAAAAGGAATATCAAACGGAGTCTAAACGGAATGAAACCTTCGGGAGAGTTATTTTTGGAACGGAAGCAATCCAGAATACTTGGAGTGTACGTAAGGGATGCAACGAGGAAGGCACGAGGCAGGGGGGCGCGCCCACCCCCCCCCCCCCCCCCCCCCCGCCCCGGGCACACCCTCCACCCTCGTGGGCCCCTTGTGGCTCCCCTGACCGACTTCTTTCGCCTATATATATCCATATAACCTAAAAACATCGGGGAATAGAAGAGATCAGGAGTTCTGCCGCTGCAAGCCTCTGTAGCCACCAAAAACCAATCGGGACCCTGTTCCGGCACCCTGCCGGAGGAGGGATCCCTCACCGGTGGCCATCTTCATCATCCCGGCGCTCTCCATGACGAGGAGGGAGTAGTTCACCCTCGGGGCTGAGGGTATGTACCAGTAGCTATGTGTTTGATCTCTCTCTCTCTCGTGTTCTTGAGGTGATACGATCTTGATGTATCGCGAGCTTTGCTATTGTAGTTGGATCTTATGATGTTTCTCCCCCTCTACTCTCTTGTAAAGAATTGAGTTTTCCCTTTGAAGTTATCTTATCGGATTGAGTCTTTAAGGATTTGAGAACACTTGATGTATGTCTTGCGTGGGATACCCGTGGTGACAATGGGGTATTCTATTGATCCACTTGATGTATGTTTTGGTGATCAACTTGCGGGTTCCGCCCATGAACCTACGCATAGGGGTTGGCACACGTTTTCGTCTTGACCCTCCGGTAGAAACTTTGGGGCACTCTTTGAAGTACTTTGTGTTGGTTGAATAGATGAATCTGAGATTGTGTGATGCATATCGTATAATCATACCCGTGGATACTTGAGGTGACAATGGAGTATCTAGGTGACATTAGGGTTTTGGTTGATTTGTGTCTTAAGGTGTTATTCTAGTATGAACTCTTGAATAGATCGATCCGAACGAATAACTTTGAGGTGGTTTCGTACCCTACCATAATCTCTTCGTTTGTTCTCCGCTATTAGTGACTTTGGAGTGACTCTTTGTTGCATGTTGAGGGATAGTTATATGATCCAATTATGTTATTATTGTTGAGAGAACTTGCACTAGTGAAAGTATGAACCCTAGGCCTTGTTTCCTAGCATTGCAATACCGTTTGTGCTCACTTTTACCACTTGTTACCTTGCTGTTTTTATATTTTCAGATTACAAAAACCTATATCTACCATCCATATTGCACTTGTATCACCATCTCTTCGCCGAACTAGTGCACCTATACAATTTACCATTGTATTGGGTGTGTTGGGGACTCAAGAGACTCTTTGTTATTTGGTTGCAGGGTTGTTTGAGAGAGACCATCTTCATCCTACGCCTCCCACGGATTGATAAACCTTAGGTCATCCACTTGAGGGAAATTTGCTACTGTCCTACAAACCTTTGCACTTGGAGGCCCAACAACGTCTACAAGAATAAGGTTGTGTAGTAGACATCAGCGACCTATTTTGAAGTGAGTAATCAGCATGAGAAACAATAGACGTTAGATCTTAGTGCTAATGAGAGATGAAAACGTCACACATATATGGTCTACTGCTTGCATAAAGAGAAGACCTAGTGGTTAGGAAATTTTGACTTGTGGCTGCTTGATGAATGAGGTAATACTACATTATGCTAGTGTTCTGATTTGTGGCTGCTTGATGAACAACCTATGAAGCTGTATTTCTGAAAAGTGGTGATGATCTTATCTGCAAGAATGAAAATGATGAGCTATGTTTCTGAAATGTGGTGATGATCTTATCTTAGCTGTATTTCTGAACTGGTAGCTAAGTGTATTACTTGTGATGATGCTGCTGCTGTACTACTTGTGATAATGCTGTTGCTGTACTACTTGTGATTTTGTCAACTTGTGATGCTGCTGCTACTTGTGATCTTCTGAAATGACCCCTTTCTCCTGAAATGTTGATTAATTTCCGTTTCGGTTGAGAATGGGGCACTCCTAGGTCAATAAAATTAGCAAAGGTCATGCCCAATTTTTTTGACCTAGAAGGTGCCTGATTCTCAACCGAAACAAAAATTAATCAACATTTATAGTTTGACCTAGAAGATGCCCAATTTGTTAACTCTAGGTCAGGTGTTGAATGTTAATCTGAGTGTGTGTGATGGTGACTGAACAGATAAATCATGTCTCCCAACATTTCAGCTAAGTGGACTCTCACACACACACTATCTAGCTTTACACTTAAGCAGTGGTGAGATTTGCTCCCTCCACACAATGTGCAACAAGCAAGCAGGTGGATCTAGGTAGCTTGGCTAGATTAGCTATGAGCCAATGTGGTCAAGTCAAAAGAGATGATGCAGATGGATGGATAGATGGATGGATGGGGATGCAGCACCACTCCACCACCTTCACTTGTCTAGCTTGTGGTTTACCCCTCACTCTCTCATGCACCAGAAGAATATGATACATACATCCACTTTGATAAGCTAAAACTAGTAAGAGCAGCAGGGCAAAAAATAATTTTTGTATTTATTTTAGATCACATACACAAAATAACCTACCAGCAATACAAATCTAGTTTCAGAAACATGTGATACATACATCCACTTTGATAAGCTAAAACTAGTAAGAGCAGCAGGGCAAAAAATAAATCTATGTATGATATAGGGGTGCTACTGCTACTGCTTTGAGTTGCTACCGCTATATCCTCCATCCCGTCCCACCGAAGCAAGCAAACCTACAAGCTACTCCTCATGTTTTCCCCTCTACTAGTAGACTGGAACTTCCCATGTGAGAAAACCTAACAGCCATCGAAATCTAGTTTGAATCAGAAAAATGTGAGAAAACCCATCGATTGAGGCGGACAACTAGTTGTAGATGAGGAAGGGCATTTGAGGCCCCATCGAGTCTATGAAGATGTGATGGGTCCAGATATATTGACTTGTGGATTTATTTTTTCCTAGACTGCATTTAAGAAATAACTCTAGTAGCCTTTTTTCCTATTTAGAGCGAACATGGCCCACAACGATGAGGCCGGCGGTTCGGGCAGCAAGGCATTCTGGGAGCTGTCCCAGGAGATGGAGGAAGAACCTCAGCGCTATGAGGACGCTGCGGAAGACACCGATCCTGACTACACAACCCCTAGTGGCGTCGGGGATGACACCACTGATGGTGCCCCCGAGGATGCCACCACTGATGATGGCAGCGCACGCACAGATGGCAGCCAACTGAAGAGGGAACGGAAGGACCGGCGCCCGAACGTGCTCGGCACCGTCAAGGAGGAATTTACTGAAGTGTCCTCCGGTGGGCATCCAACGGCGCCCAAAGAATTAGTCAAGGGGTATGCGGGACAACTCAGGTGCATTCTCCGGAGCACCGTCTCAATCAACACCGAGAACCTAAGGCATCGTCACCGAGGGAATTTGCGCAACCTCCTCTTCACGAAGCTGCACGAACGATACAAGTTCCCGAGTGACTTCGCAAACACACGCCTCTCAGGGAATAAAGTGAATAGTGCCGCCCTCACGAAGATGAACACGGCCCTGGCTACTTGGAGAGCCGCGGTGAAGAGAGGGTTTGAAAAAGGTGATAGTTATGAGAAGATCAAGGAGACAAATCCTTCGATCAGCGAAGCTGACTACCTGGAGTTCAAGATCAAGTGCGAGAACAACGCAACCGCGGAATCAAGTCAGTGGGGGAAAGATATGCAGGACTTGAACTTAGGGGTCCACAAACTCGGTCCCGGCGGTTACAGAGTGGCGGAACCTATATGGGACAAGGAGGACGCGGAGCATGCCGAGCAAGGCCTACCGCCCCTCTTCGATAAATACCATGACAAGCAGACCAGGAACTATGTCAGGGCCCGGTACAAGATTGACCCGGTAACAAAGGAGCTTACCATGGATCCGAAGACCAAGGCGCTTGAGCTTGTTCTGGTAAGGAATACACCCCCGCGTAATTAGCTCCATATGGTTGCATTCTAATTAATGAAGCCAAATTTCTAAATGGTTCACGTTCCTTCCGCAGGACACTGAAAGCAGTAGCGCGGGGTCGTCTAAGAGCTCCCCTTGGGACACCACTTTAAATAGGGCGTTGAACGTAATGAAAAACAAGGATAAGCTAAGTAAGCCGTCGTCAGCTGGTCGTGTGGCCAGCAAAGGCTTGTCCACGAAATGGTCGGAATACTATACCGCTGGGCGAAAGGAGAGAAATACCAGCTCGGAAAGCCAGGAGCGCGAGGTTCAAGAACTCAAGGCAAAAGTGGCGCGGATTCCGGAGATAGTCGAAGAGCAAGTGCGAGACCAACTGGGAGCGACGATCACCGCCATTGTGCCTACCTTGATTGAGGGGCTGCAGGCGTGGATTGCGGGCGGCCAACAGGGGCCGCCCCCGATTCCCAGCTTCACGGGAAGCAACTCGCACAACGCGCCGGCAGCGCCATTGGTGTCTCCAACGGAGGCGGCATTGGTGTCTCCGGCGTCGGCGCCGGCATTGCAGCTTAATGCACCCGGGTGTGGGAAGAATACGCCGGCCGGCACCTCGGCAGCAAGCGACCCCTCCGTCACTTGCACGCCCGCCGTTGGTGGTGCCTCGACATTAGCCGAGCTCGACGCCATCACGGTAACTAATTAAGCCTCTCGGCCGATGACTTCATCTCCTTGCCTTTGACTGGGCATCCCTGACGCCCTACATGTTTTCGCAGGGCGCCGCTGACGTTCCATGCACTCTCCTGGACTTCGTGGACGGCGAGTTGATCGATGTCGCCAAGGCCAGAATCGTTCAACCGGGAAGCCGCGTGTTCCACGGTAATCCGATGCCACCCGCCGTGTATAGGGTTCAACTGGTTCGGGTGCTGCGGGGCTTCGACGACTTGTTACCTCCGTATCGACCCCCTGGGGCCGACGAAGATGATGTGATGACCCTCAGCGCCTGCATAAGCTGGCCCATGCTTTGGCCGAAGAGCCAGATTCATTTGGGGGCGGGGGACACCACCCCACAGACAACACCGCCAGTCGTGTCGGCGCCAAGCCATGGCAAGACCACCGCAACGCTACCGGCGTCAGCTGATCCGGACATGCATATGGCACAGGATCCGGACGATGACGATGGTACATTTACCAACGTCGATAAGTACTTCAACGAACATGGGTACGATGACGAATTCTTGGGGCCTCCTTCTCAAGAACCCAACCCTGCAAAAGACGATCGCGATCTAGCTGGTACCGCGGAGAAACCCAATTGCAACAGGCGTCGTCAGGCGTTCAGTTCTCAGGAGACGCCTCCAGCTGCCGCCTTCACCGAGCCTCAGATAGCCGAGGTGCGAAATATTATCAGCCCCAACACACTCAAGAAGGTGGTCTCTGAGCAGAACTCGATCCCATTACAGCAGAAGAAGCAGAAGGGACGAAAAAGAAAGAATAACAAGGGTGCGAGCCAGCCGGCACCGAGTACGATCCGTGCTCAGGACGGGCCACCTTCACCTAAGTATATCTCGAGGAGGGTGCATGTGGCGGGTAGGCCGATGCTACCGACTAATCTGCTCAATGCTGCAACCGGTGCTATGCGGAGTCTGCATGACAGTGTTCTTTCTTTGGAGAAGCGGCATCTCTCCGAGAATGATGTGGCATACCCGGTTTTCGTGGCCAAGGTGCCAGAGGGCAAGGGCTTTGTCGATAGCGCTATCGGGGGTATGATCGTCCTGTGGTTTGATGACATCTTCACTATTTTTAACCTTCATCCGCTGCACTACACCTTCGTTCGGCTATTTTCACTGAGTATGGAGATGCAGATCATTAGAGACAAGACCCCGGACATCGTGATAGTCGACCCCTTCTACATGTGTGCCAAGATCTTGGGCAGCGCTAGGGACCGGCAAGTCGCGAGTTCATACCTCGAAGGCATCATTCTGGCGAACCCAGATAAGGATAACTTCCTCGTGCCTTACTTTCCCGAGTAAGTCATCCCCTCACCTCCCCGTAACATATGATTTCTTAGATTTCGATCGTTCTTTTTTTTCCTAACATTCCGTGTTTTGTGCAGTGACACACATTGCACACTCATCCTCTTAAGCCCGAACTATTCCATGGCCACGTATTTCGACTCGGACCGTCAGTCGAAGAAAGACTACACAAATATCAAGAAAGTTCTTGATGATGTTCTCCCCGGCTACGCCTAATCTGGAGGCACCTTCAGGAGGCCAATTTTTTGGTACGGCAAGCACGTGTTCACCCACGTAACGACATTCCCCTGCGTCAAGCAGCCGCCTGGCGGTCAGAAGGATGCCTACTACGCCCTCCATCACATGCGGGCGATCGTACGGGACCATAATCACCTTCTGCTACCAAATAGTCTCAAAGATTGGGCCGCACGCTTGTCGGCAATCCAGGACGCGGACCTCAAACAAGAATTCTTTCGCATCCAGTCGGAGTTTGCGAAAATCATCCATCAAGATGTCCTTCGTACCTCGGGGCAATTCTATGTAGCGACTAGACCTCAAACAGTCCAGTCTCTGTACATCAGTGTCATCCCTGGATCGGTAATGCTGACACGCACAGTACTTGAAGGATTTATAACAGAGTAGCAATCACACAC
Source organism: Triticum aestivum (assembly GCF_018294505.1). Taxonomy (NCBI): domain Eukaryota; kingdom Viridiplantae; phylum Streptophyta; class Magnoliopsida; order Poales; family Poaceae; genus Triticum; species Triticum aestivum. Next base: position 163,541,431 of record NC_057814.1, on the reverse strand, counting down.
TTATTACATCGAATAGTCTCAAAAGAGAACTTATTACAATAAATATGGCTTAAGGCCATCTAAATACGATAACAGTGGAAGGCTTGGAAGATAAAGTGAGTCCATCAACTCCAACGGCATCACTGAGTATAAGACCACGACCTAAGGCTCCTTACTCGTCGTCTGAAAAGTCTGCAACATGATACGTTGCAGCCCAAAAACGGGTCAGCACATGGAATATGCTGGCAATGTAATACATAGAGAGTAATGAACAGAATAATGCTATCACTACATGCATATTAGGCTGGTGGAAAGCTCTATGGTTACAGTTTTGCAAAAAGACAATTTTTCCCTACTGCAAAGGAATATATTTTTATTCAACTACAAAGTTGGTTGAAAAATATTGAGAAGGTAAACCCCCTCTCAATCCCAATTAAAAGTAATCAGTAACAACCCAACAAAATTAGTTAAGTATCAGATGATGAGATTCACATGATAATCCAAGAACTAGATACTCAAGATGTCCATAACCGGGGACACGGCTAACCATGATTAGATTGTACACTCTGCAGAGGTTTGTGCACTTTTCCCCACAAGACTCGATCTCCTCCGTTGGATTTCTCGCACTACATGGTGTTTGAGAAACGGATGACCGAGACACAGTCTTTCAGAAGCGTTAGCACCTTACGACGGGTAGACAGTTACACCTACCTTTCCCTACATCTGCTAGTCTACTACTGTAAGAGTTCACACGACTTAATCAACTATGCTAGAGCCCATAATAGCATGTGGCTGCACACGGAAGTTTCTAGCATGAATAATCTCATGATCCCTTTGAGCCTGGGTGACGGTCCATAAAAAAACAGGCAATCACTGGAATACCCAGGTGCCTCAATCCACCCAGATGTGTGTTTAAGTTGCCACCTTAAGTAAACCATTAATTAACAATCTCACATCTGTCATGAATACACTCACCCAATCCACGTCTACTAGCATAGCATAGCAATAAGCAAACGTAGAAGTAACTCCCAAAGGTTGATAATAAAACAGGTAATAGGTACTACCTCATCTACTTCCCGATACCCACAATTTAATTAGATCCTAATCGTGCAATTGTTTGAGGATTGATCTAATGCAATAAAATTGGGTATGAAAAGAGGTATGATCAAAGTGTTACTTGCCTTGCTGATGATCCGTGAAACCTAGAGATTCGAAGTAGCACGCTGCACACTCTGGGTACTCTATCGCAAACAAACAAGCATACAATAAGCACTCATCTAATGCATAGGTAAAACTCAAATAAAAGATCTAACCAGAAAGTTCAACTTAAGAACTCCGGTTTGCAAAAAGAATCAAATCAAACGAAGCAATGAAAGTCAAACGGCGAAAGAAACAATCTTCGTTTACTAATCTGGACCCAAGTCAAATTTTACAGTAGCAAAAACTTGTTTGAGTTGGTTAAATGCAAAGAGGGTTCCGAGACGAAACTCTAGGCGCTTGAATCGCCTGATTCTGATAAACGAGCGAAAAGTTATACTAGAACGAAAAACAGATCGGAAATCGCGATCAGAAGTAATCACGGAAAATCCGAGAAAAAGAAAACGGATGAATTGGCTAACGAACGAACGTTCGTTGTCTGCGAAAAAAAATGAAAACCATTCGTTAAAACGAACAAACGAACGAGTGTTCGCTAAATAAACTAAACCGAAGAAAAAAACAGATCTAGGTTTTTAGAAAAAACGAACGAAAAACCAGACGGAAAACCGAACGGTTTTCTCGAGGAAAACCGCCGGCGACGGGGCAGTGGTCAACCTCGGCGGGGCGACGGGCGGCTCCGGCGGGGCGGCGGGGTCGGCGGCGGGGCTCCGGCGTCGGGCGGCGGGACGGCGGGCGGCGGCGGCTCGGGCTGACGGGCGTCGGGCGGCGATGGCGGCACGCGACAGCGGCGGCGGCGGATCGGGCTAGGGTTAGGGTTTTTCGGCGGCGGCGGGGGCGACTTGGGCTGACGGGGCCTCGGGGCCGCACCTTATAAAGGCCTGGCCGGGCGGAGTCCTGGCCGAATATGGCCCAAGGTCGGTTCGCGGTTTTTTTATAATTTCGCGCAGAAAAACAAATAAAAGAAATACTAAACAGACTCCAAAAATCCTGAAATAAATTTTCCCCGACTTCTAAAATCAAGCCGGACAAGATGTGTAGGAGATATGCCCTAGAGGCAATAATAAATGATATTATTTATCTCCGAGTTCATAATTATGTTTATGTTCCATGCTATAACTGCTATGGTTCTCGAGTCTGCAATAACCACGAGGCTCGGAGGAAGACTCATATGCACGTGTGGAATAATAAACGGTAAAATGTATCCTAGTCTGGCCTCTAAGACTAGCTCAAGTGTTGCATGATGGTTATGTTTTCCTGATCATGGGCATGTCTATGTCAGCAACCTTGAGGGCACAATGTTAAGAGAACATTTCTGTTGAATCGACCCGGCATGATGTTATGCTATGAGATTCATTCGTCACAAGTTTATTGGTACATAACACAGAGATGGTTAACGTTTGCATGATTCCTTAGACCATGAGAGTATCGAGTTTCTTCATGCTTGCTTCATGAACTTTGGGGTTTGTTAAACGTCATCCGTAAATGGGTGGCTATTACGGCGGCTTACGGGTTCATGGAAAAGTGTGTCAAGTAACTTGATAGCTCAAGATTGGGATTTGCTCCTCCGACGATGGAGAGATTTCTCTGGGCCCTCTCGGTGTTACGGTATCCATCATCGTCTGGCCAGACACTTTGTGATTTGATCACGGGGATGCCGGAACACGATAACGAGAAAAGAGAACAATACTGGTAACGAGGTAGCTAGCATAGTGGACAAGTTGTTGATCCACAGGAATGCCAACATGTCTCACCTCGGGTATTTGTAATATATCGCGAAGCAACAGGAATAGCACACGGCAACTGGAGGTTCACTCGAATATTTATTCGTGTGGGTATAGGGGTCAATATGGGTGTCCACGGCTCCGATGTTGATCATTGATCGGAAGGGGTTCCGGGTCATGTCTATACTTCACCGAACCTATAGGGTCACACGCTTAAGGGTCATCTATCTGCTGAATACTAGACAGGGAGTCTGAGAGAAAATCACCGAAAAAGTTTCGGACAGCGGAATCGTACCGCAGAGAGAGGTCATCGGATAAGCTTCGATGATACCGAAAAGTTGTTTCGGGATACACCATTAAGTCAAATTGGTTTCGGCACATGCCTGATAATTCTTGGAGGATGCCAGAATCATTCTGGAAGCTTTTTGTAATTTTCTGAGATAAAAACCGGAAATGTTCCGGAGCTGCCGGAGCCACTTCAGATGCGTTTCGCAGATGAAAATCACTAAAACCGGAATTGTTTCGGAACGCGTTGAAGATCATTTTAGTGGGTACTGGAAATGTTCTTAGCCCACATAAATATTTTCAGTTCGATCAGACGCTGAAAAATGTCTTCA